>NW_020620492.1:0-600000 GCF_003573695.1 Papaver somniferum | reverse complement strand
AACAGGTTTACAATCAAACTGATTATATTTCTTAAGTATGGATTCAAATAATGAGACTGACTCAGACTATAGCCATTAGAAGTTTTTCTAATCTTCATCCCTAATATGACATCAGCGGGGCCTAAGTCTTTCATGTCAAAGTTCTCATTCAACAGTTTCTTAGTGGTATTAATAACATCCATGTTTGTACCCAGTATAAGCATATCATCAACATACAAGCATACAATCACACAGGCATCCTTGACAAGTTTAGTATAAACACACTTATCAGATTCATTAATTCTAAAACCACTAGAAATCATCACATGATCAAATTTCTCATGCCACTCTTTAGGTGCTTGTTTCAATCCATACAAAGATTTCTTCAGTTTACAAACTTTCTTTTCACAACCTTTAACTACAAATACTTCGGGTTGTTCCATATAGATTTCTTCATCTAAATCACCATTCAAAAACGCTGTCTTTACATCCATCTGATGTATCTCTAGGTTATGGACAGAATCTATAGCAATTAACATCCTAATGGAGCTAATTCTACTCACTGGTGAATATGTATGAACGAAATCTATACCTTCTATCTTTTTATAGCCTTTCGCTACCAATCCAGCCTTGTATTTTTCAATAGTTCCATTTATATTACGTTTTATCTTGAAAATCCATTTACAACCTATGGCCTTAGACCCTGGAGGTAAATCTAAAAGTTCAAAAGTATCGTTTTCTCGAATGGAATCCATTTCACTAATTGAAGCTTCTTTCCACCACGGAGCTTCAGGACAAGTCATGGCTTCTTTATAAGTCTGAGGATCAAACTCGGCTAGGTATGTAATGCAACCAGGATAGGTTTTCTTTGTTTTAACCCTTTTACCTCTTCTAGGTTCTATTTCTGGTTCATCTTCCTCTAAAGGTAATGACCGACTGGTTGACGGAAATTCTAGGGGATCATCTAAACATCTCTTTCGAGAATCACGTTTCATAGGAAATACATTCTCAAAGAACTCAGCATCCCTAGACTCCATGATAGTATTCAACCCTATGTCAGAAATTTCAGAACTCACAACCATAAACCTATGAGCATTAGAATGCTCAGGATACCCTATAAAAACACAATCAACGGTTTTGGGTCCTATCTTAGTTGTCTTAGGAGGAGGGATGGCCACCTTTGCCAAGCACCCCCACACTTTGAAGTAAGCATAAAATGGTTGTCTACCTTTCCATAACTCATATGGAGTTTTATCTGATCCTTTAAAGAGTACTCTGTTCAGGATGTAATTGGCTGAGAGGATAGCCTCCCCCACAAGTTCGAAGGTAATCCTGAACTAATCAACATGGCATTCATCATATCCTTAAGGGTATGGTTCTTACGTTCAGCTACACCATTGGATTGAGGTGAATAAGGGGTTGTAGTTTCATGTATTATGCCATGTTCTTCACAGAAATTTCCAATAGGAATTTCATATTCACCACCACGGTCAGACCTAAAAGTTTTAATGGTAGCATTCAATTGGTTTTCAACTTCACGTTTATATATCTTAAAGGCTTCTAAGGAATCGTCCTTCCCTCTAAGCAAATAAACATGACAGTACCTCGTACAATCATATATAAAAGTGACAAACCATTTCTTACCACCTCTAGTTTGAACTGACTTCATGCCAACTAGGTCTGAATGGATTAACTCTAAGGGTTTAGTGTTTCTCTGGACATTCTTACTAAATGATTTCTTAGCATGCTTAGATTCTCCACAAATCTCACACTTATTACTTTTATCTAAAGTGAATTTTGGTACGCATCCTACGCTAGCCAATTTATGCATTGATTTGTAATTTACATGACCAAGTCTACCATGCCAAACGTTCGATGACACACACATGTAAGCAGAAGAATCATTCAATTTCACTTCAGGACTGGTTACATTAAGTTTATAAAGACCCCAGTCTTATAACCCTTACCCACATAATCATTGCCCTTAGTTACTATAAGTTTTCCAGACTCAATTGAAACTTTAAAACCCTTATCATCTAAAATAGAACAAGAAACAAGATTTTTGCAGATGTCTGGAACATGAAGAACTTCATTCAATGTGAGAGTCTTGCCAGATGTGAGCTTCAGACCGACCTTTCCTTTTCCTGCAACCTCTGATACAGATGAGTTACCCATATAGAGTTTCTCGCCTTCCCCTACCCTCTGGTAGGAGGAGAACAGGTCTCTGTTCCCATAAACATGCTTGGTAGCTCCAGAGTCTACCCACTAGTCCATCACATTGGTCACCAAATTAACTTCAGACACTACAGCAAAAAACTCGTCCTTGTTTTTTTCAACCAAGTTAGCATTATCCTTCTTATCCTTACGATGTCTACAGTGAACTGCCATATGGCCAGTAACTCCACAAGCATAACAAGCACCCTTAATTTTAGTAATGCTAGACTCTGGTTTTCGAAACATACCTTTCTTGGGAGGACCACGCTTCGAGTTACGATTGTTACTCTCACCTTTTCCATCTTTGTAAGATCTTTGTTCAGTCATATGAGCTTTGTTACTCATGTCCCTTGCAGAAGACACATTCTTGTCCTTGGTGCACAACATCTCTTCCACTTGAATTTTCTTTCCTAATTCAACCATGTTGATCTCGCCAGTTTCATGTCTTAGCTTTTTCTTGTACTCAGACCAAGAAGATGGTAACTTCTCAATTACCACAGATACTTGAAACGTCTCATCAATGACCATACCTTCAGCAAGAATCTCATTAATGATCTGTTGAAATTCGAGGAATTGATCAACATCAGGCTTATCATTCGTCATCTTGAAGTCCATAAACTTCGCCACCAGAAATTTCTTGCTCCCTGTAGTCTCCGCTTGATACTTTGCTTCTAACGCAGTCCAAAAATCATAAGCACTGAAATTTTCTTTAGCATTGTAAAAATCATACATCGCATCTTCCAAACCATTCATGATATGATTTTTCGCCAGAAAATTACACCTCTTGTTATACTCGATCGCCTCCTCAGTTAAACCTTCAGCATTCATCAATTCATTATGCGGAACAAGTACATAATCCAGTTCATGATGGCTTAGATAAAATAGCATCTTAGATTGCCATCTCTTGAAATCCTTTCCGTTAAACTTATGTGGTCTTTCAACGTCATTCTTTCCCATTGTTACAAGGAATACTAATGTGTTAAGATTGTTGGTGTCTTGCAACAATAGAAGAAACGTTAGATGTATCAATCAATAAATATAAAGAACTGTATAAAACAACTCTACCACGAACAAATTGATGAGGGCAGAATCACAGGTTCAACAAGTTGTCCTTAACAAATTAGTTCGCGGGTATACTCTGAAGTAATGCTAAACCCCAACGTGCGAAGATGTGTCTAGGATAAGACTGCCCGATATAACTTGAGTTAGCACAACGTAAGTTACCCACTCTTGAACTCAGCAACAGGGATGGAAGTAAAACGCCGCACAAAAAATAAGAAGAAGAAGAAAAATAGACCTAGAGATAGTCGCTGCTTGTGTGTTTTAAAAACAGAATTTCGATTCATATTTATAGGATGAGATACTTGCAAATCAAATCAAGTTAGGTTTTGGTTTTCTTCAAAAACAAGTAAAACTCATAAAAGGAATTTCCCACAAATAAAACTCTTAAGAAAATATTTTTAGAATTAATTTCCTAAAGAAAAATTCGCCAAAAATAAATACGAGTAGAAGAGGAACTTGATGCATGGTATACGCGCATGGGCATGGGTCAAAACATGTATTTTCCGCCCGACCCGCTTCACCCACATTGTTTTATAACATAACCATGAGCACATGGTTATATAGTGGAGCACCTCTTTAGTTTTCTACAATGTGGGACTAAAGGTTCCATTTCATTCACTCAAAAATGAGTGAGTATCGTTAGACCCTTAGGTCATGAGATCAAACCACACCAAGACCAGAAATCCATTTATTAAATAACTCATTTTCTCCAACAGTGTTTGGCTCCAGCAGCTGGGGGTAATCTCTTCTTACTCATGCCTGAACCTATGTTCTTAACCACCTTGAGACATTTCTTGTGCAGATTGAAGAATTGAAAACTTTTGGGATCCGCCCAGTAGAGTAATATGTGGTCGGTGAAGCTCCCAAAGAGAAAATTGTCACTAAAAGGAATTGAATACGTCGAAAGATCAACAATCTCCTTGTCCCAAACTTGGTCATCTGTGTAAGCTTTCAATATTTTCAAGTGAACCTTTTCCAAAGTAGTTGTATTAATTCCTACCAATGGTGGAGATTTCATTTCAAGCTAAGAATCCTTTCTACTCAAACATTCGAGTATCCGCAGTGCGTTCAACTGGGATTCGGATGTATTGCAACTTGTCTTCATGGAGGTCAAACAAGAGAACTACCTGCGGATCAGTGGTCCACCAAAACAAAGCTCCTCCTCCTGCTGCGGCTCCTCCATAGGAAGCGAATGTGGCTGAAGTAGATGTTTGTAATAATCCGGAATCTGGAGACCTGACTTCTGTCCAAGAAGATTTGATCCCAAAAGTAAAAAGCAAACACTTAGGAGAATTAGTTTCGAACATGAAAACGATGATTACCGATTTAAACTCATTGTTAATAAAATCAAAACCATACCCAGAAGAAATGAGCTTATAACCTCCTCCTCCTACACCATGAGGAGGGATTATCCGCAGTAGCTCTTTTGTAGTATAGTTCCCGTCTCCCTTTCTGTATCAGTATTTGACTCAAATCGATATCGTAATTATCATTATTGTCATCTAGAATATCTCTAGTATGAAACAAGCTTTTGAGCAGACATTGTTGTTCACCAGTACCATAATTAGTATTTCCTCTGTTTCCAAAAAATAGGCAGGTTTGTATGCAAATTTACACATAAACAAGCCTATTATTTAGAAAGGAGGGAGTATAAAATACAAGGATGGGATTTTTTTGGGAATAATTAATAAAGTGAGATTTTGTAAATTGTTGGTTTTGAAGGTTGATGGTATTGTATAAATACTTACTGGTGCAGCTTACTCTCGTCAGAGATTTGACTGGTAGTCTTGATAGAAACTCCAGAATGAGTTCATCTGGAAGAGATATCTGAAAATCATCATCTATTTTAACTACGTCTCCTTCTACTTGTTCTCTCTTCTGCTTCTTCATCTTTTTTGAGTTAGGGTTTTGGAATCTTCTTCTTTTCTGAGAGACGGAGAAAAGAAACAGGCCGATAATGTGTTATTCAGATTACGGAGTAGTTTTCTTTTTTACCTTTTTGACAAAAAATTATCTTACATCCTACGGTTTTGAGTTTTGCTCAAAAAATTACCTTACATCCTACGGTTTGGGAATGGATGACTTGTCTAATGCCTTTTTTCTACTCCGTCTCCATTTCTTCTTCCATCCCGCACAAACTTGACAGCTAAGCTAATTACTTAGGTCTATCGTATGAAAATGTTCTAAACATTTCGATTTCCCTTTTCATTCTGTTCTTGTTCTTTTACTTCACAGGGGGTTCTTAATCACATTGTAATCGGCCAATATACATGCACAGTAATTTATTTGAGAAGACACTAGTTGTGTTTGGCGTATATTGCAAGTCATACAACTCCTGTTTTGGTGTATATTTTTTGACGTGGAAAACAAGTCATAAAGCTATTTGGCCATGATGATGTCGATGGATTCACAAGAAAAAACAGCCGGAAATGACAATACATAGTGTTGTGCTATGTAAGACCCAAATCACCTTTACATGACACCTAGATTGAGAAACTATGTCAGGAATAATGTGGACTAACTAGAGAATTAAATAAATGATTAACTGTACATCATGTTGGCAACGGTGAACAAGTAACTATCAGCAATGATGTTGCTTTCTACCGTTCCGGTATATTTTGTCATTTGATGATTTACTCGTAGGGTACAACTAGATTTTCGTATGGATACACAAAATAATACTAATTCTTAATACACGAAACTAAAAACATCATTAGAACTGATACACATGCATTCGCGTGAGTGAGTCTCAGTCTTGCAGGACCTATCAGTTCAAAGGATTATCAGCTCCCTGAATTAGGAATCAGTGTTTTTGGGGTGTTTTGGGTTTCCGGCCTATCTAAACCCACCATATACAATATCTTGTCCACTGTTATTGCAATCCGTGTTAAACGGAAATCTTAATATTGAGAAAGCTAGGCATGATTAGAAATGGAGGGTAGCATCACATGGTGGGGCTAAGGTTTTTGTTACGATTGTGGTGAATAATAATACATATGGTTCATTATACGCGTTCTCAGTGATCGTGAATTATATTGATAGAAAGATAAGATGTTCGCGATCTTAAGAATGTTGCACGAGCTTAGCTTAGATCATTTGAAGCAGTAACGAAGATGATCTATGGTTTCGAAGATACACAACACCTGCACAGATTTTGCCAGTTGAACCCCAGTTGCCTTGAGTATATGTGGAATTATGGATCATTTTGTTGATAGTAGTCAAAGCCCAAAGGTCTTCTATAACATAAAAAAATGAAGCAGTTGGTAATTAGTGCAGGGTGTACTAACTTGTACATGAATATTGTTTGTATTTAAAGTTTTAGATTCTTCCATTAGAAATGACGGTTTCTTTTCGTTAGAATACGGGTATCTGACTTAAAATCAATTGGGAATGAGTTGGAGAGGCCCTAAAAGATTATAAACCGCAGGATTTCTAATTGACCAAAACTTAATTAAGAGTATTTTCAAATTCTCAAAGGGTATCAAGCTTAAGTATAGTACGTAGATGACTTCTTTTAGAAGGTGTTTGTATTCATTTCAAAAATTACTTTTCGACTTCATTCGGTCGAAAAACCACCTACTTCTGTAAAGCGGATACTAGTTTTTGATTATAATTTCTGGAATTAAATTCCATTTCGATATACAAACGCCCTCGTAGGTTTATTGCTTCTGCTTTCCCTTGCACACAACCTTGACCTTCTGGTTTATTGCTTCCGTTTATGCAACTAATGTATAATTGATGCAGAAAGTAAGTTATTATGCTGTTGATGGTTTCACAAGAAAAATAGCAAGAATAAGAATATGTTTGTTAAACTACGAGTTGGAATTTAATGAATTTTGTATAATCTGATTTTCATATTTGTGTTAATACATTGCATTTTTGCAGGGTATTCAACTGAAGTTGCTCAAGCTTCTCCAGCCTCTATCAAAACCAAAACCAAAACCAAAACCAAAGATCTTTTCCAGTAGCAAGTACCAGGTCGAGTAGGGATATTGTCTCGTAAAGACCGTATCCCCAAGGGTGCAAGGAAGTTTTTACACCGGCTGTCTGCTAGCCGAGAGGTAACTTACCCAAAGGTAAGAAGTAATCCTTAACACCTTCCGTGTCTTGTTCGTTTCGGCACAGGGGGTAGTGTCCCACCACTTCCATGGGATTACACATTTGCTACAATGTAGCTGATGAGGCCACGTACTCCATGTCCCGGCTGCAGGGCTACGAGGTAATTATTCCCCTTCACGATCTTGCGAGCTACAGAGCTACTGAGGGATGTCCCCTTTCACAATTCTTCCGTGACGTTTTACTTATTCACGGATTGCACAGTCCTACTAAGAGAAAAAGCTTGAAACAAATAATCAAAGGTATAAAAGGTAAAGAAGGGTTCAGTCACGTACCTCTTGTACATACCTCTCTTACGTGGATCGCTACCCTCCACGCTGCTTTGTCGAGCGCCAACTCTCTCCCCATGCCTCGGTCCTTCAGGTCCCGTTTTATACATTCATCCCAAGTTAATTTCGGCCGTCCTCGTTTCTTCATTCTGCCTTCGGCTCGTCCGATGCGTCCTAAACGTACCGAAGCCTCAGGCGGTCTCCGCTGGATATTCACAAACAAACGCAACCGGTACTGCGTGAGTATCTTCTCCATCGATGCTACCCCAAGCTTCCCATGAATAAAATCATCCCAAGCTAATTTCGCCCGTCCTCGTTTCTTCATTCTGCCTTCGGCTCATCCGATGCGTCCTAAACGTACTTCTACCTCAGGCGGTCTCCGCTGGAGATTCCCAAACAAATGCAGCAGGTGTTGCGTGAGTATCTTCTCCATCGATGCTACTCCAGCCTCTATCATCGCTCAGAAAAAAAAACCAAACAAAACCCCGTTTTTCAACCATTATCTTCTCTCTGTGTATCTTCATCTATACCTGAACAGTGTTCTCTTTTTGAAATTGTAGCACTATTCACCCATTTAAAACTTCACCGGCATTGTTTAAGCTTTTGAGGCAGCAAATTGAATCCTCTGTGCAGAGTACTTCACCCATCTTTTCCCTCTCTGCCTACCCTCTGACCCTGCCCTTTCAAACCCTTTAATATCACTTTTGCATTTACTTATTCCCCTCATCATTCTAATTCCTCCCCCGCTTTGTTAGTAACCATCCCACCTACCAGAGTCTTAAACCCTCTTAACTCCATTACCCTATCTGACTGCTATGTGTAGACTGATCTGGTATGCTAGCTATGGTCTTGGTACTAGAGCACGGTGTAACTATGCAAGAGTCTTACATCCACCCAGTCCACTCTAGTTTTTCTTTCCTCTAGTGGTATTTCTGGATCTGGTTATTGATAATGATCCCTGTATTAGCTACTCCATGGTGTAAAAAGCTAAAATCTTTCTTCACAAACATTTCAACTAATTGTCTCAGTATCCACTCTCAAGTGTTATCAATGAATCAACCATACAATACAGAGAAAATGCTCAAAAAACTAGACATCAACAAAGTTTTTAACCTTACAGAGGAACAAATTGCTGAAAGTAGAGATCAATCAAAACTTCAAATAATCACCAAGATAAACTGTTCTTTCAAACTGAAGAAAGAAAAAGCAGTAGAAATAGTACAACAAGTTTGGAAATTAGATTATGCTCCAGAAAGTACATTAGTATTTAGAGGAAAAGAAAACAACATCTTTGTTTCTAACATGCAAACAAGGAGTGATGTTCTATATGCTTTATCCAAAAACCTCTGGAGTCTGGACCCTTTTCTGCTGGTGGTCCAAGAATATCTATTTGGAGTTTCACCTGCTTCAATAAATATGGATGACATAAATCTATGGGATAAACTAATGAACCTCCCATCTGAGCTCTCATGGTGGAGAAACCATCAAGGAGCCAACAAAATCTCTCATGCCCCAGAGCACTTGTAGAGATAAATGTGAATGAAAGACTTTGGGACCACATCCCAGTCAATGTGGGGAAAAAAGAAATGCTCAAAGTGAATATATTTTTTGAGAAACTACCAAAGGGATTCTGCAAGCACTGTAGAATACTCAATCATCCAAATAAAAAATGCAATCAGCCACAACATCTCCATATCCAGGACACAAAAATGAAGGAATTGGAAGAAATGGAGGAGGATGAATCTTTTGTAGAAGAACAAATGCAAGCACTGTCAAAGACTACTTTCAAGGCTACATCACCCTTACTGACTGAATGTTTACAAAGTACTCAGATAGGATAATCGGGCCACACTCAAGATGCACAACTAGGAGATTCCAAACTGACTGATGAGGTGACAAATCTGCTGAGGGGGACTACAATGACAACACCTCCAACTCCAAGTTTCAAATTGAGGGTGTTACTAAAAGAGACTTTGGTTGAAGCTGAAGATGTGCATACAAAGAGACAGTTCACAGATGGGGAGGAGATGACACCACCACAAAATATACAGAGAATAGGAACTGAAAATGAGAGAGCTTTTAAAAAAAGAGAAAAAGATTAAGAAACTTTCGATTTATTCATGGTCCACCTGAGGTGGTGAATTTTTCGACGCATCCAAATTCATCTTTTCAACTGATAAATCCTACTTCATATGTCGAACCATCTCCAAGTTTTGAAAGTTTCAAGCCACATACTAGACCAACAAGAAGAGTTTTCTTAGCAAAAGTTCAAGGAAGGGTCACAACATAGAAGAACCAACAGAAACAACCAAGAGAGAGGGTCACCAAGGAAAACAAAGAGGTGGTTTTCTGCAATGGAAGAAAAGGCAAAACCACTCTAATCATTAAGAGGGACGCTAGGAAGAGTTTGAAGCACATAAATCTACCAAGTTTAGCACTGCTTCTTCAAAGCTTTCTATCTCAACAAACCAGAATGAGACAGGTCTGTCGGATGTAAATGAATCCTTGTAATAGACAATATAATTCTGTTACCTTATTTATCTGGGAGAATATACGATATGCAATAAAGTCTCCCAGATTTCCTGTAATACTATTTATATGAGTTTATGGAATAAGAATAATTCAAGGATTCATTTACATCCGATAAGGTCAAGCAAGTAGGCCAGCTCCTACCACAATGGACTCTATCCTAACTGCAGGAAAAGAAGCAATGCCAACCACATAACACATACCAAAGATACAAACTGGAAATTCCCAAAAGAAAACAATTATGCGAAGGAAAAGAACAACTGTAAAACTCTCTACAAAGTTGATGAAACCAAATTATGAAAAGGCACTCATGAGAGCAATGCTGCAACTCACAGCAAAGAGGCAAAGGAAAGTAAAAAAAAAGGTTATCAAGATGGATATTGCACTGAGCCCTACTCTACAACTTCCACATCAGTTATACCAGCAGAACTTGGAGACACAAACAAGAGAAAATTTGGTCTCTACCCAGAATAACCAGATTCATCAAGCCAAAAACCAAATTTCAACCATCTCACCTGTCAGAGCAGCCACAGTTCAACCAAAAAAATCCACCAGTCCATCTTTTCCCGCATTCCTCTTTTCAGATCCCAGATCCTCAGAGACCCTCCTCCTCCATAAACCTTTCTCCTAAGACTCCTTCTTCTGCTGCCATCGATAGAAATTGGGAGCCTAGCAGAGAGCAACCTCGGATGACTCCCCAAAAAAGTTGCAACAAAGCACAAGATGAGAAATGGGTGCAGCCTGTGGATTCATACACAACAATTGAGATCGCTAGCTCAAGCAATTGGGTACATGGCTTGGAGATGAACCAGGTAACAATTTCTATACTACCAATTTTCAGTACTCAATTCAATTTATTTCACAGTCAATTTGATATTATGTCTCTCAACATACTGTCTTGAAAATGTTAAGGGTTAAATAAAAACACAATCCTACACCTTCAGAACCTAATCAAATGCCAAAACCCAGATATCCTATTTCTTCAGGAAACCAAACACAATGAAGCTTATATAAAACCAATCATCAAAAAATTACAATACCTTGATATGATTGTTGTCGAACCCACAGGAAAGATTGGCACTACAGGAGGTTTAGTGCTTGGTTGGTCCCCTAGGGTTTCCATTCAACTAATCCATAGCTCAGATAAACTAATAGGGTGTGTAAGGAATTGGTCGACACTCAATATAGTACATTGTTTGAAGAAGGAGTTAGTTCCATATACATGATTGATTATTTCTGTGAATTGGTGGTGTTTTAGTGTTTTGGGAAAACATGAATTGTTTTCAAATCATTACAATGATTACATGAAAGTTAAGTGTTATTTCCATTGGGCACCTCTTTTAGGGATGATGTGCTCACCCATTCCCACTTTCAGTTTCAGAGACAGATCAGAGTTGTGGAGTGATAGACGCATTTATGTGTCTAATATAGCTCATTTGTATATATTGTTAGTACTCGATATTGTACTTATTTGGTTATTTTATGTATTTGTAGGTGTTTTTGGAAAATAATCTCTTGCGGCGAATTTGGCTAAAAATGTGGCATTTGGACCTCCGTTGATAACGTACCGGAAGCGCCTCAGAAATGTACCGGAAGTATCCCAGAAATACCCCGGAGGAACCCCGAAAAAAGTGCGGAAAATGCCCCAGAGGACACTTGCTATACGGACCCTTGATTTTGGATAAGGGGTAACCTAATTACTAAGGGGTGACCCATTTCCAGGCATCTGCTAAAGGGAGACCAGCCACAGATAAGGGGAGGTCAATTTCTCAAATTTAAAAGCAAATTTTGGCGGGAAAATGCATGCATCGTCTGGCAGATTTTGGTTCGATTATTGGAGGAGTTTTAATGCGATTAAACACCGGAAATCAGTTGGGATAATCCTGTTAGACCTAAACAGACCCTATGCAAGTGATTGGGCTGATCGAATTGGGCTGGAATGGCCGGGAGAAGTAATCAAAGTCTCAACAGAGAGACGTGCTCTGTTTCGAGTTCAGGAGATTTTTGAGAGATTTCTGGAGGACTTTGACGCTGGATTAACATGTACATGGTCTTATTCAAGTCTAGGGAAGAGTTTGGTAGCTATTTTATAGCTAACAGCACGTGAAAAAGCTCAACAGAAGCGACTATTCTCTCAACAGCGCAGAGAAGAAAAAGAAAGAAAAAGTCGGAATTTATACGAGATATTTGGGGTCTGTGGGATATATAAGAGTTTTTCAAGTCAAAGGGTTAGAAACCCTTAGGAGAGAGTTTAGAGTCCAGGAGAGCCGAGGAGAAGCAATTATAGAGGAGACAACGCTGCTGCTGCTGCTGCCATTAAAGCTTCTGAAGAACACGAAGAACAGACTCGCAGAGACAGTCGTTCTTCAGCAGACTTATTTCAACACCCAAGTGTCGTAGTTCAACAGCGTTATATATGTATCGTTTATAAACGGCAGTGGTCATCTTTGTAACAGTCACGCTGTAACGTTTATACAGCGTTGCAAACTTCTCTTTATCACCATATTCATCAATAAAAACACCTATTAAGCAATTTTGAGCAAGTTTTGATATGAGGAGCTAAACCCCTTAGCCAAGGCGACGGAGGAAGCCATTGGTCCTTATTTATGGTATAATTCTAACTTTATTATTTATTTGCAATATTATTATTGATTATTTGCATGGGATTGAATTGAAATATTAGTTCTTATTGAATAGTTGTGAATTAATTTGATGAAGCATGCTGGGTTTTAAATACTTTTGATGTTTTATACTCGTTGATTACAACTATTACTTCAAGAATATATTTGAGGCAAATATTAGAATTATTTTTAAAGATAGAATTGCATGATTTTATTTAGAGTTTATCAATTAATGGATCAATGGTGGAATCCTAGTCTTGGTTTTTTCTCCAAAAGTTTGAACTATTTTATTTATTTGCATGTTTAATTTAAATCTATAAAAATTGTTTTCTTCACAAGTCTGAAAAGACCCAGTTTTTACCACTACTACAATCACTATTTGAAAACCATCAAATTTTTGGCGCCGCCGACGCGGACCTGTGTTTAGTTAGCATTTTTTTAGATTTTTATTATTTTATTATTTTTGTTCTTCTTTACGTTTTTGTTTTTTTTTTTTGTTTCCTTGCAGATTTTTGAAGTTGGAGCGAAAGACAATTTGCCAAAGCTTGTGGTGATTTACTTAAAGTTTGGGAGCGAAAAGCAAAGCTAAAGGAGCGAAAGAAGAAGATTTTTTATTTATTTTGATAAAAAGAGAGAAAAAAAAAAGAGAGACATTTTTTTGTAATTTTTTTTTTTTTAGACTTTCTTTTCTTTTGTATTTTTTTTTATGGACTTTGGACATTAATTTTGGGACATTTTTATTTTTATTTTTAAACCCTACGGAAGGGTACCCTTAAATATAAACTGTTTGCAGGGAAGGACGACGATTACGATATCGTCTCGGCCCCTCGGGTTCGCACACGGCATAGGAGTCGTGGCCCGAGTCGACTTCAGCGGTTCTTCGCCCGTCTGGTACGGGAGGTAAAATTCTAAACACCCGCGAATCTCCTGCAAGCGGGTTACTGGACTCCTTAAGGTGAATATATGCTGAGGACTTGAATATGGACTGTTTTTAAATTCCTAGTAAAGGGCAAGGACTGGACCATATAAGATAAGGGTTCGGATTTCATCACCGCTCCCTTCTTGCCCGCCTTAGGAAAACGAAACCTAAAGCGAACCTAAGCCTAAAATTTGGACTAGAAAGAGACCTATAGGGTATCGAGCTTAACAGGACAATCATTCGAAAAATATTGGTTACTCTTTTAAGCACACCTGAAGTTCTTGACGGTTACTGCGAGTTGAATGCGTGACTGCGCCGCATTGGATCGGTGAGGTTTTGGGTATCAAAGCTCCACTGAGCTTCCCTCGCCTCGATTCAACTTGCTTTAACTCGGATTGATTCCAGAGGGGTTTGCTCAAATTGTAACGAATTCCCTTTCGAAGGATTAGAAGCTGGTCTAGAAACAATCTAAGTGGAGCCATCATGCTTGTTGTTTGCTAGAAATCTTTAGGTTTGCTGTGGTAAAGTCGAGTCAGCCTTGTGTGTTGCTAGAACCTTCCTGTTAGGATTTTTATTTCTTTTTGAATTCTTTTTAGTGTATGCCCGATTTTGTTAGGGCTTGGAAAAGAGATACTCTAGGTCGATTGATTAGCGAAAAACCTAGTAGTTCTTCTGATTTAAGCAGGGAGCTCGAAGATTCTTTTTTGAGAGCCCTGTTTTTGGAAACTTGTTTTGAGAATCTGTCTCTTTGTGAGGAAGTACCCTAGTACTCCAGTTGTGCCAGCGATGGCAACTTTGAAAGATTACATGTTCCCAACTAGGACCAACCGAGCTTCATGCATTAAATTGCCAGCCACTACGGCTAATTTCGAGATAAAACCTAGTATTCTTCATGATCCCTATATTCTTAGGAAAAGATGATGAGAACCCTTATTTTCATATTAGGGACTTTGAGGAAATCTGTGGGACAATTAGGATAAAGGACCTTACCGATGAAGTCTTGAAACTTAAGATGTTTCCCTTTTCTTTGAGAGACAAAGCCAAGACCTGGCTTAACAACCTACCGTCTGAATCCATAGAAACATGGCAGGAACTTATCGCTGCCTTCTATATGAAATTCTACCCTAAGCATAAAACTGCAGCTGTTAGGCAGAAAATTAGTGCTAGTGTGCAACAAGAGGGAGAGTCTCTTATAGGTTTTTAGAGCGATTCAATGATCTCCTATCTCAGTGTCCTCACCATGGATTTGATAATATGAAACTTGTACAGATTATTTATGATGGTTTAGACTATTCGACCAAAGCCATGGTTGAGTCTATGTGCGCTGGTGAGTTCACTAGTAAAAATGCTGATGATGCTTTTGCCTTCTTAGGAGCTATCGCTGAAAAATCCCAACAGTGGGAATCTTGTGTTGAACCCCCTAAAAGACTCTTGGTCAATAGAAGTAGCACCAATATGGTAGATACGAGTTTTGCGTCAGATGCTAAGTTTGCTGCTTTATCCAGAAGGTTAGAAGCTTTAGAAATGGGTCAGTCTAAAAATAGGTCCCTTGTTGAACCTAATAGAGCCTCTCAAGTCTCTAGTTGTGGAATAGAGCCCGATAATTCATTTTGGGAAGGTCAGGTTAGTGAAGAGCAAGCCCATGCTGTCTATAACAACTCTAGGTTTGAGAACCGTCAGAAGTTTGACCCATACTCAGAAACCTACAACCCTGGTTGGAGAAACCATCCTAATTTCTCTTGGTCTAAGGGCCAGAGTCAAGGCCAGTCTAGCAATTCTCAGCCTCCCCCAGGTTTTGGTTTTAAGAACTCTTCAGGTCAAACCCAGTTTCAGAACACTTCCGAGAAAAAGATCTCTACCTTAGAGGATACTCTCACTATGTTAGCAAATAACCATGAAATGCTAACAAAGAACCACATGAGCTTTCAACAAGAAACTAGGCAAGAATTGAAGAATAATTCCCAGAGTCTTGCCAAATTAGAACTTCAAGTAGGACAAATAGCTAAGTTCATAAGTGAGAGAGAAGATGGAAGGTTCCCTAGTCGTACTGATCCCAACCCAAAAGGAGAGAAATCGTACAATCATGTGAATGCTGTCACAACCCTAAGGAGTGGAAAGAAAGTTGACAACAAGGTCGCCATGCCTGATAGTGAACATGCTGTAGTTCACCCTGCTGAGCCAGAAAATGAGGAGACTGATAGAGTCTCCAAAGAGACCAATGAGGGTCCTGTTGAGCCTCACTTTGTTCCCAGAGCCCCGTTTCCCCAGCTGCTAGTTCCGACTAAGAGGGAGTCCAACTTTAATGATATATTGGAGGTTTTTAAGCAGGTTAATATCAACCTTCCATTATTAGATGCAATTAGGCAGATTCCCTCTTATGCCAAGTTCCTTAAGGACTTGTGTACGCGAAAGCGTAAGCTCAGTGTCCAGAAGAAAGCCTTCATAGCTAGTCATGTGAGTTCTATTATTCAGAATACCACTACTCCTAAGTATAAAGACCCAGGGTCCCCTACCATTGCTTGTACAATAGGTAAGTACCGTGTTGAGAAAGCGTTGCTTGACTTAGGAGCCAGTGTGAACTTACTTGCCATACCATGTGTACCTTAAGCTAGGACTTGGTGAGATGAAACCTACCCAGATAACACTCCAGTTAGCTGATAGGTCCGTTAAAATCCTCGTGGTGTGATCGAGGATGTTCTTATTGAGGTCGACAAGTTTATTTATCCAGTGGATTTCGTGGTCCTAGATACCCAACCTGTCCCCGACCCAGAGAACCAAATACCTGTGATTTTAGGTCGCCCATTCTTAGCTACGTCTAATGCGATCATAAACTGTCGAAATGGTATTATGAATCTGTCTTTTGGTAATATGACTATTGAGCTGAATATTTTTAATGTAAACAAGCTACATTCTGAGCTAGATAACACATGTATTGAAGAGGTGAACATGATAGGAACCTTAGTTCAGGAGTCATTACCAAACATCGTATCGGAAAATACATTGGAGAGTTGTTTATCCCATTTTAGCCTGGATTTCGATGATAATAGTAACATTGAACAAGTTAATGCTTTGTTGGATTCTGTTCCTATGTTAGATATTGATATATGGAAAACTAGGTTCGAACCATTACTAGCTTCTGAGTCTATCTTAATACCGTATTTAAAAGAGCCTCCTGAGTTGGAGTCTAATTATACATTTTTAGGCCCACCCGAGTCTTTCCCTGTGATTATAGCTTCCGATTTGGATAGTGTTCAGGAAAGTAGGCCAGAGACCGTGCTTCAAGAAAATAAGGAAGCCTTAGAGTGGACCATAGAAGATATGAAGCAAGCTGAGGATGAACCACCTGATTATGACTTAGAGAAAGCAATTGACCTTTTTCAAGAACCCGATGGTCTAGAAATTAGGAACATTGTGACTAGTCATTGTAGAGGCACACAAAATTCTAAGTTTGGGGGTAGAGAACTAGAAGAATCTCTTGAGTATTTTAAGGACTGGGAAGATCCGGAAATTCAAGCAATAATGAGAGGTTTGTGTGAGAGTAGTGAAAACCCTAAGTTTGGGGCTAGTAATGATTCTTGTGACCGTCAATTATCCCTATTAGAAGTCCCTAACTTGGGACTCGAGCCTAGTGAGGTATTCCATGAGTCTATTCAGACTCCACAACCCGATCCTCCTGATAATGTCCAGGAAAAAATCCATATATTAGAGACCCGTTTTTCGGATGAAGCTGTTTGCCGAGACACTCATATGAAGCCCAAGTGGTCACCCGAGATAAATCCAGTTGTCTTGCGAGAAACTTTAGATCAGGTTGTGTTCTATCTGCTCATTTTTCTAATCTTGAGCATTTGTCTCCTATTCGTGGCAGTTCTATTTGGTCTTATGGACCAACAATTGTTTCGACTATTGGTATACGACTTTGGAAGGTGACAATTCTTTTTGAGGTATTTGATGTCTAGCTAATGACTATAAATTTAGCATTTACTGGGAGGCTCCCGCGTTCATGTGATACGGTAATATCCTTCCTTATTTCTTTTTCCTCCAGTGGTAATAGTTTCTCCTTGTTCATGCTTTTAATTTCATCTTTAGAACATTGAGGACAATGTTAGATTTAAGTTTGGGGGTGGGGAAGAAACACTTTTTGTCACATTTTTGCAATAAATAAACTCCAGAGCCTAGAAATTTATGCCTATTGAGGATTGCACTAACTAATCTAAGTGGATGGAAGCATTTTGATTGTAGGAGTTTGAGGAACCAATCTGATTAGATGGAAACATCTAAAGAGTCTATTCATAAAAGCACAGAGCTCAGGTGTTAGAAATAACATGATAGTTTCACCATATCTCGTTGAGTCCTTTTCACTTCTATTTTTATTTTATTTTGTTTTTAAACTATGTTTCTCTAAGTGATAGGTGGGGCCCACGATTCAAGTTGTTACCAATGCTAGGGTGAATTAGAGTGATTGAGATACCATGAAAAAAAAAGAAAAAAAAAGAAAAGAGATGAAAAAAAAAAAAAAAAAAAGATGAAAAAAAAATGGTAGTTACCAAAAAAAAAAAAAAAAAAAAAAAAAAAAAAGTAAAAAAAAAAAAAAAAAAAGAGAAAAGAAATTGAGACCAGACCATTTGACCAAAAGGAATAAATTCAATAAAGTCGACCACTGGTACCCTTGTATATGCCAGTTGTGTTGACCTAGAGTTAGGTTATCGACCACTGGTACCTTGTATATGCCAATGTGTTGATATTAGTCAGACTAGTATCTCAATCCATTAGGATAGGTTCATTTTGGCGGAGGCCTTCAGACAGATATGGGAAACGCCGTTCACTTAGTAAACATCAAAACCATCTATGTTTTTCTATATCCATCTTCTTGATCTATCCATGTGATTAGTTTTGACTCCGAATATGATGTCCATAGTGCAACTATCTGAGTAGAGCTCTGTCACTTTATATGAATTTTAGTATGCTTGAGTGCAAACTCGTGTACAGCAATTGGAATTGCATCAGGGTACTTCTTCCTGTAGTCAATAAGTATGCCAACCAAGGAGATTCTTTAGTGCCTTCCAAGGTTCTGCGTAGATAGCTAAGGTCTGGAGTACAGGTTTTGTGGGTATATCTCTGGTAAGCCCTCCCGAGACTATAACTCGGCCACTAGGGCCACCTAGGGGTTTAAAGGCTTATTGCATACGCTAAATGCAATCGACGATGCCTGCGACAGTGAGTTAGGATTTTATTTTGTAGTTTTGATTTGCTCGGGACTAGCAAATAATAAGTTTGGGGTATTTGATAGACGCATTTATGTGTCTAATATAGCTCATTTGTATATATTGTTAGTACTCGATATTGTACTTATTTGGTTATTTTGTATTTGTAGGTGTTTTTGGAAAATAATCTCTTGCGGCGAATTTGGCTAAAAATGTGGCATTTGGACCTCCGTTGATAACGTACCGGAAGCGCCTCAGAATGTACCGGAAGTATCCCAGAAATACCCCGGAGGAACCCCGAAAAAAGTGCGGAAAATGCCCCAGAGGACACTTGCTATACGGACCCTTGATTTTGGATAAGGGGTAACCTAATTACTAAGGGGTGACCCATTTCCAGGCATCTGCTAAAGGGAGACCAGCCACAGATAAGGGGAGGTCAATTCTCAAATTTAAAAGCAAATTTTGGCGGGAAAATGCATGCATCGTCTGGCAGATTTGGTTCGATTATTGGAGGAGTTTTAATGCGATTAAACACCGGAAATCAGTTGGGATAATCCTGTTAGACCTAAACAGACCCTATGCAAGTGATTGGGCTGATCGAATTGGGCTGGAATGGCCGGGAGAAGTAATCAAAGTCTCAACAGAGAGACGTGCTCTGTTTCGAGTTCAGGAGATTTTTGAGAGATTTCTGGAGGACTTTGACGCTGGATTAACATGTACATGGTCTTATTCAAGTCTAGGGAGTTTGGTAGCTATTTTATAGCTAACAGCACGTGAAAAAGCTCAACAGAAGCGACTATTCTCTCAACAGCGCAGAGAAGAAAAAAAGAAAGAAAAAGTCGGAATTTATACGAGATATTTGGGGTCTGTGGGATATATAAGAGTTGTTTCAAGTCATAAGAGGCGTAGAAACCCTTAGGAGAGAGTTTAGAGTCCAGGAGAGCCGAGGAGAAGCAATTATAGAGGAGACAACGCTGCTGCTGCTGCTGCCATTAAAGCTTCTGAAGAACACGAAGAACAGACTCGCAGAGACAGTCGTTCTTCAGCAGACTTATTTCAACACCCAAGTGTCGTAGTTCAACAGCGTTATATATGTATCGTTTATAAACGGCAGTGGTCATCTTTGTAACAGTCACGCTGTAACGTTTATACAGCGTTGCAAACTTCTCTTTATCACCATATTCATCAATAAAAACACCTATTAAGCAATTTTGAGCAAGTTTTTGATATGAGGAGCTAAACCCCTTAGCCAAGGCGACGGAGGAAGCCATTGGTCCTTATTTATGGTATAATTCTAACTTTATTATTTATTTGCAATATTATTATTTGATTATTTGCATGGGATTGAATTGAAATATTAGTTCTTATTGAATAGTTGTGAATTAATTTGATGAAGCATGCTGGGTTTTAAATACTTTTGATGTTTTATACTCGTTGATTACAACTATTACTTCAAGAATATATTTGAGGCAAATATTAGAATTATTTTTAAAGATAGAATTGCATGATTTTTATTTAGAGTTTATCAATTAATGGATCAATGGTGGAATCCTAGTCTTGGTATTTTTCTCCAAAAGTTTGAACTATTTTATTTATTTGCATGTTTAATTTAAATCTATAAAAATTGTTTTCTTCACAAGTCTGAAAAGACCCAGTTTTTACCACTACTACAATCACTATTTGAAAACCATCATGGAGCGAAAGCTTCAAGGGTTGATTTCGTTAGTTGGTTAACTTTTACTATGTTTTTCTATATTGCATATTGTATTTGTAAACCAAATAACTATTGTATATGTATCATTTGAGAGGAGTTCTTGTATATATATATTTCTGAGCGGTTCTAGTTATGGTTTAAGTTTTGTAACAGATTTCTTAATTAAATGTTTAAGTAAATGATTTAGTTTTAGTGCCTCTTTTAGTTAATCTCTTGGATTAGAAAGCTGCTAGCTTAGGGGGCGCTACAGTGTTGGTATTAGAGCTCACTATTAAATCTTATATGGGAAACAATAGGAATAGCCAGTGCCAGTTAGTGAACTAGATTAGTTTAGATCTGGGTTGGGTTGAGAGATAAATCTTAATCACTAAAAGTTATTAATAATTAAAAGATTTATTTCGTTGATTAATTTGTTTGTTTGTGTGTGTGTAATGAAGTAAAAATTGTAGGGTACTCCAACAACTTTAGCTAATAAGGATTTGAGTATAATTAATCTAAAAAGTATGGACACGTACACAGTCCAATATCTGGAAAATAGTGAGATTATTATTATTGATAGATCTTGTAAATCACATAGTGAACTGCTAAACACAATGATTTATATGACGAGTAGACAAATTATAATTACATAAATGTTAATAATATTTTGGGGACTTAATAATATTTGTAAGGGTAGTTAGAATAATAGTTCCGCCATCAATGTTGATAATAAAGTGTTATGACAGTTAATATAGAAGATAATAATAGTAATAATATTTTTAATAAAATAATGTTAGCATTTATTAATTAGTACCACATTAAAGTTAATTAAAATATCATTAAGAATAGGTGACGATAAAAATAATAATTATGATTAAATAATTATGGAAAATTATTATTTACGATTAAGTTTTGTAAATTAAACTAATTTTAGAGATATATGTTATGCGTCTGAACTGGATAATTAATAGAATACTTATTAGGCGTTAGACGTAAGAAGGTGAGGATATAATGCATAAAATAAAAAGACTCAACTTGTTAATAATCTTGTACCGAATTATCTTTAGTCTAACAAATGATCCTGTAAATATTTAAAATGAAACAAATAGATATGAGGTGGTAATAATAGTATTCGAATAATTAGGTTAGTAGCGAATATATAGTAGATTGTTTTTGGAAAAAATTTATATATGTTATTACAATAAAGTTAAAATTATCAAATATTATAAATTGGTGTAAAATCGAATTGGATTACTTGTATCAGTGAAAGAAATAAAGAAATAAATTCAGATGACTAAATTGTTTAAAATGATGTAAATTACTTATATATAATTTATGAAATAAATTTATTAGAATTACACATGATAGATAGAAGTTTAGAGATTAATTATTTTTAATAAGTTAATATTTAGTTAATCCAGCACTGGGGAATAGTAAGGTTGGTAATTCTTGTGTGTTCCTGTGATACTTGCTACGTAGGTAGGCATTCTCAGGCGTCGCGAACCTAGACAGGGAAACTGCATTCTGGTATCACTAGGCATAGAAGGAAAACTTGCTTCTAATAGAGAACTGATAGATCCCAAATTTTACTTAGAGACTTTATTGTAGAGTATGTTCTCTCGTACTTAGAACCAGTAACTTATTGAAATAGAAATTAAAATATTGAACCTAGAGCCACAAATTTTAGTAGTAGAAAATCATATAGGTTTGTGTTTTTGTTCTCTTTGTATGCGCTTAGACAAGAGATAAAATTATTCTATAAGGTGGGGAGTTTTTGAAGACCAGAAGGGTGATTCGATTTTTGAGGACGAAAATGAATAAGGTGGGGAGAATGTAAGGACCCTCGACCTCGTCAACGCTATTAGACTAGTCAAATTATGTCTTAACCGCTAATTACTCGATTAGTTTAAGTTGAACGTTAATTAATAGAAATTAATCTAACAATGATTTAGATACGAAACCGGTACAACTCGATAGGTATCGAAAAGTTACGCGAAATGGATTACTCAAATGTTTCATTCGGATATCAAACGAAGTAGATATCAACAGATTACTATGAAGGGAAAATTAGTCTTTTTGCCCTCGAACCAACATGGGCTTCCCTTATCAAAGAAGGTGGGTTGATTAGTGTTCTTTATTGGTCTAATCCCTAAACCCTAGTTAGTAAGTTCGCGAATGATTCGCGAATCATTCGCGAATTTTTCCGTATCACGAATTTTACCGTTTTATTCGCGTACATTTGCAACTCCGAACCCAAGTCGCGTATTATGTGGCATTCCCGGATTATTCGCGAACCGTTCACGAATTTTACGTATTCCGAATGATACGTCCGCTTAATTCGTCATAAATTCTTTAGCTTTTACTTTTCAAAGACTCCACTTTTTGGGCTTTACTGCCTTCCGAGCATACACGACCGAATATTAGACGTGTTGTAATTTTTATGAAACAAAAACGACTGAAGAGATTTGAAGGTGAAGGTGAGAGAGATCTCAAACTCACTAACCAAGCATCTAAACCACCATACGACGTCCTCTTGGATAACTAATGTTGTATATATTATTAATATCATCATATTAAGTTTATTTTTTCTTTAAATAACTCACACATATGCATAAAAATTGGTTTATGACCTTATAAATACAAATTATTTGTTATATATAGATACCGAATTTTCAGAGTCGAACTCATATTTATAAATCGAATTATACACGTACGTATGTCGTTCCGAATTACTGACGAATCACGTCCCGTTGACCGAATTTTGGACCGAATCTGGATTTTACAAAACCGTATAATACTCGTACATTTTCCGTTCCGTACGTTTGCCGAATCCCGAATTGCTAACTAGGCCCTAAACCT
This sequence comes from Papaver somniferum, assembly GCF_003573695.1. Taxonomy (NCBI): domain Eukaryota; kingdom Viridiplantae; phylum Streptophyta; class Magnoliopsida; order Ranunculales; family Papaveraceae; genus Papaver; species Papaver somniferum. The sequence goes on along the minus strand of NW_020620492.1, from coordinate 576,538 downwards.
ATCGAAGATAAATTCATTTTCTCTTTTCGTATTCTCTTTCCTTCTTCTTTCTTCTTCTTTTTCTTCTTCTCTTCTCTGTTTCTTCTGTTCTTCAGTCAAGCAATGGTTTGAGAAATCAATTATAAGGAGATGGAATAAAGAGAATACCTGATTATTTAGTGACTGTTGGTGTTGGTGGTGGTGTTGATTAGGTTAGATGTTCAGAACCGATGAATAGGTTAATTAGATAATTCAATTTAGGGTTCTTCTGGAGAGGATTGAAGTTATGATAATTTGATGATGAAATCGGGTAATAGATGATGGGTTTTCATTATTGAGAACAAGGAAGAAGAATTATCAACTGTTATCGGTTGATTCAGTGATGAATCGAAGAGTTAGGGTTTGTAAGAAGAACTTAGAGATTATCTAGAAGATGAAGTTGATGTTCTGAGATGTTGATATGAGATGGGTTTTGACAGATTAAATGAATTAGGGTTTATGCTGAAGAATAATTAGAGATTGAAGAGTCAAAGTCTTTATGGAACCATTGATGGTGTTGTTGTGATGTGTTGCATGAACTGAATCAAGTCGGAATAAAGAAGAATTGGACTCAGTTACTTGAATGAAGTTATCTTGAGGTAATTGTCTACCTATGTAAATTTAATAAGTTATTATTACTGGAGTTAAGTTTGGTAGATTTTTAATAAGCTAAGATTGAATTGGATATGCAATTCTGTAATGAAATTGTAGTTGTAGGTTAGTGGCTCTGTGGTGGTGAAAGAATATGTGGTTGATTGTTCAGGTGTTGGTTTAAGGAATTACTGTTAAAGACCTTTGAGTTGGAGCTGTGTTGGTTTGTGGTTGAGGTTGCTTTGTGATTGACCCTAAGGGAGTTGGAATGTGTTAGAATGATACAGAAATTAGGGTTTATGAACTAGTGTTAATGTGAAATTGCAGATGATGAAAATGAGTTAATTGGTAGTTTGTACACGTTGATCAGAATTGTAGAGTTTAGTTACATAGTGGTGGTTCTGAGGTTGTTGGTGAATTACAAGGAATTGTTGGAAGTTGAATCGAGTTACAGTGATGGAGAGGTAGGTGATGGTCCTGTGCAAAGAATGTAATTGAAGATGCAGGTAGTGTTGGTTTAGAAAGTGCAGAATCATTGTGTTGTTAAGAGAACTGAATTGCAAAGTTTAAAGGATAAATGAGAATTCGTGGTATGAGATTGTATTGCTATGTATGATGAATGTTGTGTTTTGATAGAGTTGAGATGATATTGGATACAGCCGGTGATATTGAATTGGTTTGGTAGTTCAATGAAGGAGGTGAGATAAACTCAGTAGTGATGTGTTGATGTTAAGTTGGTTTGGTATTAGTGAAGCTGTAATGGTGAATGAGTGAGTAGTCATGGTGTTGGGAAATACCGAATTTAATTGAACTGGTGGGGGTTATAAATGAGTTGTGTTGCCGATTCTCTCAGGTGTTGGTAAGTGTTGGGTTGGGAAAGTGGAAAGATGTGGAAGTGATGAGAATCACAGTACGTAGTCTTTTTGAGATCTTGCAGTTATTGCGATTGCAGGTAAGCTTAGCTCAGTATTCTAATTAAGATTTGAAGTTTGTTTGAATGATTGAATTTATATAATGAATAGATTGAAGGTGAATTAGAGTTAGAATCACAGTTGGGTAAGAAGTTTTGGCATGTATTATGGCTTAGTTTTACCATTAGTCATCTGATGAGTGCCAAATATTGTATATATTTATCCCTTTTTGTTGGCATTTTAACTCATCTTTTGTGCATTAATTCTACATTTTGTCCCATATTCTGTATTTTCATTGTTTTCAAGAATAAATATTTTTCTTACTTAATTTTGCATTTTTAGGTAATAAATAAAGTCTGGATAACTTGCGGAGCGGAAAAGAGCTGAAGAGTGGTGAAAAGCCGGGAGGAATTACACAAGGAAGCCGCGAAGAATGTCGTGCACAAGACCAAAAGGCTAGAAGTGGGCTTGAAGAAGAAGAATTGTTCTTAAAGAAGATATGGGCTTGGCATACCCAAGGCCCAAAACCCTCACCCAAACCCATTTTCTATATCCAAGCCCGTCTCGGATTTCAGCCGTCAGATCGAAGCATTTCAGCATCCTACGGTCGCTCCTATGCCTGTGCATCAAATCCCGATGATTCCGCTAAACACTACAACACCTAACTCCATCTGGTGTCGTTAATTTTGTTGTATTGTATAATCCAACGGTCGCTGCAGGATCCACTTCATCTCACCGTCAGATTGATCTTTCATCTCCATATCCCTTGGTCGAGATTCGCCAAACATCTAACTCGATGATCCCGCTACACACCATAGCGACCGAACCCTATACCCATTATCCAAACACACCCTTCTCCCAAAATCATTGAATCCATCTTCTTCCCCTCTTCTGCAACAGTGACGCTTCCCACAAATCACTCCACCATCTTCTCCCCCCCCCCCCCCCCCCCCCCAAATCTTTCAACCATCACCATTCGAGCCATCATTCCCCTACTCCTCTAGCTTTCTATAACATCAATTCCTCGATCTTTTCCTCTCACAGGAACCCTAGGTTAGGGGTTGATGAAATAGATGAGCTAGAAAAGCAATTAGGGCATGGGAAGAACAAGAGAAGCATCAGGAGAAGGATTGGAGGCATGGGTCGACATCTACCAGTGTCAACAGTGATTAGGTAAATTTTAATAATTTTTATAAGAACCCTAATTTTTCTGATTTGGGAACTTTTTGGGGAAATCAATTGTACGTCTAATTGAAGCATGGGTTAGTCTATTAGGGTTGTTATCATAGTTAGGTAGGATTTTCTTTGATTTATTTTGTATTTTCACCAAACCCTAATTGGACTGATGTGGTCCTGATTTTTGGGGATTTTGTTTAGTGATATAAATAGGGGGTGATGTAGAGGGGTAGAGGGGGATGATCTCTGGACTAGCCAGAAAAACACTTTGTTCTGTTTTATGTCACAATTCCAAATTTCAGTTCATCTATGCAGTTAACAGTGAAAGTTGTGATGTTTTGATTTTTATCTTGAATGTTGATTATTGTGTTTAATTTATCATATATTATGAATGTTGATGCTGTTAACATGTGTAGTATGAGCTAATTAGCAACAAGCTAAGGCTTTGATGAAGCCTTGGTGCACTGTCAAATGGTAAATTGCTAGGATAGAATGCCATATGCTTGTTTTTCTTGTGCATTGGGAAGAAAGCAGTGCTATGATTGCTTGTGATTGATTGTGCTGTCAAAAGACAGTCAATACTAGGGGTATTTCTGTTAGCAAGCTGTTTTTCTTTCCTTTCTATTGTATGCATAGGACTCAACTCAACCTAGGAATATGCTATTTGATTAGGACACAAGGTGGAATCTAAGCCTTAGCTTAGCCACAATTCCTTTCTTCAGTCATTTACAATTCCTGCTCTGCTTTTATTCACTGCTTAGTTACATTCCTTTACTGTTTTGCTTAGTTCTTGCATTTTGAAGCCTATTGTGCACTGAAGTCAGTGCACAAACTCACCTCTGCCCTTGGCTTCCAAGCCTTGGTTCTTAGCTGTTTTCTTTGCTGCTTTGCTTTACCTTGCTGCTTTGGTTCTTTACTTCTGCCACTTTGTATGCCATATTACTTTGTCTTGCTCACTGTCTCCATTGTTAGCTTAGGTTTCTCTTATAGTGCTCCCACTCCCTGTGGACTTTCCCCTGCTTTCCTTCTTTCTATAAACTTGGCCTTGTATACTTGCAAGTTTCTGTGTGTTTTCTATTGCCACACCAAGTTTTTGGCGCTGCTGCCGGGGAGTGGTGTTGCCACTGCTGAGTTCCATTAGCATCTCTGCCTTGCAATCATTGCAGGCCTGCTTCACTATCATTGCAACCCTCTGCTTGCAATCATTGCAGCAGATCATTGCATACTTGCCTGACTATCTTTGCAGGGTTGGCCTGACTATCTTGGCTGACTATCTTTGCACTCTGTGATCATTGCAGGTACCACCTTGGATGTGCTGCTGCTGCTGGTGCCTTCTCTGCCAAGCTGTGCTGTGCTGTTGCTGCCAAGCCAAAGCCTGCTGCTGCTAACTGAAGCTGTCAACTGGGCTCGCCTATTTCTGTTGCTGCCGGGCTTGTGCACCCTCTGCTGCTGGGCTCTGTTCCAACCTTTGTTGCTGGGCTTGAACCAACTGAGCTGGGCTTAGTAACCTCAATTTCGCTGGGCTTGCAACTTCTGCTCCTGGGCTTTCCTTTTCTGCTGGGCTTGAGCGTGAGCTGCTTAGCACGATCCTAAAGCCCAACTGGGCTGTGCAACTAAAAGGGGACTAAAAGCCTATTTTTGGGCTTCCCTCCAAAAACCAAGTAAGCCTAACCCATGAGTTAACCCACTTGGGCCTCATTTAAATTCAAATTCGGGCTTGTAATAATTAATTTAATTATTTATTTGGGATTGTAATAATTTTTATTTATTTTCTTTTTCTTTTTTTATGCTAGGTTTAGTTCAAAATTTTTTCCAAAGCCCAACTTTAAACCAAAAACCAAAATCCCTTGTTAGTCCAACACCCATTCAAAACCAAATCTTCATAACCCTTGTGGGCCAAATTGTTTCCGATTGCTCTGTCTAACCAACATGTTAGTTAAGGTACCTACTAGGACATGATTGTGACCTACAGAGACCAAACAAACAGACTTGTTAGAATTAACCCAGACGAACCTATCGAAATTCTAAGTTCTGAGGGAGACAGTCCAGATCAACCAGAAACAATGGGAGAACCCCGTACCCTCAAGGATTATATGTACCCAACTAGAGCCAGTCAACCTTCTTGTATTGTGCTACCCGAGGCTAATGGCCATTATGAGCTGAAATCAAGCACAATACAGATGCTTCCTATTTTTAGAGGTGTTGAGAATGAAAACCCGTACCACCACGTGAGAGAATTCGAGGAAATTTGTGGAACTCTGCGTTTCACTCAAATGTCCGACGAAACCCTAAAGTTAAGGCTCTTTCCTTTCTCCCTGAAAGATAAGGCAAAGGCCTGGCTCTATGCTTTACAACCTCAATCCATCATGACATGGGATGACCTCATAAAGGAGTTTTTCAAAAAGTTTTTCCCGAACCACAAGACTGCGACAATTCGTCAAAGTCTGAATAGATTTGTGCAATTAGAGGGTGAGACCTTAGCTAGATACCTGGAGAGATTCAATGAATTATTGCTCCAATGTCCCCATCATGGTTTTGAAAAATGGAGACTTGTGCAAATTTTGTATGAAGGTCTAGATGTGTCCACCCGAACAACGGTTGAGTCGATGTGTAATGGTCTATTCATAGATAAAACTGCTGACGCGTCTTGGGACTTCTTGATTGAAGTAGCTGAAAAGACACAACAGTGGGAATCCATCTGTGAAACCAGAAAGACTACATCCGAAGCAAAGGCTTTTAGGATTGAAGCGGATTTCGAGGGAAGAGCAAACATGGCATCAATAGTTAGGAGATTAGAAGAGTTAGAACTACATAAACATTCGAAAACTTCCACCACTACTCTCCGAGAACATGTCGCTTCGTCTGTTTGTGCTGCTTGTAACGACCCCAACCATCAATTCCAAAATTGTCCCGATTTGCTTGCAGTCCAGGAATCTAGGCTTGAACAGGCACATGCCATGTTTCAAAAACAAGAACATAACCCCTATTCACAGACCTACAATCCAGGATGGAGAAACCACCCTAACTTTTCATGGTCAAAAGGACCCACTCAGGGAGGACCATCTCAACCTAATCAGAGCTATCAAAACAATCAGGGATATCAGAACAATCAAGGTTATCAACACCCGAGAAACCCTCAACAACAATCAAACTCTCAACAACAATCATATCCTCAACACAATACCGACAAGAGATTATCCACCCTAGAGGAAATGTTCCAGAGTTTGATGCAAAGTCAGAAAAATCTAGATCAAAAGATGGATCAAATGTGTGAGAGAGAAAAGGGTAAACTTCCGAGCCAACCCCAACAAAATCCAAAGAGGATATTTCAAACAGGCACAACATCCTGCACTGAAACCTCACCGATCAAATCCATGCCATTACCACCCTCCGAAGTGGTAAAGTCATCGAGAACAACGTGGGCGAACCTAATGAATCTGATACAAATTCCACGCTGTCTCCACAACCCCAGAAAACCAAAGAATCTGAGCAAGTTGGAAAATCTGACAATTCTACTGCTGTGAATGTCCCTTTGCCAACTCATTCTCCTGTTGCCCCATTTCCTCAAAGATTGATCTATCAACAGAAAAGTACCCATTACAATGAGATGTTAGATCTGTTCAAGAGAGTCAACATCAACATTCCTTTTCTTGAAGCAATCAAGCAAATCCCTGCTTATGCCAAATTCCTCAAAGACTTGTGTACTCAAAAGCGCAAGCTCAATGTGCAAAAACGTGCTTTCTTAGCTGAGCAGGTGAGTTCCATCATTCTGAACAAAACTCCACCCAAGTTTAGGGATCCAGGATGTCCAACAATTTCTTGCACTATAGGAGAACACACGGTCAATAAAGCGTTATTAGACCTAGGTGCAAGTGTTAACCTACTGCCATATTCTGTTTATGAGCAGTTAGGTCTTGGGGAGTTGAAACCAACATCTATCACTCTACAACTGGCAGACCGATCTGTCAAGATTCCTCGTGGAGTGGTCGAAGACGTTTTGATCAAGGTTGACAAATTCTATTTTCCCGTAGACTTCATTGTCTTAGACACTCAACCTGTACAAAACCCAGACTGTCACATTCCTGTCATCTTAGGACGTCCTTTCTTGGCTACGTCCAACGCGATCATTAATTGTCGTAATGGAGTGTTGAAACTGTCTTTTGGTAACATGACGGTAGAATTGAATGTGTTCGATATTAGTCAACAACCTGTGAATCTTGATGATGATGATGTGCATGAAGTTAATATGATTGAAGGATTAATGCAAGATTCGTTGACTAACATTCTATCCGTCGACCCCTTTCAAGCATGTATGGAGAACTTTAACCCAGATTCCTATGATGATGCATACTGTAGTGACGTCCTATCTCTGCTCGAATCTGTACCTCAAATGGACGTCACTGAAAGGAAATATGAAGTGGAACCACCCTTACTCTCTGATTCCAAGCTTATTCCATCCATTGTTGAGCCACCCAAGCTTGAATTGAAAACATTGCCTAGTACGTTGAAGTACGCATTCCTAGGTTCTTCTGATACTTTACCTGTCATTATTTCATCATGTTTAGACACGGAACAGGAAAGTAAGCTTTTAGAAGTACTTAAGGAACACAAAGAGGCCTTAGGATGGACCATCTCAGATCTCAAAGGAATTAGTCCCACCATTTGCATGCACCACATTAACCTTGAAGAGAATGCCAAACCATCGGGAAATGCAAAGGAGACTTAATCCTAACATGAGAGATGTAGTCAAAGGAGAGATCCTGAAACTACTTGATGCGGGTATCATATACCCAATTCCCGATAGCAAATGGGTTAGTCCCATTCAAGTTGTGCCTAAGAAGTCAGGCATTACTGTAGTTCAGAACGACAAGAATGAATTAGTCCCTACTCGTACAACCACAGGATGGCGAGTATGCATCGACTACAGGAAGTTGAACACAGTAACAAGGAAGGATCACTTCCCGCTCCCTTTCATTGACCAAATGCTAGAACGTGTGTCTGGACACAGTCACTACTGTTTTCTAGATGGCTTTTCCGGTTATAACCAAATTCACATTGCTCCAGAAGATCAGGAAAAAACTACATTCACGTGTCCATTTGGGACGTTTGCTTATAGACGTATGCCCTTCGGGTTGTGTAATGCACCTGCTACTTTTCAGCGTTGCATGATGAGCATTTTTTCTGACATGATAGATAGTTTTCTCGAGATCTTTATGGATGATTTCTCTGTTTTTGGTTCCTCGTTTGACGAATGTTTGAAGCATCTTGCCCTCGTGATATCCAGATGTAAAGAAAAGAACCTTGTTCTAAATTGGGAAAAATGCCATTTTATGGTGAATTCAGGAATAGTTCTAGGACACATCATCTCAGAAAAAGGAATTGAAGTGGATAAAGCTAAAGTTGACCTCATTCAACATCTACCACAACCTTGCTCTGTGAAGGAGATCAGATCATTTCTAGGTCATGCTGGTTTTTACCGGCGATTCATCAAAGATTTCAGCAAAATCTCCAGACCTCTGTGCAGTCTTCTCTCCAAAGATGTTGCCTTCAATTTCGATGCTGCTTGTGTGAAGGCATGGGAGGAATTAAAAACCCTTCTCACCACCGCTCCTATAGTCCGACCACACCGATTGGAAGCTTCCGTTCGAACTTATGTGTGATGCCTCTGATTATGCTGTTGGTGCTGTTTTAGGACAGCGAGTTGATAGACTACCATATGTGATATACTATGCTAGCAAAACCCTTAATGATGCCCAACTCAATTATTCAACTACCGAGAAGGAATTGCTTGCCGTCGTTTTCGCATTAGACAAGTTTAGATCTTATCTGATAGGGTCTAAGATCATCATATACACAGACCATGCGGCTTTGAAGTATCTTCTTTCCAAGAAGGATGCTAAAGCTCGCCTTATTCGATGGATACTCTTATTACAGGAATTCGATCTCGAAATCCGTGATAAGAAAGGTTGTGAGAATGTGGTTGCTGATCATTTGTCTAGATTAACTTTAGAGTCTATTGATGAATGTGAGCTGATTAGAGAATCATTCCCAGATGAACAGCTGATGTCTATCTCAGACCTTCCTTGGTTTGCTGATATTGTTAACTACCTCGCTACAGGTAGGATGCCCTCACGTTGGTCGAGACAAGACCGCTCTAAATTCCTGGCTGAAGTCAAACATTTCCTTTGGGATGACCCATATTTGTTTAAGTACTGCCGACCAAATCATTAGGAGATGTGTCCCCAACACTGAACAGAAAGATGTGATATCTTTCTGTCATGACCAAGCATGTGGAGGCCATTTCAGTGCCAAGAAAACCGCTGCAAAGATCTTGCAGTGTGGATTCTATTGGCCATCATTGTTCAAGGATTGCCATGATTATTGTGTTGCTTGTGAACGCTGTCAAAAGCTAGGAAGCATTTCGAGGAGAAACATGATGCCATTGAACCCCATTTTGATTGTGGAGATTTTTGATGTTTGGGGGATAGACTTCATGGGTCCATTTCCCATGTCTGACAGCAAGTTGTACATCCTAGTCGCAGTTGATTACGTTTCTAAGTGGGTAGAAGCCATAGCAACCAGAACAAATGACCACAAGGTGGTACTTTCATTTCTAAAGGAAACATATTTGCACGTTTTGGTACCCCTAGAGCTATCATCAGTGACGGCGGTTCACATTTTCGTAACAAGTACTTTGAGTCTTTAGTACGCAAGTATGGCATAACTCACAAGGTTGCTACTCTCCGTACCACCCTCAGACTAGTGGACAAGTGGAAGTTTCTAATAGGGAAATTAAGCACATTCTGGGAAGACGGTCAACCCGTCCAGGAAAGATTGGTCATTGAGATTGAATGATGCTTTGTGGGCCTATAGAACAGCTTATAAGACACCAATTGGCATGTCCCCCTATCGTCTAGTGTATGGAAAGCCGTGCCATCTACCTGTGGAATTAGAACATCGTGCCTACTGGGCAATCAAAGAGCTGAACTTTCTCTGGACGAAGCTGGAATTCAAAGGAAACTTCAACTCAACGAGTTGGAAGAATTGAGAAATGAGGCTTATGACAGTGCCAAGTATAAGCAAAGGAAGATGTTTCATGACAAGCGTATTCTGCGCAAATCCTTCACTCCTGGTCAGAAAGTCTTGCTGTATGACTCCCGATTACATCTTTTTCCAGGAAAACTGCGTTCCAGATGGAAGGGTCCGTACCTAGTACGCACAGTTTTTCCTCATGGAGCTGTAGAGCTGGAGGATGTCTCCAACAAGAACGTTTTCAAAGTCAACGGGCAGAGATTAAAGCCATTCCTTGAGCCATTTCCACCCGACATTGAAACAACCAACCTGGAGGACCCAGTCTATGTGGACTAAACTGGTCCACTCTTTCCCTAAATAACCAAAAGTTTTCCAAATCTTTCCCTAAAAACCAAAATTTTCTTTTCCCATCAAAACCAAATGTCCCAACAAAACCAAATTTTTCCAAAAAGTCCAATCCCATTAAAAACCAAATTTTCTTGTAGATAATGTGTTAGTTAAATTTCCTTTTGTATATATTTTGTGCTCATCCATTGTGACTCCTAATATGATGGATTTTTGCCTTGAATAACGGAGTTTTAATCGAGCTTCGCCGTACAATCGGGTATTCTCTCTCCTTTTACTCTACTCAGCATGTTCCTCTTCATATATTGTTTTATAATTCTTTCCATATTTTGAAACATTGAGGACAATGTTTAGTTTAGGTTTGGGGGTATAGAGTAGATACCATGATAATATGCCATAATTGAAAACAACTCCTTCTTTTTTGAAAAAATTGAAAAATTCCAAAAAAAATTAAAAAAAAAAAACATAAAAAATGGAGCTCATTTACCTTGAAATGTTGACTCTTGTGCAAATATGTAATTATTAGGAGTCTTAGTCTAGATATTTAGGCACCCTGATTCTAGCACAATTCACATAGTGATAAGAAATTTGCACGCGCACGATCTACCAATACATGTATGGCCTCGATCTTCAAGGTGTTTTGTAGGAAGTTACGATTGCCAATCACTTTAGAATACTGAACGAAACTTGACTAGCTTGTTCTTTGGTTGGTTGGGATAGAAGGTGGAGGTTACATTAAGAAAGACAACCATCGAATTTAACTGGGTGCATCAAAAAGGGCTACCTCTTGCAAAGTGTCATGTAATTTTGTTTCCTTTTGTATATGTATCAAAAGTGTTTCCTTTTCAAAAAAAAAAAAAAAAAAAAAAAAAAAAAGTATTTATCAATTCCATCATCTCTTGTTCCAAAAATAAAAGAGATAGTCAATGTAAATAAGAGTCATGTAAATAGTCATTTTGTTGTTTCATTGTAATAAGCAAGGAGGGTGTATGCCATTGATGTACAACGCGAGTAATTGTGAAATACCTCCAACTCATTCACAATTCTCGTAAAGTCCGGACAGCTAGCTAGATTTCGACCTTGGTTCTTAGCCTGAGAAACTATCTCTTGGTGATTAGTAGTCATAACTTCAGATCTTTCTTTACACATGTGTAGATACACTTTACACTCTTATCACATGTCTTTTTTGTTATCAGTGCTAGGATTGTGCCTTCGATAGCTAGATTGACATCTCCATTTTGCTGTGAGCTTAAACTGTTTTGCACATGTCACATTTGATGGAATCTGAGCTTATATTTTGACCTAGAACTTTGTAGGTACGTTCTAAGCAAACCTTCACGAGACTTCAACTCGTCCACTAGGGACACTTAGTGGTTTAAAAGGCTTAGTGCATACGCTAAATGCATTCGAGAGACCAGCGACAGTGGTATAGTTAGGATTTCCTTAGTTTTGTTTTACTTGAGGACAAGTAAAATTCAGGTTTGGGGGTATTTGATGAGTGCCAAATATTGTATATATTTATCCCTTTTTGTTGGCATTTAACTCATCTTTTGTGCATTAATTCTACATTTTATCCCATATTCTGTTTTCATTGTTTTCAAGAATAAATATTTTTCTTACTTAATTTTGCATTTTTAGGTAATAAATAAAGTCTGGATTGCGGAGCGGAAAAGAGCGAAGTAGTGAAAAGCCGGGAGGAATTACAAGGAAGCCGCGAAGAATGCGTGCACAAGACCAAAAGGCTAGAAGTGGCTTGAAGGAAGAATTGTTCTTAAAGAAGATATGGGCTTGGCATACCCAAGGCCCAAAACCCTCACCCAAACCCATTTTCTATATCCAAGCCCGTCTCGGATTTCAGCCGTCAGATCGAAGCATTTCAGCATCCTACGGTCGCTCCTATGCCTGTGCATCAAATCCCGATGATTCCGCTAAACACTACAACACCTAACTCCATGTGGTGTCGTTAATTTTGTTGTATTGTATAATCCAACGGTCGCTGCAGGATCCACTTCATCTCACCGTCAGATTGATCTTTCATCTCCATATCCCTTGGTCGAGATTCGCCAAACATCTAACTCGATGATCCCGCTACACACCATAGCGACCGAACCCTATACCCATTAGCCAAACACACCCTCTCCCAAAATCATCGAATCCATCTTCTTCCCCTCTTCTGCAACAGTGACGCTCCCACAAATCACTCCACCATCTTCTCAACCCCCCCCCCCCCCCCCCCCAAATCATTCACCATCACCATTCGAGCCATCATTCCCCTACTCCTCTAGCTTTCTATAACATCAATTCCTCGATCTTTTCCTCTCACAGGAACCCTAGGAAGGTTGATGAAATAGATGAGCTAGAAAGCAATTAGGGCATGGGAAGAACAAGAGAAGCATCAGGAGAAGGATTGGAGGCATGGGTCGACATCCACCAGTGTCAACAGTGATTAGGTAAATTTTATAATTTTTATAAGAACCCTAATTTTTCTGATTTGGGAATTTTTTGGGGAAATCAATTGTACGTCTAATTGAAGCATGGGTTAGTCTATTAGGGTTGTTATCATAGTTAGGTAGGATTTTTTTGATTTATTTTGTATTTTCACCAAACCCTAATTGGACTGATGTGGTCCTGATTTTTGGGGATTTTGTTAGTGATATAAATAGGGGGTGATGTAGAGGGGTAGAGGGGGATGATCTCTGGACTATCCAGAAAAACACTTTGTTCTGTTTTATGTCACAATTCCAAATTTCAGTTCATCTATGCAGTTAACAGTGAAAGTTGTGATGTTTTGATTTTTATCTTGAAGTTGATTATTGTGTTTAATTTATATTATATATGAATGTTGATGCTGTTAACATGTGTAGTATGAGCTAATTAGCAACAAAGCTAAGGCTTTGATGAAGCCTTGGTGCACTGTAAATGGTAAATTGCTAGGATAGGATGCCATATGCTTGTTTTTTGTGCATTGGGAAGAAAGCAGTGCTTTATGATTGCTTGTGATGATTGTGCTGTCAAAAGACAGTCAATACTAGGGTATTTCTGTTAGCAAGCTGTTTTCTTTCCTTTTATTGTATGCATAGAACTCAACTCAACTAGGATATGCTATTTGATTAGGACACAAGGTGGAATCTAAGCCTTAGTTTAGCCACAATTCCTTTCTTCAGTCATTACAATTCCTGCTCTGCTTTATTCACTGCTTAGTTACATTCCTTTACTGTTTTGCTTAGTTCTTGCATTTTGAAGCCTATTGTGCACTGAAGTCAGTGCACAAACTCACCTCTGCCCTTGGCTTCCAAGCCTTGGGTTCTTAGCTGTTTTCTTTGCTGCTTTGCTTTACCTTGCTGCTTTGGTCTTTACTTCTGCACTTGGCTGCCATATTACTTTGTCTTGCTCACTGTCTCCATTGTTAGCTTAGGTTTCTCTTATAGTGCTCCCACTCCCTGTGGACTTTCCCCTGCTTTCCTTCTATTCTATAAACTTGGCCTTGTATACTTGCAAGTTTCTGTGTGTTTTCTATTGCCACACCATCATCCTAGTCAGCTGACTTAGTTAATCTGACTGAGTCACATGTGTACCTGAATCAGTATTATTGACTGAATTGACCCGAACCGATTCTTGTTTGACTCATTGACCGAGTTATACTTTAACCTTGGACTGTTGACCTGACTTTGACCGTAGACTTGTCTTGACCGTTGACTGACGTTTACTGTTAGTTGACCCCTTTGACCGTTAGAAACTGTTAGTTGACACGGATGGACTGGACCTTAGATTAAGGGGCTAGTTTAGTGGACTTGGGCTTAGGGATGGACTTCTTGTTTATTGAATTGGACCACTTATGGTCCGAATTAGATTTCGGTTCCTTCTAAAAGATTGTAGACATTCATGATACATATTCAATGGACTATAGAACCAACACAATTCAATTAGTAAACCTTATTTATGCTAAAGATAGAGAATGAAAAGGTGAAAAGTCATACATGGGCTTAGAACCATTATATAGGCTTGTATGATTCTTGTATGAGCCATTTTGGCTAGATCCTTAAACTTCTTGTGTGATTAACAGTTAGTCTCTATTAACAAAGGATGAACCGGTGGATTGTGGATATCGAGGTAGGCGTGACTTGTCATTAAAAGAGGTGGGAATACATTTGACTCTTTTGTGATTATTGCTGTTTTCTATTACAGAAGTTTATGTTTAACAAATTCATGCATTGTCTGATTGTGTATTCCATGCATTGTTTTATTTTAAATTCCGAAAGTATTGTTGATTCTTTTAATCTTTCCATTGCTTGGAAAGGAATTTTAATGCTTTGTTTGTCTTTATGAATTGGTTGGGAAATAAGAATTTCCATTTGTATGCCTAATAGGTGTGTAAGGAATTCGTCGACACCTATTAGGAAAATGATAGGTGTGTAAGGAATTGGTCGACACCTATCTGGAAATAAGAATTTCCATGCGTGGTATATAGGATACTTCTCCTTCATTTATATCTACATGAATTCGAGCTTTTATGCGTATTAGGTATGTAAGGAATGGGTCGACACCAGTATAAACTAATAGGGTGTGTAAGGAATGGTCGACACTCAATATAGTACATTGTTTGAAGAAGAAGTAGTTCCATATACATGATTGATTATTTATGTGAATTGATTGTGTTTAGTGTTTGGGAAAACATGAATTGTTTCAAATCATTCCAATGATTACATGAAAGTTAAGTGTTATTTCCATTGGGCACCCCTTCTAGGGATGATTTGCTCACCCATTCCCACTTTCAGTTTCAGAGACAGATCAGAGTTGCGCAGCAAAAGCTTCAAGGCTTGATTTCGTTAGTTGGTTAACTTTTACTATGTTTTTCTATATTGCATATTGTATTTGTAAACCAAATAACTACTGTATATGTATCATTTGAGAGGAGTTCTTGTATATATATATTTCTGAGCGGAGCTAGTTCTGGGTTAAGTTTTGTAACAGATTTCTTAATTAAATGTTTAAGTAAATGATTTAGTTTTAGTGCCTCTTTTAGTTAATCTCTTGGATTAGACAGCTGCTAGCGTAAGGGGCGCTACATAACCAAAAAAACGAAAAAGGGATATATGGGACTGGAGATAAATATGTCCAAGGCCTTTGATAGAGTTGAATGGGAATTTTTAGAGGCGGTAACGAAAAAATTAGGATTTTGTGCAGAATGGATTGGCCTGATCATGCAGTGTATTGGAAAAACTTTTAGCGTAGTTCTTATAAATGGCTCCTCATCTAATTTTTTCAAACCTAGTACAGGATCAGACCCTCTGTCCCCCTACTTATTCATAATTTGTATGGAAAGTCTCTCAAGAGTTCTCCTCGAAGCTGAAAAGAATAAATGAATCAATGGAGTAAATTTCTCAAAAAATTATCACCATTTCCCATCTCCTTTTCCCGGCGATTGTCTCACTTTCACCAGGGTTACTAAAGGGATAGTAAACGACTTTTGCAAATTCTGGAAATGTTCATTGCTGGTTGGTCAGTTGATAAAACTATGAAAATCAGGAATTTTCTTTGGAAAAAATGTCTCGAACAAGAAAGCTAGAGATACTATAGATATCCTAAAGGTGGGACGAATCAAATTGGATGACAAATACTTAGGAGTACCTCTTTTCACACAGGTCTAAGATAAAGTGTTTCGAAGCTCTAACGGAGAAACATAAGTGCCGTTGGTGGGTTGGTCCGGAAAACTTCTCTCCGAAGCATGGAGAGGAGTTATGATAAAACATGTAGATGACTCGTTAGATACGTACCAAATGACATGTTTCAGGATACCAAATACAATTTGAAAAAGAATGGAACGAAAAAATAGGGCTTACTGGTGGGGCATTCCCGGGAGGATGGAAAGGACTTTGTCTTAAAAAATGGGTTACATTTTGTATAACAAAGGATAATGGGGGATTAGGTTCAAAAGTTTGAACTTTTCAACAAAGCTCTTATCACCGAAACAGTTTTGAGAATGATATAAAACCGCGACCAACTCTGGGCTAAGGTTATGGAGGCGAAATATTTTAGAGGCATTCTCCTCTATGTATAGAGAAAGTGAAGGCTAATAGTTGGATATGGAAAGGTTTCAATGTTGGGTTAGAAATCATCAAAGAAAAAGGCATATGGAAAATAGGAACAGGGGACAACATTAAGTGTGGAAACACCATGGTACTCTTTCGATCAACCAAATACCCTGACCATGAACAAACCAAACCTACAATACCAAATACCCTGACTCTGGTAAAAGATGTTATTCATGAACACACTAAAGAATGGAATTCAAACTTTCTTCGACAAGCCTTCCACCCAAGGGCTGTTGAAAATATTTATACATTAACCACCAGACTACCTCTTCCCCACAGGATAAGTTAATCTGTCCTTATACCCCAGATGACAGACTCACTGCCAAGTCTGGTACCAGTGTCTCATCCAATCCGAGCTAGGAGCGGCCATTACTCCCACAAAATCCCATCTGGAAAAATTTGGAAACTAAAGGTCCTTCCAAGAATCAAGTCTTTATATGGAAATGCTACAATGATATCCTACCAGTGATGGTAAAACGAGTACTAGGATGACAAACCTATCCCCGGTCCATTTATGCCGCACTCATGAAAAACGATCTCTCATTTGTTTTCTCCACTGCTCTTATAGTAGGGCGGTACGTTCGGGTAGGTAGTAGTACAGGGCCAAGTAGCTTGACTTAACAATGAAGGAGTGGATAGGAATAGGTTTGTGGATACAAGTCTATCAAAGATTAACATGGCAAGGAGACGATGGAAGCCAGCATTTTGGGCATATTGAAAGCATAGAGATGACAAAAGTTTAAGAGCAGTGCAGGTCAACCGGAGACAACATCTATAAGTCAATCACACAACCACTCCTACAACAAATCAATGCACTATATTCTCAACAGGCCCCAACGAACACACAATTGCAGACACTTCAAATCACCAAACCAAAAACAACCAAAATAGCAATAACTCACTGTTAGTACAATTTTCACCCAAATTATTCTCCGGTTATCGTCATTTTCGCAGATGAAGAACAACAAACAGAAGGCAACAGGGTCTTCACTTGCAGAGTAGCATCTCAGGAGGAAGGATGCACTCTAGGTGCACTGGCAGCACTAAAATGGGTACAACAACAAAGAGAACGAATTTGCAACATTCAGGTGGGCAATAAAAAGCTGGCCAAAGAATCGGGAAAGAAATGGCGTAATCACCAATTTGTGTGCAACATCGATCTCATCAATGACTATGTAGATTATATTTCCTATTTTCGTATGTTTGAATGTAATTCCCTAAAGCACAACTGGTTGCCAAAGATCCAAGAAACAGCCTCAAACTTTACCTCTCACAACTCGACAAGTGAAGGGAGAGAGCTGTTTCCAGCTACTTCTGTTTTTGTAAAACATCATGCTCGACAGGCTACCCGCTTGGTTGAGTAACTAGCTATTTATCTGTGTTTCAAAAAAAAAAAAAAAAGAAAAAAAAAACTTTAACAGGTCAAATGTCATAAACTTTAGTAAAAAACTTAAGTTGATGGGTACAGCTTAGATCATTATAGTAGAGACTTGTATGTTAGCTAAATGAAAAGAAAAAAAAAGTTTCTAGCAAAATTAAGTATATTCGTAAGAATTTGTATAAAATGTGTTGGAAGTTGCAACAGGGTCGTAGCTCAAATGGTAGAGCGCTCGCTTAGCATGCGAGAGGTAGAGGGATCGATACCCTTCGGCTCCATTTTTTATCCAACTCAGTTTGGCCTACGGCAACACCCAAATAATGCGCTTAATCAATCGATTTTCTCATTATCAAAATTTTTTTCCACGACAATTTTATTTGTCCTCCCGAGCAAATATAAACCTTCGTCTTTTTATGAGTTTGATAACTTTCCTGAGTAGATATGGTCTAGATATGATCTTAATATTTTACAAATCCATGAACACGTATACATTACTCTTTGATTTTCAACAGCTAATCAAATCAATGGGGGATTATATGTGCATGACTACACATAAGTCGGATTGAGTAAAAAAAGAATAAAAGGGATACTCAACGTTCAAGCATAGATTTGATAATCCGTTCGACGAGTAAAATAATCAGTTGTGGATTATCAAGTCATGGATGTAAGTACTTACACAGTTACACCTTCTCTATTTCTATCTGACAAGGCATCTGGTATGGTTGGAGTCAGATATTAGATTGTTTTTTTCTTATTGTTTTTCTTTTTTGACTACTGGCTTGAAGCCTTGAAGTATGATTTAAATCGTATATTTGATTCACTGGTATTTGAATCGGGTATAATTCTGCACCTGATTTGTTCTAATTAGATTAACAAAAAGTTAATCCATTTATTTTGAAAAAATTTGAAGACTAATGTACCGAGTGAGATTCAGATATAGTGAACAAAATTCGGACTAGTAAAAAAAAGACCTTAGAAAGCAGTTTTTGGTATTGGTTTCTGATTAGTTTTTGCCAGAGCCAATTAGTCTGTGAATGACCAACCAAATTAATAACATCGAGGTCCTATATGACCCATATATGCACACCAATTTGATTCTACTCCATTTCTTCTTCCCCCACACACAAGCTAATTACTTTGTCGATCGTATCAAAATGTTCCAAACGCTCACCAGGGTTTCCCCTTACCATTTTGTTCTTGTCGGGACGACCGAAGGGAGTCCCTTCTATACTATCAATATGGGGGCTAAAAATGCATCGCTTGCAACGTTTTTATTTCATTTTTAATCGATCCAATTGAATGGGTATTGGTCGTTTTTTCTCGAAATTGAATCAACAATCGGAGAGTTATCGTCCCCGACTATGGTTAGGAGCAATGAAAACGGTTGGAAGTCGACCCGATTGACGGCTAATTAAGGATGAAAATGATCAAAAAACCGTCACCTAAACTTTTAATTTTAATCTTGATGGTTGGTTGCCAACAAAATTCAGCCATCAGATTTAAAACGGTCATTGAAATGTTACAAAATTATTACAATATAAGTGTTAGATAAATATAACACTTATAAATGTTATAAAATCACTGTTACAAATTTTGTTGCAAAACCTGTAACAAATTGCGTCACAAAAACAGGCTCCCTGACTTTGGTCGTCCCTGCACTGCTGTAGCAGTCATCTAGTTATTTTACTTTACACGGGATTCTTATTCATATTTATACTTATAAGCCAATATACATGCACTGTACTTCATTAGATTTAAACAATACTTTATAATTATAAGAGAAGAAACTAGTTATGTTTTGCTTACATTACAAGTGATACTACACTTTTTTGGTGTATATTTTTGATGTGGAAAACAAGTTAGAAAGCTGTTTGGTCATGATGATGTTGATGCTTTCACAAGAAAAACAGACGGAATCGACTGCATAATGTTGTGCTATGTAAGACCTAAATCGCCTTAAAAAGACGAAATGTTGTGAAGTGAGTGTCAATGTGTCATCATCATCATCATTTACAAAGAACAACAGTGTTATCTTTACATCAAATGTATCCAATTTCAACAACAAATCCGAATCTCAAATGCGGAAGTTAATGTGATATAATTAAGAAGTACATAAAGTTATTCCAGGAATCATGATTGGTGCATGCCTTTATATGGATACCGAGATTGAAAAACTATGTCAAGATTGACAGGGACTAACTAGAAAATTGAATAATCATGTTACCACTAACGAACAAGTGACTATCTTAGTTAAACAGAATTTAATTAATGAAGGGGAATAAAATAGATCAAATAACAGTAATGTAACTCAAATGATAGAGCGCTCTCCCTTTGCAGAGAGGAACAGGCAGGGTTCGAGCGCACAATCAATCTTAGTTAATGTGGCCGGTTTTTTCATTTATCAACTGTTTAGTTGTTTTAAAGTATATCACCAGTTCACCACAAAAAAAAATAAAAAAAAAAACACTTACCACAAAAAACAAAATAAAAACAGTTCACCACTAACCATGATAAAAAGATCAATCAATAAAAATTTGGCCTCTGGAACAAATCTAAACCTTAATCTTTTACGGGTCTAGTAAGTTGCCTGGGTAGATATGGTCTGGATACGATCTTAATATATTAATTTATATAGTAGTTAACAACTGATAGGTTCATCCGGTATACATGAAAAAAAAGTCATGAGCACGTACGCATTACTCCTCGATTTTCAACAGCTCATCAAATGAATGGGGGATAAGATGTGCAGGACTGCACATAAGTTGAATTGAGTAAAAAAAAAGAAAATAGAGATACTCTACGTCCTACCATAGATTTGCGAATGAGTTTGTAGTCAGTTGTGAATTGTCAAGCCATAAATGTCAATGCTTCAAGTTGTTTAATTTTTTTGTATCTGACTTGGACCAGTCTGATGTTTTAGTGGTTAGTCTTTTCATTTTTCTGATTACTGATTCGAGCTCTGATTCAACTCACACTAAAAGTCGATCCATGAGTTCAAAACAATCAACCTGTTAATGAATTACCACCCTACTCGAAAGAGTCTCTGTCTCTGATATTGGTTTCTGATTAGTTTTTCCCAAGCGGATTACTTGGTGAATGACAACATCGAGGGTCCCGTACTCTTAAAAATTGAACTGCACAGCTGTTCCAATCTTCACCATTTCTTCTTTCCCCAACTCACAGACTCGACATCTAATTAAACTAACTACTTTGGTCTATCATATTAAAATGTTCTAAACATTTCAGTTGCCTCATATCATTTTGTTCTTATTGTTTTACTTCTTATTCATAATGTTATCAACCATACATGCACTGTTGTTAGATTTAAATAGTACTCTCTTCATCTCTAAACAAAAAAAATAAGCAGGTTTGCGTGTAAATTGCCTGCCTATCATTTTAAAGAGGGAGGTAATACTTTATACGAGAAGAACAAGTCATGCTCTATTTTAGTGTATATTAATGTGGGAAACAAGTCATAAAGCTGTTTGGTCATGATGATGTTGATGCTTTCACAAGAAAAACAGCCAGAGTTGACGATACATAGTGTTGTGTAAGACCCAAATCACCTTAAAAAGACGAAATGTTGTAAAATGAGTGTCGTCATCATTTACAAAGAACAACAGTGTTATCTTTGCATCAAATGTATCCTTTTTATACGATCAAAGAATAAACCCGAATTTTAAATGCACAGGGTAATGTGATAAGTAAAGTCATTTTGATGTAATATAGCAAGTAAAGTCATTTTAAATATCAGGTGTGGTCATATTTTCTTGATACTGTAAAGTTGGCTTCACAAATGAGACAATGGAAGGTTGCATTAAGTCATGGGAAAAGAAATTTCTCAATACAATTCATAACTTCATACGGAACAACCTTCCTTATGCAATATGGTGGACTCGATGGATCGAAAGAAATAGAAGGAATTTCCACAACAATTATTACGAACCAAATGATTTAATTATAGATGTTAAATCACTTTTGTTTCAATGGGGACTCCCCTCTCAAACTTTTTAAGGGTTGTATTTTGATGATTTGGTACATAATTGGGAAGCAAATATTTATATGTAACTTCTCACCCAGCTAGGTTCTTTTAGCACTGCCAGTCTCTTCGATGACAGAGTGTTTTACTGTATGTTTCCCGTGTGCCTCCTTGGCACTTTGAATCAATTTTAACCTTTTATCAAAAGAAAAAAAAAAGTAAAGTCATTTCAGACACCTAGCTTGATAAAAACATGTCTGGGATTGATATGGACTAACTAGAAATTTAATAACTGATTAAAAGTAAGCCATGTTGCCAGCGGTGAACATCGTCAAAAATGATATTGTTTTCTCTCATGCTGATATATTTTGTCGTTTGATGGTTTATCCATCAGGTAGAACTAGCATTTCGTATAGATATACAAATAATATACTGAGATTAAAAGATATCACCAAAACCAAGGTTTGAAAAATACTGTTTTTTTCCGGAGAAAATAGTTGTTAACAGTCACATTCATATATCGGGCCCTAGCTTATCAGCTCCTTAAATCAGGAATTAATGTTTTAGGGGTGTTTTGGGTTCCCGGCCTATCTAGACCCACCTTATACATGTTTTGTGCACTATTATTAGAATCCGTGTTAGACGGAGATCTTAATATTGAGAAAGTCATGCATTATTAGAAATAGAAGGTAGCATAACATGGTGGGACTATGGTTTTTGCTATGATTGTGGTGGATAATAATACATATGGTTCATTATACGCGTTCTTAGTGATCATGAATTATATCGATAGACAGATGTTCAATCTTTAAAAAGTTGCACGAGCTTAGCTTAGATCATTTGAAGCTGCTAACGAAGATGATCTATGGTTTTGAAGATACACAACACATGCATAGATTTTTGCCACTTGAACCCCAGCTGCCTTGAGTATATATGGAATTATGGATCATTTTGTTGGTGGTCAAAGGTCTTCTATAACCTAAACAAAAATGAATCAGTTGGTAATTAGTACAGGGTGTACTAACTTGTACATGAATATTGTTTGTATTCTAAGTTTTAAATTCTTCCATTAGAAATGAAGGTTTCTTTTCATTATAAGATTCCTTGACCAAAACACCAACCAACTTAATTAGCTAGGAGTACTTTCAAATTCTCAAAGGGTAGCAAGTGCAAGAACAGTAGATGACTTCTTTTAGAGGGTGTTTGCATACTATTTCAAAAATTACTTTTTACTATATAGGTTCAGTCGAAAACTGGGAATTAGTTTGTTAGAGGCAAAAAAACTCTAGTTTATGTAAAGTAGATGCTAGTTTTTGCTTATAACTTCTGGAATACAAACGCCCTTATAATCACAAAAACTCCACAAAGGTATAAAGGTGAGCCACCGATAGTTGATTGTCAAAATAACTGCTAAAGGGAAGGAATAGAACCAAAATTCTTGGAGTGTTGTAAAGTAAACATATCCTACAATTAGCTAGCAAATGCCAAAATTAGTCTTTCTAATAATCCTCCTCGTGCAATGCCGCTAGCGCTGTCATTTGTCTCCCTCCGTGAAGCTTCGTCGTCTGCTTCCCTCCTCAGCCCCAACGAGTGTGTGTCCTTAACAAGCTCATGTTCAATTACTTCACTGATATTCATCTTCTAATTGCATACTGTCATTCCTGGACCACCTGAATTTATAGTTAAACATCATATGTAATTTTTAAATGGTGGCTGATCATGAGTTCTGTCAGTTTCGTACTTGATCGCGCACACTAATACTACTGTATGAGTACTTGTACGTACATTCGGTATTAATCAATTGACAATGCTCATGTCTAATCAAGTTTGGAAGTTTCGTACCAGTTGTTCAAGAGGAGAACTTTCCACTTATAAACGCACGTATGAGCAAATGTGACAGGACCATAGCTCGTTAAAAATTTCAACTCCTGATCCCCAATTGCATTTTTAAAATAGTTTGGATGCCTGGACCACTTCAGTTTTAGGCTAATTGTAAGTTAAATACATTTTAAACATCGGTATCGCCGGTAAACATCTACACATGGTGGTCCCTGGCAGTAATCCCGTACGTAATCACCGTACGGCTATAAACCTTTTCGTTAATATCAAACAATTCACTTTGCCAGAATAATATACAGGTAGCGCTGTCATTATCCCCCTTTATGAAGCTTCATCCTCCAGGGCCTGTGCAGGCCTAACATGTTACCGAAAGAGGCATAACTATGTCCCGTTGCTTCCATCCTGTTCAAATTGCAGAGTGTGTTACCTGGACTAAGGTCATCCCTTGATCAGTTCTGTTAGTCCAAAATTACGCATTAATGATCCATTAATCTTCTTCGGACAGGCTAATCATGTACTTAAAAATACTTATCAATTGGCAATTTTCAGGTTCAATCAAGTTTGGAAGCTTCCGACGAGTAGCTTATGCAGGTTTTTCGCCATTTATGGTCATGCTTATGAGTAAATGTGACGGGGATAGCTCGCTAAAAACTGCGGAATCTCAGCCCAGTTGCAATACCAGAATAGTTGGGATGCCTGCAGGACCACCATTGCCGTACAAGCTCAGCCATTATTCTCCTCGTGGGTATTAAACAATTATTAATGTTCTTGATTAACTGATTAAAGTTAGGAGTTACTATTTCCATACATCGGTTACCTTGAAACATTGAGCGAGGCGATTGAAAAACATTTGTAAATATGTGATACTCATTTGAGTCAACAAATAGTCAAACACCAAAATTCTAGTAATATCAAATTCAAAATTCAAAATTCGCTACCGGAAAACTCAGTACACAAATACCATGATTGTTCTGCGTGGCTACCAGTTCAGTTGGATGCATCCATCAGGATTATTTTGTTTATATAAACGAGTGAGGATATATGTGCGACATACATGTTCGAGTTTGACTAATTTCGAGAGCAATTAAATTTTTTTGGGTAAAATAAAAGTTTATTATTCTTATTTAAAGAACTTTGAAGTTTTATAAAATCCAATGTATATTTTAAAAGATATTAAGGTTTTAGATTTTTTGATTTATTTTTAAAATGCGAATTTTTTTTCTAATCCAATTTACATTTTTCTTATATAAGAAAACCCACCATTAAAGTTCAATATACCAGAATATTTATATGACTGAGATTACAAAAGTAACCTTTTACCTAATAAGGAAATTAATTTTGTTTAAAAAAAATTAACAAAAATGGTTGTCATAAATTATAATCCCTAAAATAACTTTTTGACCTCCCTAAAATCATTTTATCTTATTTATTTCCATAAAATACTCTTTTCCATAATTTGTTTTTATCTATTTACCTAATTTTTAAAATAAAAAACAGTTGTCATAAATTCAAATCCCTTAAATAACTCGTTTGATTTCCCTAAAATTAACTTTTTTACATTTCATTTATCTCTCTAAAAAATATTAATATAATTAAGATTCATGCAAAAATTGCTTCTCAAAAATAATAATGCAAGACCGGTGAAATCCCAATTTATTTATTTTTTGTGAAAATTGAAATTTTCAGAGTGACGTCATGGGTGAATTTTTTGTTTTTTTGGTGAGAAGTGAAATTATTGGATGAAAATTTCAATTTTCACGGTGACGTCATGGGTGAAAAATTCAGTTTTCACATGTAATATCAGTGAAAATCATAGTTTCTTTAGTAAAACTGCAATTATCAGGTGCAAATATACATGTGAAAGTCTCAATTATCACTAGTTCATATTTACGTGAAATCCTAAAAAACCCCAAAATTAAAAGATAATGCGCAAGAAATCATAAGTATAAATGAGAAAAAAAACTCAAAGAAAACTTGTGAAAAAATCATTAAACAAACTTACCAAAAAGAACTAAATCAAATACTTATAAACCACTTTGAAGCTACTAAATATTGAAGAAAAAGTAAAAACTCAATAGCTAATATTACAGACCACTTACCCTGTTAAAGAAAAATGATCGTCGTTGATCTCAACATCAACAAAACTAATAAGACTCTATGAAGAATTTAATTCTACCCTTAATAAGAAAGCAACTATGGTGGTGATTCACCGAGATTCAAGAGGAAAATTGAAAGAGAAAAATAACCGGATGTGCTCACATGCAAATAATTTTACAACTAACTGACCTAATATGATTAATTGCCGGCCATGAATAACGGCATCAACTAATTGACGTCAAAAACATTTTTTTCTTTATATTAATTAGTTAGCAGGATAAATTAGTTAGTACGATAAAGGTTAGCAGTAACGTCCACCAATAATGCCAACATATGCGCCAAAATCATTTGACTTGAATTAACAAAAAGAAACGGGTAGTTTAGTCCTGCAGAAAGGTTGAAAATTTCAATTCATTGTTAAACTGTTAATCTTAGCCGTAGATCTTACAATTTGGGCTAGACATATATACCATTTTATTTACGGATTTGTGAAAGAGAGATGACTCAAACTTGGGTTTCTCAGAAATTTTCACTTTTTAAAATAATGCCATTTTAATAAATATGTATATTTTTAATAACATTTTTAATACGATGTTATTTAATATAATTTATATCTTTTAATTTTATTAAAATTACATAATATAATAGAACTTCGTAATTTAAATGAGGACAACTTAATAATTTAGGGGGTCTCCTACCAAAAAAAGTTTTTTTCTTATTTGAGTATAAGATTTGTAAACTCCACATGAATAACCCAAGCAGCAGCTTTGAAATCGCACAAATACCTGCAAGTAAATAAGACTACAAATAAACACATAAAATTGGTGAAATTGGCCGGATACGGCCTAGCTCACTTACGTGGAACCACATCCAGACTTGGCTCCGCTTAAGCCACCCATAAAACCCAAAGAGCCTTTTCTTTCACTACCTATTTTAGGTTGAGCTGATAAAATAGGTGTAAGTAACAGGCTTAAACCAGGTGCGTACAGATGATCAAGACCAAAAGCCCTCCCAAGCTAAATTTCTAGTTCCATACGTGTGGACGAAATTTCTATTAAACAACAAACCTTTTGGTACAACTTCATTAGGCTGTAAATATTATTGAGCGAATGAATTTGGGCATTCGAATAGAAACCTTGAAAAGTTACCACCCTTTCTTATGATTTTTTCATTGGGATTTGTCTAAAAAAGTTTCCACGTATATATAATAACTTAGCGGGTTTAATCTTAGGTAAAAGGAAAACAACAAAGTTTGATCCATTCTAATAAGTAAATCTTAGTTCCATTAAAAATCATTTTCATAAGAAAAAAAAAGACATCAGATCAGTTTACATCTTAACAAAAATGATACGTTTACGGTGGGTCGGTGTCGTGGATAAACCCGACTCTCACACAGAAGGGACCCACAGCAGCCAAAACACCGTGAGAATCGGGATAATTGGCATGTCATTTAGGGATGGTCATTTGCCCCACCTGAACCCATCCCAGTGGGTACCCACCCCGTCTGCGTAGGATTTTACCCACATAAATGGGAATGGTTCAGAGTATGAGTAGTACTCAAAATTCTTGTTTCGGGGATGAGATTCAAGGTCCATGCTCGTTACCTGCCTCGTAGCTTTTATATCTTAGGATTTAGACTATTATATAAGCATTTATATCGTATTTATGTTCCTTTTATTAGTGTTTATTAAGCGTTCCAATAAATAAAATATTTTCTATATAATTCTAGACCTCTAAATTAATTAGTGATCGTCGATTATTAATAGTTAATCATATTTTCAATCGTACGGCGATATATGTTGTTTTTCTTGATTGTGTAATCATGTTAAGATAATATATTTATATCACTTAATTGGCCGAGTTATTTCTTTTATTTATTGAATTCTTGATCGTTTTTGTTCATTCATTATTTTCACTTCTTTGTACTAATAACTGATCAAACACATTATCTATAAGTTAATTAGAAAATATTTGAAGTATATGATGAGACGGTTCGTGGTGAAAAATGCTTAATAATGAGGAATTAAGAAGCATAAAGACTATTGATAGTAATATATAGAGCAATTATTTTGTTTGACCGTCTTAAGAATAAATTCTAAATTAAGATTTTTGAATCCGTTATTTTTAGGTTATTATCGTTGCTTACATCATATGTTAACTTAATATTATGGGTAACCCATCAAAAGTTCGTCCCGTACGGGTATTTTCCATACCCTACACACCCAATTCATGTGGGTAATGGAGAGGGCATGGGTATTTTGTTTACGAACAGGGAAGTGACTAAGATTGGCATACCCGACACATGACCATCCCTGATATCTCCAATCACGTGTCTCATGATAATTTTTTAACCGGTTATAGACATATAATTTGGTGCAAATAACCATTTTCGAGCACATATTACAATTTAGGTTACACTAACAAAGCAGAATTTGAGCCTGGATAACGGATACCTATTCTGGGTCGGTTGAATTTGAGACATTATTATGTTCGACTCAAATACTTCTCTCTCAGTTAAAGGATTAGTTGCAAGATGGTTGACGACAAGAGATAGTTATCCCTGGCTTTACTATGGAACTAACGTTTTCAGGATTATTTGGAAAGCCAGGAACCGACTGATTATTGGTAAGAAATCAATTATTGTTCATCAGATTCCTCAAGATACTCGGTTGTTATTTACTGTCTATTCTAAACTTGAAGCATCTCAGCATTTGCAACCTGAAAATAGTTTACTTAATAGTCCTCATTGGAGTCCTCCTGAACCTGGGGTAATCAAATTCAATTTGGATGGGGCAGTACATGCGTACCCAGGGGCGAATCTACAAGGGTGCACCTGGGGTCGCCTGCCCCCACACGTTTTATAAAAAAAAAAAATCCTAAATGTTTCTCGTTTGATATAACCCAGATGCTCCCACGACATTTACAACTTTACCAGCATAACAGAGGAATAAACTCAACTTTAATTCCTTCATCAGTCAATCTTACTCCTACAAACCCTCTAACAACTCTAAAATCAACTTTTTTCAACCCAAATCTCCTAATTTATTGCTAAAAATGATGATCTCCTTAAGTTTAAAGGGGATATATCAACAAATAAAGATAATCTGGTTATCCTCTTCATCGATTTCGTTTCCAGGTTAGGGTTCTTTACTCCTCAAATTTCTTAACTTTTTCATTCGTTATTCCTCGATTGTATGTAATTTCTGTAATGTTTTTCTCTAATTGATATTATAGGTGTATTGTAATAGTGGGTGTTTGATTTATATTTCAGATTCTAACAAATTGAGGAGAGATTTATTGATTTTAAGGTAAAAAGTGTTACGTCATTTCTACAAACAGCTGTTGTACACCATAACTTGGATTTGTTGTGGTAAGAAAAATTAAAGATTGAGTTTTTTTTTACTTATAATTGTTCTTTAATGGCTTAGTAATCAATTTTTTGATTATATTATTTATATGGATCATGGTTTTATCAATTAAATTCAATAGGAATCATTGGATTATTTTCTCCTATTTTTGTATGAATTTTGGCATGATGAATGAGAATGATGATGCATTTCTTTGCACAGCTTGCATGTTGTACTATCAATATCATCCATTTATGCATTTGTATATTGTTTCTAATTATTAATGAAATTTTGTTGTTGTGTTCTAAGATAAATAAGTGTAGAAATGATTTCCTGTTTTAACTAAAACTTGATTGTATCATTATCTGTTTAACAATCATAGGATACCTCTTTTACTATCAATCAATTATTTATCCAAAAGAGTAACAGCTTGACCATCATAAAGTTTTTTGTGTTTTCTTTTGTATTTTATCCTAATTCCTTTACCCATTGGTTTGTCATGTTGTATCATCAACTTTAAATGATTTTTAATGTGTGATTCTCATAATTCAGGTAAAGATGTTTAGGTACTTCAAGAAAATAAACATGGACATCAATGAATCAACATTACCTTTGTCCTCGAACCTGCGCACTACAACAACAATTTGTCTACCTCATGGTGCCCGTTCAACTGCCCAGAATATAGCCCCGCCAATTTCAACTGCCCATAATATCGCACCACCAGTTTCAACTCCCCAAAATGAGTCTTCCATAGAAAACAGTGCGAATGAAGACCTATTAGAAAGTCTACCTTCAGACCCGGGACTGCGACCTCCAATTTTTGATTATGATCCCAATATCCAAGACCAAGTTCGAAGAGTGTATCTACAAAGAGGTCCTTGTCAGCCAAAAAAACATGCTTATCCGACATCAATACTCGGTGGGAAGTCAATAAAGTTCTGCAATTCCTGGTTTAATGATCACCCAAGTTGGTTGGAATACAGTGTTGCAAATGATACAGTTTATTGTCTATGTTGTTATCTGTTTAGGCCAAGCAGTGGTGATTCATTTGTTGGCAAAGGTTTCAGAAATTGGAGGAAGAAAACCAGGTTGCACGACCATAATGGGAAACGCAACAGTGCACACAACAATTCTTTGAAGAACTGTGTGGCGTTACTTAACCAGAAGCAACACATCAATTCAGTTATATTTAAACAGTCGGAGGAGACTAAAAGGGAGTATAGGAAAAGGTTAAGGGCTTCAATTAATTGTTCTCGGTTTCTTTTTCGGCAAGGACTTGCATTCAGTGGCCATGATGAAGATGAAGAGTCGCATAACAGAGGAAACTTTATAGATCTCTTACATCGGTTGGCAGATAATAATGAGGAAATTAGAGCTGTTGTACTAGATAATGCTCCAGGGAATCAAAAGCTGATAGCACCAGATTTTCAGAAAAGATATAACCAAGTGTTTTTCTTCTGAAATCCTAAGTCAAATTGTTAAAGAAATCGGTTATGGACCATTTTCTATCCTCTTAGATGAATCTAAAGATATATCTTCGAAGGAGCAGTTGGCGATAGTCTTGCGATATGTGCACAAAGGCCAAGTAATCGAGCGTTTCTTAGGAATCGAACATGTCAACAGTACGACTGCCGTTTCACTTAAAGCTACTTTCGATGATTTATTTTCTCGGCATGGATTGAGTATTTCCAGATTGCGAGGGCAAGGTTATGATGGGGCAAGCAATATGAAAGGTGAGTATAATGGTCTTAAGGCACTGATTTTGAAAGATAACGATTGCGCGTAATTTGTGCACTGTTTTTCTCACCAACTGCAGCTAGTTGTTGTGGGTGTTGCAAAAAAAACATACATATGTTGAACACCTTTATGTCATAATGAGTAACTTGGTGAATGTGGTGGCTGGATCAGCCAAACGTCAAGATATGCTTCATTCCAAGCAAGCTGATGCAATCTTTGAGGCACTGTGTAGTGGTGATATTGTAAGTGGGCGAGGCCTTAATCAAGAAAGTACTCTTAAAATAGAAGGTGATACACGTTGGGGTTCGCATCACAGTACAATAGTAAGCTTAATTAACACATTCTCATCTGTTGTAACACTTTTGGAAGACTTAAATGTAGATTCTGATAAGAAGTTTGAAGCCAAGGTTCTCCTAGATGCTATGCAGAATTTCAATTTTATTTTCAGCTTACACTTGATGAAAACTATTCTGGGAATTACCAACGATTTGTCAAAAGCATTGCAGAGAAAAGATCAAGACATTGTCAATGCCATGAAATTAATTACAGTATGCAAGGAACGACTTCAGCTAATGAGAGATGAGGACTGGGATTCGATGTTGTCAGAAGTATCCTCTTTTTGTACAAGGCACCGCATCAAAATTCTGATATGAACGATGTGTTCCAACGGGAAGGTCGACCCAGGCGTAATGTTGAAGAGATAACTAATTCATACCATTATCGAGTTGAATATTTCAATACAGTCATAAATATGCAACTGCTGGAACTAAACAATCGTTTCAAAGAGACAAACACTGAATTACTTCTTTCTGTCGCATTCTTAAGTCCAATTGACTCATTCTCTGCATTTGACAAAGACAAACTGATTCGTTTTTCTCGGTTTTACCCAAGAGATTTTTCTCCTACTCAGCTTGTGTTACTTGAAGACCAACTACTAAATTATATTGCTGATGTACGGTCTAGCAATGAGTTTTTAGATTTGAAAGGAATTGTTGATCTTGCAGTCAAAATGGTGGAGACAAAAAAGGATATAATGTACCCTTTGGTTTACTTGCTTCTCACACTAGAATTACTCCTACCAGT
This sequence comes from Papaver somniferum, assembly GCF_003573695.1. NCBI lineage: Eukaryota > Viridiplantae > Streptophyta > Magnoliopsida > Ranunculales > Papaveraceae > Papaver > Papaver somniferum. Next base: position 544,913 of record NW_020620492.1, on the reverse strand, counting down.
TGCTACTACCACCGTAGAAAGGGTATTTTCTGCCATAAAAATTGTGAAAAATCGTTTGCGTAATAGAATGGGAGACGAATGGATGAATGATATTTTGATATGCTACATTGAGAGGTTCATATTCGACCTGATCGGAGATGCTACTATCATGAACATGTTTCAGAAAATGAGGACTCGTCGTGGGCAGACATACCAACTGCATATTTGTTCCGAGTTTTATGTAGTGACCTAAGTAGATCCAATTTTCTTTTCTTTAGAAGTTTTATTATTTCTTTTGAGTTTGGTGGCTTAGTGTGATATTGTGATGAGACCTTTCTTTATAAGCTTTATTCGGTAATATGCGTCTTTTTTCCATTTTGAATGAAACGTTATTTTTCTTCTATATTTGCGGAAGGAATTTTTTTTTATAGAATTATAGTTACATTTGTAGCTATGACCTTCGAGAATAAGTTGTGCCCCCATCGAAATTTTGTTCTGGATTCGCCACTGTGCGTACCGTTCTGGTGCAGCAGTTGTAGCTAAATATTCTCCGTCTAGAATACTTGTAGCTTCCTCATCACTTCAACTCCAAAATAGTTCAGTTATGACGGAAATATAAATTATTCTTCTTGCACTACAACTTGCCAAAGCCCAAGGATTTGAAAAAATTCTCATTAAGGGCAATTTCCAACAGCGCATCCGAATCTTGAACAATGAAAGCTTAGCTATTTCGTTCCTTATTACTCAGATTGTTGATGATATCAAAGATCTCACGAAATAATTCACTTCAGTTTCATTCTCTTACTTAGAACGAGATTCCAATGACATGGCTCATGATCTCGCACAACATGCAGTGCTAAATAATATCCACACTATGTGGTCTCCTCCCAATATCCCTTCTTGTGTTTGTGATACCAGAAGGACTTAACTTCTAGCTATTTCTTTTTTGTATGTTTTATTTTATTTTATTTTGGCTATCAAAAAATAAAATAATAAATAATATGGGGCGACATATTATATAAGTTACACGATAAATATAAATATTATAAGTTGTACGATAATTATTAATTCACGTGGTATGATTCTTTTGAAATCTATGGACCTAACTAACCTCGCAAACCGACTTGCAAGGTTAAGGTTGTCAAAGACTTATAAATCGCAGGATCTTAGATATATAACCCAAAGTATGCAGGATTAATCTCAACACGCCCCCTCACGTGTAGCCTCGTTGGGTCTAACACATGGAAAAATTAAATCGGGTGACCCATAGTGCAGTCAAAAAATAAAATCAGGACTCGTCACAATTACAATGATTGTGATAAACTAACCTCGAAAGCTCGCTTTCAAGGTTAGGATTTCCTAAGATTTATAAATTGCAGGATCTTTGATAACCCCAAGAATGTGGGACTAATCTCAACAGTTTAGGTAGTGCAGATATCTCGTGTCACAAGACAAACTTTAAATCACTTGGAAAATTTTGAGCACAAAAATTTTTTTTAGCCACAATGCATATTTTTAGATGATGAACAGTTTTGGATCATATGACAACTTTTGAGACACAGTGAGAATCAGATCATGAGAATTTTTCAGTCGCGTGTTTTTCATATACTTTTGCTCATGAGGTAGAATATGGTTCTCAGAGAATTTCTGAGACGCAAGATCAACTATACTTCACGATATAAATTTGGGTCACCTAACAAAGTTAATTTGGGGTACATTGCAAATTTACACCCTCTCTCTGTAGATGAAGATTTTAGTTTAAGGTGCAGTCTAACCCATCTTTCAGCTTAAAAGCTTAAAGGTGCAGTCAAGGTCTTTTGGATTTCACCCTAAATGCAAGAGTACTAGTCTAACCTGTCTATGCTTCGCCGATGATGTTATGGTCTTCTTCAAGGGTACTTTGGCTGCTGCTAATTCCGTCCAATCTGCTCTTTTGAAGTATTGCTCTTATTCTGGACTCGAGGTAAGCATTCAGAAAACTTCTTTGTTCCCTTATTGAATTCATGAAGATGTTCTTCAAGATATTTTTAAATTGCTTTGGTTGCTCTGAAGGATCTTTACCTGTTCGATACTTATAAATTCCTTTAATCTTTACTAGACTCTCTTATGCTGATTGTCTCCATGTAATTGTTGAAATTACTAAAAGAGTCAAATATTGGAAGGACAAATTTTTAACTTATTCAGGTAGGCTCTTGTTAATCAATGTTGTATTAAGTGGTATACTTTACTTTTGTTTTTTTTTTGTCTTATTCTTTCTAAGAGAGTCATAAAAGAACTAGATTTTATTTTCAAGAGATTTTTATGGGATGGCCCGAATATGAATAAAAGGCACAATCGTGTAAGTTGGCTTCAAATTTGGCTTCCTTTTACCGAGGGAGGCTTAGGAGTTCAGAATTTAGAAAGTACCAATCTATCTGCTAACCTTTGTTATATTTGGGACCTTTATTCTGGCAAGAGTACTGTGTGGAATCAATGGGTTAATGTTAATCTCATAAAAAACAAAGATTTTTGGACTATGGACATCCCTCAGGATTGTTCTTGGAGTTTGAGAAGGATTTTAGAATGCAGAGATTCGACCCTACCTTTTTTAAGTACTATTCTGTGAAATGGTAAACAAACCAGGGTCTCGTAAAAAACAAAGACTTACTTTAGAGTTTATTTTTTCCTTTATATTTTTCTTCTTTTTTGTTTGGTTTGGGTCTCCTTAACCCAGCGGAAGGTTTCAAAACCAAAAAGAAAAAATAATAGTAAGAAAAAAAAGATTATAGTTTAAGAAGTAGTACTCTCTTTGTCCAACGTATATAAATACGCGAAATTTTGGATTTTGGTTGTCCACTTAAATAATATTTTCTACATTATTGTTATTTATGATATATACCGTAAAACTTCTGATATATATGTACCACTAGAGTCTCCTTTTTCACATTTATCTTATTCATGATGTATACTCCCTTTGTCCATCATATATTATGGGTACGTTGAATTTTGGATTTTGGTTGTCCGCTTAAATAGCATTTTCCACATTTATGTTTATTTATGATACATTGTATCGCCAGAATAGCATTTTCCACATTTACCTGTATTTATGATACACCACTAGAATTTTTTGTCTTTTTAATTAGCGAAAAATTTGATGTTGATGAATTTTGAACTCAAATCATTCATATTATCATCGAATAATTTTACCACTAGAACTAATTGGATGATTCTAGGTACCATCAAAGAGTAAACGGTAATTTAGGAAAACAATATCCACTACTGAAATCTAAATATTTTCTTAATCAAACAGATTTCACCTCCTCCTCCGCATATATAGCATGGACGGAGTGAGCAAATTTGTGTTAAATTGAAGATAAATTTTGTTTTACATTGATCCCAAGACAAATTTTAATTAGGTCACATGACACATGCTTGATTTTGATGTCTCATCTTAAATTTTAGAATATCGTGAAAATTTCTGGTGATGAACAAAATTTGGGCTACAGGGCATAATTCAGATCACATGATAAGTTTTGATACAGTGAATGGGTCATTTGACCAAGAAAATGTTATTTATGGTTCAACTGGACGGGTAAAAATAGGGTCTCGGTGAGATGAAAAGTTAAGAAAAAAAATTCATACAAACCATTATATCTCCTCTTCTTCATTATCTTTTCCCATTTCCCATTACAAACCCATTTTTCTTCATTACCTTCGTCCTCTTCCCCGTCAAAACCAGATCCAAACTTCCTCCGAGTTCTCCACCATCACCATCGACAAACAAGACCATCATTGTCACCACCATAAACACTAACACCACCAAGCTCTCTTGGATTCATCACTGCCACCTTCACCATTACAAATATCAACTGGATTACAGATCGTCACCATCATTATTGAATGAACTCCATCATCGACACAGCCACCTCCATTACCGATTGTGATTTATGTTCTTCTAATTCGCTAATTTGTTGAAACGAATAATATTATGTTGTTATCATCCATCCATTCAAGACGAATACATGTAAGTTTCTTAACCTTAATTCAAGTTTTTGATCTTGATTTTAGGAAAAACATGTTTTTTGATTATGAGATTTAGTTTAACTAGCTTAATTTACAATGAATTGAGATTTTTTGTTGTGCGTTAATTTCATGAAAGATATATGTATTGATATAGTTTATTTTGAAATTGATTTCATCAATGTTTGATAGTAAGATGAAATTGGTTTCATCTGTTATGGATTGACATGAAATTGTTTTTATCCATGTTATACTAGGATGAAACCAATATCATCCTGTTTTGGATTGACCTGAAATTATTTTCATCCATGTTATACTAGGATGAAACTTGTTTCATCTAGTTATAATTGTATTTTCGTCAAGATACTCAGGGTGAAACCAGTTTCATATAGTTTACTCATTAAGAAAACTTAATTTCGTCAAAATACTCAGGATGAAACCAATTTCATCTAGTTATAGAATGTAATATGACTTTATTTTCGTTAAAATATGCAGGAGGATACCAATTTCATCTAGTCATAGACTATGATATAATTGTATTTTTTATCGGAATATGCATGATGAAAATCAGTTTCATCCAGTTTTAAACTGTGAAAGACGGTTAGAATATGTTATTCCATTGCTCCCTGCAGTCCTCTTGTTTAATTCTTTGTTTCAAGCAGTGGTCTTATAACAATGTAATGATGACATTTGCAGATATGTGGTTTCGATAACCATAAGGAATGTGCTTGGTTTTGTGCTTCTTACATTGATCTGGAAATATGAGTTCCCACCTTTCATCTGGTAATAGCTATATTGAACGATGGTAAGGATTCATCCCTGTAGTTCCTGTATACAAAGGAAATTATCTAGTCTTCCCTTGACGTTTGAGTGGATCTGGTTCCTGCTTCAAGGTACCATTATGACGATATCCAAAGACGAGGCGTCATGGGGTTTGAAGAGAAATCAGTTGATTCTGGTATTGTTTGCTCATCGGGTGTAGTCTGAGTTGTAGGTGGACATGATATAAAGGGTGTTGATGTTTGTTTGATGCGGTAGTTGAAGAATTATTGTCTTGCTGTTGTGGTGGGGCTTAAATAGAAGATTGACTTGAGTTTGTTTCAGGTGGGTAATTGAAGTTGCAGGTCATAGTGATATTTATGAAGTTTCAGTCGATGGTAAAAAACAAAGTTCGGTGTTTCAAAATCTATTTCCTTTGTTTAAGGGATATTTTAAACAAACAATTTTTATTTTTTTATTTTATTTTTCTGGGTAGATTGCGCAAATTGGTTAATAGAACAATATTTTTTTTGATTCATGTCCATATAAACAATATCTAATTTTACAAGCCCGTTTCACTCAGGAATTGTTGATTTCGGTTTTTTTAACCAATTTTGTGTTTTTGATAACAAGATAGATTTAGATGGATGACACTATTTTATTTTTATTTTTATTCTTTTTGACGGGTGGAATACTGATTCCTTAAATTATATCCAAACTCGTTCGAATAAAATTTATTTAATAAATATGAGGTTTGAACTCTTACCTCCCTGATTTAAGAGAGTGAAACCATGAGCCCATGAGACTACTTGATGCATGGAAGATTCTAAATCACGAAGTAAATTTTTGCCACCGCGCATATATTTGGCCAAAAGAGTTGACACTAGTAGATTTTGGGTAATTACCTGCAAGCAGATTTTAGATCCAATGATCTTCCCAAAATACCCAAAATAGCAGTAGATTCAGATAAGTGAACAGAATATTTTTACAATCATTTGTCTTAATTAAGCTAACTTACACTTAGATGCAATACCATATTTATTACTATTAAGATAATGAATCTGAGGAATCTAACAGCGAAGTATTAACAAACAATCAATGATTCAACCACAATACAAGGACAATTTCGTCATTCTGGCAACAAATAGTTAGTTATCACTTATCTGCTCAATAATTAGTAGTTAACGTGTTTAATTAATACTTAATTATGTGAATTTGGTCGTCGTCTAGCTAAGCTTCTGTACATGTATATATATCTGCATCACGACTAAGTTCTCCTCATCGTTGATCGATACAAAATTATTCTTTGATCGTCGTCAAAGCGTAAACGAGTCACCAGAGAAGAAATTTACCGGAAAATCGGCCGGAGCGGGAAGAAATTAAATCATGGGCAACAGTTTAAGATGTTGTTTGGCGTGTGTAATTCCTTGTGGAGCTCTAGATGTGATCAGAATTGTTCATTTGAACGGTCAAGTCGAAGAAATTACGCGTACGATCTCAGCCGGTGAAGTTCTTAAAGCGAATCCGAATTACGTATTAAGTAAACCATCGTCTCAAGGCGTTGTTCGTAAAATTTTAATTCTTTCTCCGGAATCCGATCTCAAAAGAGGTAATATCTATTTCTTAATACCATCTTCTTCTGTTCCGGCCGAAAAGAAGAAAAACAACAACACCACCATCAAAACTGTCGCAAACACCAAAACCGTGGTCTCTACCGTCGCCGATGTTAAAAAGCAGTGTGTTGATGATATGAAGAATGTTGTTGTCCATAAAACAGCAACGAATGATCTACATCTACCTATCGTTAATAAAGAAGTCCCTGCAGATTGTAAACAATTTGTAACGGAGAAGATTCAACCGGAAAAGAAAACCACACGACACCGGAGACGGACGAGTGCTAGTCGAGCAAGCCGAGATTGGAGGCCTCATCTTGAGAGCATTTCTGAGGATTCAAGACAATTTTCCATCCCCAATATAATGCAGTAAAAAATTATGCTTATTGAAATTGGATAATTACTTTTTATCCATTCAATTTCTGGGATAATTATTTTATCCCAATATAGGTTCAACTTTTTTTTTTCTTTTCTTCCAATCCAAATTTTATGAGTTTTTTGAATTTGTCATTTATATGTGGATAAAAATAATCAATGTATTCTTTTTTTTCTTTTCAAATTTATAATTTTAGAATATATCCAATTACTATTTGTGGGGATTCTCTAAATTTCTTTTGTGTTGCGTTGCCTAATCTTTTATAATCACGATTTACTTTATTTGGATACTGAGATAAAACTCGCCATTTTACGAGAAATTTTTCGATGGGATGCTTTTTGAAGAGAGCATAGGGACCAATGATATGTTGACATGTGCACTTGATATTAATGAATTATATTTTCCAAAAATATAAAAGAAGCGTATTTTTGGAGAGAAAATTTATTTTTTTAATTGGTGTTGGTATTTTTGGAAACATAATTCATTATATCAAGTGCACGTCTCGACATATCATTGGTCCCCATGCCTCCTTCAAAAAAAGCCCTCATCAAAAATTTTCTGCCATTTTACTCTTAAAAATGCAGAAAAAAATAAAAATACAATCGCATTTGGACGAGTCAAAGCAACTCATACAGTTTTCTAGACAACTTTGAATGTAAAAACAAGTAAGATTTGAACGAATCAGATTCAGAAGAGTCAAATAAAGATGAATCAGTTAAACCAGATCCAAAAGAGTTATTACTCACCAACAGCTGAACACCTTATATTTATTGTTAATCTTTAAAACTAATAATTTCTCCTACTAAATCCAGGCTTTCATTTTACTTTTGTTTATTTAGGAAGACATTGAATCGCACATGGATGAGCATAATTAAATAAATATAACAATGTATTAGTTAAATTACAAAAATTAATTAGGTTAAGAAATATGCATTTAATTTGTCCACTTCTGTCTAGTTAGATAGAAACCAAAATTTGATTAATAATGCAACCCATTGGTTAGATTCCCGTAAACAAAACAACTATTCTCAACACCACCACGCTTGATGTTATGAGAAATTCTGTTGCATAAAAGTTGGATTTTCACATGATTAAGAAATCACTAATCAGGAATTTTGATTGTAAATACTTATGATTATGGTTCAATGTTCCAACATAATCCGATTGCTAAGCTAAACGGTCAGGTGTATAAATATGTGATTAAGTACTTGATTATCCAAATGTTTGGTTAACATAATTTTCAAAACTTAATATTGATCAGAGATTTAATCATTCTAATGAATACTCTACGACGGTGACCGGTTTCCTCGTTGTCATTAATGAGTTTAAAATGAAGAGATATTTTGACTTTGGGTCACATAAAAGTGATCAGATGTGCGTTTGGGTCACAGGAAAATTTTAATTAGAGTTTGGGTCACATGACCACGGTTGACCGCGTTGACGGTTATGATATTGGTTAAGTGAGTAAATGACCAATATAATATTAAAGTTTGATTTATTTACTAACCTATCCCGTTCCTCTTCTATTAGTCCCGGCCGCTTCAATCCTGCCAAACTGTTGGGTCTTCGACTCTTTTTCCATCGATCTTCCTTATACTTCTCCATTTCCAGAGGTACCAGATTCAATTTAGTAGAAACCTTCGGTAATTTTGTTAGGGAACCCCGATGGGAAGCATAACCATAGCTCAAGAAAAACTGAGCAACATGATTTTTTATATATCAACATCATAATTGGAAAAGGAAGACAATGAACGGATGACTCATGTTGGTTTGAATTTAGATGATGGATCAAATTCTGTCAATTTTACGAAAGGGTTTGTGATAATTAATTTGATGCATGTTGGTAACTTAAATTGTTCAATTAAAGTTGTTTTATGTTAATTTGGGGATGATTTCTTCCAAATAGGGTTCTTAAGAAATTTGGTGGTTTTCTCATATTCCATTTCTTTTGTTAATTCATGAAATAGGCTGTTGTTTACTCATCGGTATTGACGACTCCTCAGCCGTAAAATTGAACGGCATCAACCATGTGTTCTTCACTGTGTACGGCAAACAGCAACATGCCTTCACTTATATACTCTTCTTTGTTCTTAGTTTCTATAGTGTTTGTCCTAACCCTACCTTTTCAATGCACCTTTCCATCTTACCAACAAAAAACAATTTCCATAAACATCCAAACATGATCAGAACAAGATCAAATTTTGGAGTTTAGTTGGATTGGAGCAACGATATCTTTCCGTTCTCCGTTCTCCTGATATGTATGTTCTTGAGTTCATGAATGATATATGATTAGGAGTGTTGTATAGTTATGGAATGTTGAAATTTCTCATGGGAAGGAGGTGGAGGAGGGTGGTGGTGGTGTTGCTTCTAGAAGTGAAGGAGGCCGAGGTTGTACCGGTTATGGTGGTGGCGATGATTATGTTAACGGCCACTAACGGAGTTAAATAATTGAAATTGGTTTTAAAAAATAAATAATTAACTAACCGTCAACACAGTCAACTCCCATCGTGTGACCCAAATTTTGATTAAAATTTTTCTGTGAACCAAACCTAAATCTGGTCACTTTTATGTGATCCAAAATCAAAATGCCCTAAAATGAAAATGAAAAGATAATTAAGTTAAGAAATGCAAACATTTAGACAGATAACGAAGACGATCAGAAACAGCATATATTTGTATTTCATGGCCGAACACATACCGTTGATGTTCAAATTATGACATTACATCCGAAACACCGAATGCACTGAGTTATAAACAATTATTAAAAACATTACGAAACTACGTGTTTAAAATTACATTTCATGATTTGTATTATTTTACTTTGTACGTGCAAGTGTTAATGAAAAAAAGAGGATACTTCTCCAGTTTAGATACTTTCTGTGTCTGTTAAAACAGATTCAACAGATCCCAAAATATTATGACATTCAGACCTAAACGTTAACAGTTGTCCTGAAAGGGTATTACGGGATGCCTTTTGGGATTTCCTGCAATAAGTGGTGATAAAAGACGGAAAAATTGACAACAATTCAAGGCTTGGGGGGCTTCCATGCATTAACAAAGTGATCAACAGGTTGAACAAGGTAGCAGGGCTGGAAAAACGAACACATTGTTCTTTCTTATGAATTTGATTTGGCATCAGATTCGGCCTCAGTTATACGTCACATAGTTTATTTTTTTTCCAATTTTTTGATGCTTGACTCGAGGTCTGATTCACAGCATATATATCTGACTCTAGCAATATTCAAAATTGTACTCGACTGGCTGGGTATCTAGGATTCAAAAGTTTTCTATCACCCTTAAAGAATAAATGGACCCTGAAACCAGACTCCACGGACACACTATAAAATGGAGCTTTGATATTGTTTTTCTGGTGCTTGCTTTTTCTCGGTCCGTTGAGAACTGTTGATGACATTCAACAATTTTTGGGTCAAATGTGCGTACTAAACCAGACTCATATGTGATCAGTTAGGAGAACAAACAAAAATCCAAGAAGACCCATATTTTCTCATCTGTTCGTCAAATGTCTTACTCGTGAATGACTCCGAACAACAAGAGTCAGTCGAGTGACATGCAGCCGAGCAAGCAATAAACTAATGTCCTCCAAATTCGATGACTGACTGAAAATGGGTAACTACCAACTACTTTTTACATGTATCTACAAAAATCTAAAAGACTAAACACTAAGAACAGAACTGATGAAAAGAAAAACATTAGCACCACAGCTAGAAATGAAAGCCCTACCAATTCCCCATCAGCTTTGTCGTTGCCATCACAACAAGTGACCATGAGGTCTTGGGATCGAACTTGGTATGTCAATTGGAGAAATGAAAGCCCTATTGTTGCACAACTAGAACTGAAAACTTTCCCGGTGAATTAGAGGTCGCGAAAAGGTCTCCAATAACACCAAGCTCTTTGTACACACACCATTCATCAAGCCCTAATAAGATCCGCGAACTATTATCATGTCTTCTTCCCACCATTATGAAGTCATAGCTGGTTTCAATGGCTTTGAGTTTACAAGCTGTATCGGCACCATCTGTTACCTCTTCTTCTTTGTACATAATATTGTCCACGTCCATGATTTTATCCCACAAATCCTGTATCACGTCATCGTCTTTCTTCGTTTTCTTGACCTATCCATCCGAACTCGAAAGTGTTAATCTAAAAACTGTGAGGTTTACGTTAGAATTCATCGCCATTCTCATACTTAATGTTAGTGCCTCTCGGTCATCAGGCCCTACGATGAAAATCAAGGCCACATTTTCATATTTTATGCCAATATCGAAAATAGATCTCGAACCATTTATGTGGTCAAAGAGGATACCCACTGAACAAGGTGCTTTCTGCAATGCACTCTGGGTGACTAGCCGAAAGGGATGCTCAACTGACTCATGGAAGGGTATGATCACCAGCGCGGCCCTCTTATCCATTATTAGGTGACATACATCATTGTACATACCTGAGAATTGTGAGATTGTTGTGAAGGCTTGTCCTATGAGGAAGCCTGGATTATGTTGTTCAAAGTGGTGGAAGGCTTTAATAATTTTCTCTGACGTATTCCTAGCTCTACTGGAGTATCTATTTTTACGCTGCTTATGGGTGACCAGGACAGATGCTGCACGCCCAACTAGCTCAACGAGGTGCAGAACATAGATGCATAGGGTGCAATCTTGTACTGGATTAATGGCTTCAAGGAAATTAAGTATGCCCGGAACCGTGTCTTCGTCGTAAACACAAGCAACTATGCGGAGCTCTCCCAGGCTTACAAGATCTTGGATGCTTTGCCTCTTGTAACCTGCATACCTCCTTGAAGGATCATACAGACGTTTCACTAATGGTGTGGCTATCATTGATATCCAAGCTTTCGTGAGGATCATAATAGTGTAAGATTCCTTATCAAGCCACTGCATTGCGGAAATGAAAATAACATGGTCAAAAAGATGGCAAGGGTATAAGTTGCTGGCAGAAATTACGTACCTTCATCTCAAGTAAACGAGTCATAAGCAAAAGAGTAAATATGCCATCACAGTTCATGATGAGACTGATAGAGAGAGCGTCCGGAAAACGCATCCCGCAGTAGAGAGAAGGCAGCAATACTGCAATGAGTTTCACAAAGAAACCAATGCAAACTAGCAACTCTATAATTGCAAAATTCCTCATGCGGATGTTGAACACATCTACCGGATAACATGATACAATGAAAAAAGCTGGCAAGAGCACAAGAGTAACGAAGAACTCGAGCTTTCTTTCAATAGCAGCTCCTATAGGTGTCCCAACAGGTACCACCAATCCCATGAGAACGGCTCCAAACAGGGCCTTTTCCCCAATATACTCGGTGTAAAATGCTGCTACCAAGACGAGAAGGAGGATCAAGATGACATAACCCTCCTTCAAATTGTCTCCTTCCGGGGTGTTTCTAATCATCCATAAATATAATGGACGGACAAAAAATAGGACCAAGGAAAATAAAAGAGCTTTACTCATCCATGAAAACATCACTATATGTGGATCTAAAGTATTGAATTCTTTTAATGAGAAGACGGTGAACAGGATTGCCCAACTGCAAAACCCATTGACAAATGAAATGGATAGGGATATACGGCCGATCTCTGAGTTGAGCAGATTTAAGTCGTCTAGGACACAAGAGGTATCATAGAAGGCAGTTAGAGACAATACCAATGCAATGTTCGGGAGGGAATGATGCATTCTTCGGTCCATGTCTATGAACCTCTCCATCAGCAAAGAAACACTTGCATTGACGATTAAAGGAAAGACGAAAGTGAAACAGCCTATGAAAAATGTTTTTCTCTTTGTGCTCAGAAGCATAGCCAGGTCTATTTTGATTCCGACAAGGAACGTAAAATAGACTAACCCGAAAAGTGTAGTAACACCCATGAGTGCTTGTGTTTCATAAACCATAGTTTTGAATGTTCCTCAAAGATTCTAAGGAATTGATTTTATTAATCTCACACACTACAGATTGTTCTACACTAAGTATTTATACAAGTTACAAGGAATGAAAGACCTAACAGATAGAACGAGTTTACAGGGCTTGTTATAATAACTAAAGATGCATAGGACTCGGATTTACAACAGGTTCAATAACCATATTCCTGAAGACTTGGACTATACATGGACTGACGGTGCAGACTATATACACATCTAATACCTCCCCTCAAGTTGGAGGCTGAGGACCATCTGCACGAAGACCCAACTTGCTAGAAAGGCGAAGAAAATGATCCACTCCCAACGGCTTCGTGAAAAGATCGGCTAATTGTAATGCTGACGGTAGATAAGTAGGTTTGATTAGACCAGAAAGGAGTTTGTCACGTACGAAGTAGCAATCTATTTCAATATGTTTAGTTCGTTCGTGAAAAACAGGATTAGCAGAAATATGAATGGCAGCTTGATTATCGCAATAAATGGGAATAGGTTTTCGAATAGTGATACGAAGATCAGTGAAAAGATAATGCAACCATTGCAGTTCAGAAGTAAGTCGTGCAAGAGCACGATATTCTGCTTCAGCAGAAGAAAGAGATATTGTTGGTTGCTTCTTGGACTTCCAAGAAATAGGGCTGTCCCCTAACATCGTAAAATAACCTGTCGTTGATCGACGAGTTGTAGGGCAGCCTGCCCAATCAGAATCGGTGTAACCCGAGAGAGACAAAGAGCTTGAGGAAGATAAAAAAATACCATGACTAACGGTACCTTTAAGATAACGAACAATACGATGTGCAGCAGCCAAATGACCAGAGCATGGTTGTTGCATGAATTGACTTAAATAATTAACAGAAAATGTGATATCAGGACGTGTTACCTGAAGATACAAGAGACGACCTATGAGACGCCGATAAATACTGGGATCAGATAGAGGATCACCAGAGGATGGCAGTAGTTTAAGATGTTGCTCCATTGGAGAAGGAGAAGGCTTAGCTCCCAAAAGACCACAGTCAGTCACAATGTCTATTAGTCCCGGCGGCTTCAATCCTACCAAACTGTTGAGTCTTCGACTCTTTTTCCATTGATCTTCTTTATACTTCTCCATTTCCAGAGGTACCAGATTCAATTTAGTAGAAACCTTCGGTAATTTTGTTAGGGAACCCCGATGGGAAGCATAACCATAGCTCAAGAAAAACTGAGCAACATGATTTTTTATATATCAACATCATAATTGGAAGAAGAAGACAATGAACGGATGACTCATGTTGGTTTGAATTTAGATGATGGATCAAATTCTGTCAATTTTACGAAAGGGTTTGTGATAATTAATTTGATGCATGTTGGTAACTTAAATTGTTCAATTAAAGTTGTTTTATGTTAATTTGGGGATGATTTCTTCTAATTAGGGTTCTTAAGAAATTTGGTGGTTTTCTCATATTCCATTTCTTTTGTTAATTCATGAAATAGGCTGTTGTTTACTCATCGGTATTGACGACTCCTCAGCCGTAAAATTGAACGGCATCAACCATGTGTTCTTCACTGTGTACGGCAAACAGCAACATGCCTTCGCATATATACTCTTCTTTGTTCTTAGTTTCTATAGTGTTTGTCCTAACCCTACCTTTTCAATGCACCTTTCCATCTTACCAACAAAAATCAATTTCCATAAACATCCAAACATGATCAGAACAAGATCAACTTTTGGAGTTTAGTTGGATTGGAGCAACGATATCTTTGTTGGCGCAATGCGGAAATGTGATGGGTTTATGGAAATGAATTTAGGAAGAGAGGTTGGTTAATTGAAAGGTGAGGCTTATATTAATATGAAAATGAAAATGAAAATATTACAAGAGGCTTGTGTAGCAACTTTGGCTTACACTAGTTGTTTACAAAGAGGCACTTTGGCTCTTACTCTAAACTCTAGCTCTCACTCTAACTCTTGTTAACTCACTTGAGTTTTTGATTGTTGTTGGATGATCCCAAATGAATCCATCCTATGCCTATTTATAGGCTTCATGACCAACTACTTACTTCTCTAGATAGTTCTATCTAGACTCTTCCTTACACTCTCAACTTAGATATTACAAGAAAATTCTAGAGAAAAGAATTCTCTAGATAATACTTGATGTAAAGAAGGCCTAGAAGATTCTAGTATTGGGCTTTACTTACTGTAGATGATTATTTGGGCTTTACTTATTGGGTTTTCACAAATTATGTTTTTAACACTCCCTCTTAATTTGTGATGTTAAATTTTTCTCTAAAATGATTGAATTTGTCCAATGTGACTGCTTTTGTGAAGATGTCAGCATTTTGTTCTTGTGTTGGACAAAATTGGAGCTCAATTTCCTTGTTTTCGACCAGCTCTCTGATAAAGTGATGTCGTAGCTCTATGTGCTTCGTCCGTCCGTGAAAGACTGGATTTTTTGTCATTGCAATTGTAGACATATTGTCACAGTAGATAGTCGTCGGCTGCTTTTGCCTTTGTTGTAGGTCGGTCATTATTCTTCTCAACCATACTGCTCACATGCTGCACTTGTTGATGCTATGTACTCTGCTTCGGCTGACGATAGTGCCACCGTACTTTGTTTTTAGAACTCCAAGAGATAACTTTTGTTCCCATACAGAAAACATAGCCTGATGTGCTCTTTCGGTCTTCAATAGAACCTGCCCAATCGCTATCTGTGAAGCCAATTAAATCATTATCTTTTTCTCTTGTATACTTGATGCCAAAATCTTGTTCCCTTGATATACGAAGAATTCTCTTTGCGGCTGCATAGTGTAACTTGCTTGGCTCGCTCATAAACCGAGAAACAATACTGGTTGCATTGACGATGTCTGGCCTTGTATTTGTTAAGTAGATCAGTGAGCCGACTAGACTTCTGAATAAGGTTGGATCAACTTTTGTCGCTCCATCATTTTTTACCAATTTCTCATTGGTACCCATTGGAGTTGCAATTGGTTTGCAATCCATCATGTTGAACCTTTTCAGTAAGTCTTCTGCATATTTTTCTTGGAAATGAATATTTCTTCTGGAGATTGTTTTACTTGAATCCCAAGAAAATATCGCATAAGTCCTAAGTCTGTCATCTCATATTCTTTCATCATCCCTTCTTAAATTTTTCTGCCATCTCTTGTTTTGTACTGGCATAAATTAAATCATCGACATAGAGACAGACGATTAGAAATCTGTACCTTGTTTTTGATGTAGAGTGATGGCTCACTTGGACTTTTCTCAAATCCATTATCTCGGAAATACTTGTCGATTTTGTTGTTCCATGCACGCGGTGCTTGCTTGAGACCATATAGTGCTTTGCGGAGACGATATACCATTTTTTTTTTCCTTTGCGGACATATCCTTGAGGTGTTCGACGTACACCTCTTCTTCAAGTTCTCCGTTTAGGAACGCCGACTTTACATCCAATTGGTAGACCTTCATTTTTAGTTGAGCTGCCAAAGCTAACACCATTCGGATTGTTTCCATGCGAGCGACTGGGGAATGTCTCGTAGTAGTCAATTCCTGGTTGCTGGGAATATCCTTTTGCAACTAGCCTTGCCTTGCTTTTGAATTGAACCATCTTCATTATATTTGTCTTGTAGACCCATTTCAGACCAATTATTTCTTTATCAATTGGCTGATTGACAAGCTCCCATGTCTTATTTTTCTCGATCACTCGCATTTCTTCGTCCATGGCATGTCTCCATTTTTCTTCTTTTGCCGCTTCCTCATATTTTTGAGGTTCTAGTGCTATAAATGCACAATTAGATGTATCATAAATATATCTCTTAGGGAACGCACCTTTCTAGGTGGGGCACTTGCTTCATGAACTTGGACTTTGTTGTGTTGGACTAGGAGATCGCGGGCTTGCTGGTGGAGTACTTTCTTCTTGACGTGGATGATCTGTCGTCTTCGATGAGTAGTGGCAACTCGTGTTGTCTGCTTCATCATTCCAATCCCATGATTTGAATTCATCAAAATAACATCTCTTGAATTACCAGTTCCTTTGTATCTGGCTTTAGAAGTCTATATGCTTTAGACTCTTCGCTGTATCCGATGAATATTAGCTTTTCTCCTTTTTCATCGAACTTTTCTCTATGTTGGGATGGAATATGTGAGTATGCTACGCAACCAAAATTCTGAAAGAAGTTACCTCGGCTTTTTCTTATGCCATTCATATGGAGTTTTGTTGAGAACTGCTTTTTTGGCGAACGATTAAGGATGTAGACCGCCGTGTTGACTGCTTCTGCCCAGTAACTGTTGGGTAGCTTCCTTGCTTTCAACATGTGCGAGCCATTTCCACGATCGTACGATTTTTTCTTTCCGCGACGCCGTTTTGTTGTGGAGTGTATCGGACGGTAAGCTCCTTCTTAATACCGTTTTCTTTGCAGTAGTTGATAAACTCATTTGAGGTAAATTCTCCACCACGGTCTGTACGGAAAACCTTTAGTTGGTGACCACTTTGCTTCTCTGCCACGCCTTGAACTCTAGGAATTTAGGGAATGCCTCGGACTTTTGCTCGAGAATATACACCCACATCATCCTGGTATAATCATCCACGAATAGGAAAATATCTTCTGTTGTTGAGTGAAGTTGTTCTTGTCGGACCGCAGATATCGCGTGCACCAATTCGAGGGGCCTTCTTGCTCTCCACGATTTTTTGTAATGGAAGTCTATGGAACTTCCCAAGAATACAACCTTCACATATTTATCTCCACCGTGATATTGGAAGACCAATTACCATGTTCTTTGATTTTAGAACCTTCAAGGATCTGTAGTTGAGATGCCCGTATCTCATGCCATAGCTTGCATTCATCTATATGATTGGTACTCATTGCACAATTTTCAATTGATGGCATAGATAAGGGAAAGACAAAATTTCCTGACATTTTTACTTTTGCCACCAATTGTTTATTAATTTTATCATAAATTGTGCATTCTCCGTCTTCGAAATATAGTGAGTACCCTTTTCTTATAAGTTGTCCAACACTTAATAAATTTTGAGCTAGGCCGGGAACATAAATAACATCAGATATGTATCGAGTTTTACCTGACCTTGTACGTACGGATGTGACTCCTCTTCCTTCAATATTCTGGAACGTTCCATCTCCGAGCTTGACTGGTGGAATCTCTTGCTCCTCCAATTTTACGAAATATTCTTTGTTTCCTGTCATATGGATGCTGCATCCGCTGTCGACATACCATATACCTTGCGCTTCTTGTTGCGAGGTGAGGCAGGAATAAAATACTTGATTTTGAGAATCATTTTTCTCGAAATAGTTGGCTTCATTATTTTTAAGCCAACAATCTTTTTCCATGTGATTTAAGTTATCACATTTGGTGCACTTGTACTTGCAATTTTCAGTTGCATGGCCAAACCTTTTGCAAACACTGCATCGAAGATTTGAGGAGTAATTTTTTCCGTACCTTTTGTTGTTGTTTCTATAACCTCCTTTTCCTCTTCCACGTCTGCGGTAGAAAGTATTGGGCCCTTGATTTGATGTCGACCCTTTCTCGTGAGGTGATGTTTATGACGATCCCCCTCTGGAGCTTTCTTTTCTGGCTTCCGTATTTTTCTTTTCACTGAAATTTATTTTTGATTGAAACGCCTGATCCAACGGTTGCTCCGCGAACCTATTTATCCTTTTCTCGTGCGCCTCGAGTGAACCCATTAAATCGTGTACCGAGAGAGTCAATAAATCTTTGGACTCTTCAATGGCAGCGACGATGTGATCGAATTTGAACGGTAAGCTCCTTAAAATCTTTTCTACAACTCTTTTATTTTCTATGGTATCTCCATAACTACTAATTTGATTTACTATACCAGTAACTCTTGAAAAGAAATTCTGGATAGTTTCATTTTCTTTCATAAGTAGATTATCAAAATCTCGCCATAAGTTTTGTAGTTTAATGGAGATTTCCTTTTCTGATCCTTGGAATCCTACTTTGAGAATATTCCAGGCCTCCTTCGAAGTTTTCGCCACCGAAATTCGAGGAAAAATAGTTTTGCTTACCCCTTGTTGTACAAATAGTAGTGCTTTAGCATCCTTCTTCTTGTTTTCCTTGTACTCCTTTTTCTCTGCATCCGTCCATGACGATAGAGCTTCTGCCGACTCGGGTACCTTATAACCGTCTTCTACAAAATCCCATAGGTCTTGTGAAATGAATAATGTCTTCATTTGTAGACTCCCATAATCATAACTCTCACCATAAAAAATTGGAATTAGACTTTGGGCATAATTAAAACCTTGAATACTTTGGTTAATTGCCATGGGTAGAGTTTTAGGATTACTGGGTTAGGTTTGCTCTGATACCAAATTTGTTGGCGCAATACGGAAATGTGATGGGTTTATGGAAATGAATTTAGGAAGAGAGGTTGGTTAATTGAAAGGTGGGGCTTATATTAATATGAAAATGAAAATATTACAAGAGGCTTGTGTAGCAACTTCGTCTTACACTAGTTGTTTACAAAGAGACACTTTGGCTCTTACTCTAAACTCTAGCTCTCACTCTAACTCTTGTTTACTCACTTGAGTTTTTGATTGTTGTTGGACGATCCCAAATGAATCCATCCTATGCCTATTTATAGGCTTCATGACCAACTACTTACTTCTCTAGATAGTTCTATCTAGACTCTTCTTTACACTCTCAACTTAGATATTACAAGAAAATTCTAAAGAAAAGAATTCTCTAGATAATACTTGATGTAAAGAAGGCCTAGAAGATTCTAGTATTGGGCTTTACTTAGTGTAGATGATTATTTGGGCTTTACTTATTGGGTTCTCACAAATTATATTTTTAACAATATTTCCGTTCTCCGTTCTCCTGATATGTATGTTCTTGAGTTCATGAATGATATATGATTAGGAGTGTTGTATAGTTATGGAATGTTGAAATTTCTCATGGTAAGGAGGTGGAGGAGGGTGGTGGTGTTGTTGCTTCTAGAAGTGAAGAAGGTCGAGGTTGTACCGGTTATGGTGGTGGCAATGATTATGTTAACGGCGACTAACGGAGTTACATAATTGAAATTGGTTTTAAAAAATAAATAATTAGCTAACCGTCGAGACGGTCAACTCCGATCGTGTGACCCAAATTTTAATTAAAATTTTCTTGTGACCCAGACGCTAATCTGGTCATTTTTATGTGACCCAAAATCAAAATGTCCCTCAAAATGAAAATGAAAAGGTAATTAAGTTAAGAAATGCAAACATTTAGACAGATAACGAAGACGATCAGAAACAACATATATTTGTATTTCATGGCCGAACACACACCGTTGATGTTCAAATTATGACATTACATCCGAAACACCGAATGCACTGAGTTATAAACAATTATTAAAAACATTACGAAACTACGTGTTTAAAATTACATTTCATGATTTGTATTATTTTACTTTGTACGTGCAAGTGTTAATGAAAAAAAGAGGATACTTCTCCAGTTTAGATACTTTATGTGTCTGTTAAAACATATTCAACAGATCCCAAAATATCATGACATTCAGACCTAAACGTTAACAGTTGTCCTGAAAGGGTATTACGGAATGCCTTTTGGGATTTCCTGCAATAAGTGGTGATAAAAGAAGGAAAAATTGACAACAATTCAAGGCTTGGGGGGCTTCCATGTATTAACAAAGTGATCAACAGGTTGAACAAGGTAGCAGGGCTGAAAAACGAACACATTGTTCTTGTGAAAACTACAGCCACACCCATTTTATCACCTTCCACCACTGTCAAACCCACGCGTGTAAAAGTTCACACGCGCACCCAAAATCGACGTATAAATTCTGCCGAAACCCAAAATTTTCAAAATTCAGTTTTCTTTTTATTTTATTTCCAAGTTTAACCTCACTTTATGTTTTGAGATTTTGTATTGAGATTTTTTCTGAGAAATTGAGATAGAGCCGGAGCGAGAGCTAAAGTATTGAATTATCGAGAGTTGCGAAGGAGCTGATTGAGAGATTCAATTTACTCAGCAAAGATAATCTGAAATTCAAGCTCAGGTTCGTCCGTTTTATCTTTGATTCTGATCTTGTTTAACTTTGATTCTGATCTTGTTTAATATTGATTCGATTCTAGGTTTTAGTTTCTTTAAAATTATGATCTATTATTTTAAGTTACCGAGTTTAATTTAGGTTTTCGAATGGATTTTTAGATATTTTAAGCTTGTTTTTGAATTTACGATCAATGCAGATCTTTTCGATTCAATCTTTTAGTTTCGATTTCACAGGGTTCCAACTCCATTGCACTGTACTCATCTCTAAAGTTCTCCTAAAACTGCAACATAATTTAATAACACTCATCAGGGAAGACATAACTTTATATGCATAACAGGTTATGCAGATACTCTAAACAATGCATAACTTGTCATGCAGTCAATGTTGGATCTGCATAAGATGTTATGCAGTTAAACAATGCGTGATGCAGGGTATGCTTAACCAATATAATAAGGTTTTTTATATGCATAACAAGTTATGCAGATACTCTAAATAATGCATAAAAGGTCATGCAGCTATTTTTGGATCTGCATAAGATGTTATGCAGTTAAACAATGTTTGTATTTTAACTGCATAAGCAGTTATGCATAATAAGTTATGCAGTTCACCATGTTTGCTTTTACTGCATAACCAGTTATGCATAATAGCCTACGCAGTTCAGCATAGTTGCTTTTACTGCATAAGCAGTTATGCATAATAAGCTACGCAGTTATGCATAGTTGCTTTTACTGCATAACCAGTTATGCATAGCTGCTCTTACTGCATAAGCAGTTATGCATAACGTTATGCATAGCTGTTTTTACTGCATAACCAGTTATGCATAACAAGTTATGCAGATACTCTAAACAATGCATAACAGGTCATGCAGTTAATTTTGGATCTGCCTAAGATGTTATGCAGGATAGATATGATTTGATTTTTTAAATTTGATCTTTGCTGTTGTTGATTTGATATTTTAATTTTGAGTAAGAATTTTTTTTCTGAAGCAACATGCAGGATAGATATATTTGATTTTTTCTCTTTTTGTGTTTTGCAGGGTGAAATGCCTGTTATTAGTGCACTAGCTGTGATTCACTACTTCTCTGAATTCTTAGCACATCATGTTGATGTCAATTCAACTCTGGAGAATTTGAAGACAGCCGTTTGCCTGAAGTGGACTCGTTTATTACCTCATCATGTCAGTTTTTCTTTTAATGATGGAAGCAAGTTTTTGCGAGTTAATTCTGATTTTATGCTTCAGTGTTTTGTATCTCGTTGCCACTATAAAGGTCAGAAGAGCTTTGATTTACTTGTTGAAGTTGTCTCCAATTCTTTCAATTGTTCCAGCAGTCGTAGTAGAGCTTCATCAAGTATGCATTTAATAGAACCTGAACCAGAACAAGCTATGGTGAATTTCCTTGAAGATGGTTCTGTCCCTGTTAACAAGGTTCTTAGGACTGAGGGTTGGGATAAATTACTTGGTGAAGTTAGTAAAGTTTTTTTTGGAGGTGTAGCATAGGTACGTATTGCAGTGAAGAAATACGAGCTAAAGTCTGGGTATGTTCTTGTATATACTAAGAATGAACCTAGCAGGTTCTATGCAAAATGCTCTAAAGAAAA
The DNA here is from genome assembly GCF_003573695.1 of Papaver somniferum. NCBI lineage: Eukaryota > Viridiplantae > Streptophyta > Magnoliopsida > Ranunculales > Papaveraceae > Papaver > Papaver somniferum. The sequence goes on along the minus strand of NW_020620492.1, from coordinate 522,657 downwards.
TTGCCCTTGGGAGTATGAGGTTTGTGCTGTTGATGTTGAAAAAAGGATGCTTAAGGTTAAGAAATATTATAGCAGTCATCACTGTGGTGTGGGATGTCAAAGGCTTTTCCACAGGCTCAGAAGTAAATTTGTTTCTAGTCTTATCAAGGAAGAAATCATAAGTGATCCGAGTATTAAAGCTTCTGATTTGAAAAGTTTTTTAAACATAGCTACGGTATCAATATGAAATACTACCAAGCTTACAATGGAAGAGAGAAAGTGTATGAGGATATATTTGGTGATGATGCCATTTCGTATTCGCATCTGGTATGGTATGTAGATGCCATTCGCAGCACAACTCCTGGGAGTTGTATTGATTTTAAAGTTCAAAGGGATGAAACTGAATCGAACAAGGATAGTTTAACTGATTTAGAAGTTGAAGCACCTTCAAATAAGTTTGTGCGTCTTTTTATTGCTTTCTAGTTATGCAGAATAACTTGTTATGCAGTTCAAATTTAACTGCATAACTTATGCAGATAACTTTAGGTTATAATATATTATGCAGAAGTAAAAAAAAACTGAATAACTTGTTATGCAGTTAAAATTAGCTGCATAACTTGTTATGCAGAAGTAAGAATATGCTGAATAACTTGTTATGCAGTTTAAATTTAACTGCATAACTAGTTATGCAGTTCAAATTTAGATGTAGAAAAATAGTTTTAAAAGTTAAAGTGTTGGGAGATGACTTACCCAAGCATCTTCCCTCATGAATGAACACTCCGCATACTGCTGTTGAAAACTCACATTATTCTTTTCATTTTTCTGCTTCTTGAATAACATGTAACTTTAATAGCGTATAACTTGTTCTTTTAGGTATTCATTGTTCATTAGCTGCGTTATTACATCTCTGTGAATCTGAATATCCCATAAGTACGGGTCTTCTCCGTCTCTGATACTCCAAACAGTATTTCTGTAGAAGACACAATTAGTGGCATGGGTTCTTTTATTATGCATGGGTTGTTTTGAAGCATAACTTGTAATGCATTTATTATTTGAACAAGCATAGAGGTAGGTTATATATACTTACAGGCTGTTGGCATGCTCAAAGTATGTCTGCAGTACTTTCATGATGGGTGATTATATTGTATCTTTGTAATCTTTGAAACATGTCATTGTTTCCAGCGGAGGTAATTTACTGAATGGCCTGCCAACAGACGTACAGGATTGTCTTTGTTCTTCTTCTTGAACTTTATTGTCATCAGGCTTGTCTTTGTTCTTCTGCTGCTTCCCTAGTTCACAATCTTTGAGTAGTATACTGGCTGTCCTTTCTTTACTCAATGTCTTTTCCTTGATTCTCCTTACCTTGCTTCCTTGTTGGTTTGTTCCTTCTTTATGTTCATGGTACCCATCCTTTTTTCTCGAGTATTTCTTCATATTTTCCTTCTTCCCAAATTCTGTTCCAGAAAAAAATTCTTCTTCCAGGTCTTCTAAGTACTTCAGTGAAGGTTCCATAATTTCTTCTAGATCTTTATCACATGTTCCCTCATCAATGTCCATCTCAACAGTTGGTTGTTCCGGATTTTTTGTGGATTGATCTTCTGGCATCTCAACAGCGAGATGTTCTGGCTTTTCTGCGATTGTCTCTTCTGGCATCTCAACAGCTTGTTGTTGTTGCCCACCAGCATCATCTCCTTGTGAAATATGGAGATCAAATGTGGGTTGTTCATTTTCTTCAGCTTTCTTCTCAGTTTCTGAAAGAATGTAATCATCATCATCACCATCCAAAAAATCTTTCTCTTGCGCTTCAATTCTTTCCTGAGTTGTTTCAAGATTTGGTGTTGTCTCCAATTCCTCTGGTGTGTCAATTTCCTTGTAGCTGGAGAGATCAACAACTTTTTCCATGTCCATGAACTTGAAAGGTGAAGACTGGAGTCCTTGACTAGCAGTTTGCTCTTGGCTATCAAGTCTGGTAACTTCTGGAAATGCTTCTTGAGTAGGTGGTTCAGTTGAAGATACTACTTCAACATGTGTCTGATTCCTTGGAAAATTTTCACAAAGTGGGACAATAGTATCAGCTGATGATGTATTTAAGCTAGGGCCACCTGACGACTCTTCCTGCACCTCATTTATGCCTGAATCAATGAGCAAAATCTTCACATATTCATACATCTGAGAATTGAAGTCTCCTCCAGTCCGTCTATATGTCTCCTGAGTCTTCTTCATGTCTTTCAGCTTTGCTTGAATAATCTTAAACCTTGCTTCAATACTATCAGGACACTTCTCTTCTTCAATGATTTGTAACGCATATTGAAATGCTTCTTCATACTTGTCCCTGTTCTCTTCAAGATTCATTGAAACGAGTTCCAATATAGCTGACCTTTTTCTTGGTTCTCTTGGTTCACAGAGTTCCAACTCCATTGCATTGTACTCATCTCTAAAGTTCTCTTGAACCTGCAACATGATTTAATAACAATCATCAGAAAATTCATAAATTCTTATACGCATAACTACTTATGCAGATAACCTAAACAATGCATAACAGGTCATTCAGTTAATTTTGGATCTGCATAAGATGTTATGCAGTTAAACAATAAGTGACGCATTGAAGGCGTAAAAAACCTTTTATATGCATAACTACTTATGCAGATAACCTAAACAATGCATAACAGGTCATGCTGTCAATGTTGGATCTGTATAAGATGTTATGCAGTTAAACAATAAGTGACGCAGGGAAGGCGTAAAAAAAAATTTATATGCATAACTACTTATGCAGATAACCTAAACAAGGCATAACTTGTCATGCTGTCAATGTTGGATCTGCATAAGATGTTATGCATTAAAACAATAGTGACGCAGGGAAGGCGTAAAAACCCTTTTATATGCATAACTACTTATGCAGATAACCTAAACAATGCATAACTTGTCATGCTGTCAATGTTGGATCTGCATAAGATGTTATGCATTAAAACAATAAGTGACGCAGGGAATGCTTAACAAAAACAATAACACTTCTTATATGCATAACAAGTTATGCAGATACTCTAAACAATGCATAACAGGTCATGCAGTTATTTTTGGATCTGCATAAGATGTTATGCAGTTAAACAATGTTCGTATTTTATGCAGTTAAACAAGTTATGCATAATAAGTTATGCAGTTCTGCATGTTTGCTTTCATATGCTTGAAATATACATTCATTCTTAAGGTTCATAAACAAGTACCTCTAAGCTTGAAATATGCTTCTTGAGCATTGCTTTCTTCATTGCTGCAAAGTCCCACCTTGCAGCTTTTGGTGTAGCATTGGGATTGACCTTGACAATGTCTGATGATGATATTTCAGCTATGTTAGAGTCCTCAGCCAACCAAAGCTTAAAAAAAAGAAGATATTATGTACATTTATTTTATTTGTAATGCATATTTTGTTATGCACATTTTGTACTGCATAACTTTTTTTTGTACTGCATAACATGTTATGCACATTTTATTTGTACTGTATAGCTAGTTATGCAGTATAAAAATTATATGTTGATCTCTCGAATATAAAGTACTCATGTGCAGTACATTTATTTAGGTTTTAGACTCGTTTCCATCAACCTACCCTGTTTTACCATTTTTGGCAGAATCAGTTTTTTACCCTACTACAAATTGGCGACCACGGTGGGAGATTAATCTCTCGGTTGCAAATTCAATTTATTTCAATTTATGAAAAAATGGTCGATCTTGGGTCGGGTTCAGGTTGAACTACCAACCTTAATATCAATACCAACAGCGTGGCACTCCTAATGCCACTACTCCTTTCTCCAATATTGATATTCCATGTAACAATCCTTTTGTCAACAACAACGAAGGAAACATCAGAAATGCAGGTGATACCCCCTTCACCAACACTAAAATCAATGCTTATGCTATCAACTCACCTCCAATCGAGCTCATCCTACCATAGTCGATCTGATGCAGACGCAAGTCCTTGATAAGAATCAAGGAGGTATGATCACCAGAGTTACTCAATTTTATCAAGCCTATGACCGAGCAATGCTAGGAAGAGCAAGCCAAGAATGCTCAATAATCCACTGATGATCTCGGAAACTTCAAAGCTCCTATCCTAGATGTCGTTGATCGTTCATCATCAAAGGATCAATAAGAAATACAACCAACCTTTGAACTTCTATAAGTACTGAAGTAGCGGAAATCCACCGCCTCAGAGATGCAAAATCTTGCACGTGCATCCCCACCATCCCCAGTTCTGTTTTATTGATGTTTTATGAGAATCTTATCATGTGAAATGCTTTTAATTTGCAAGAGCATAATGTAACTATGGAAAATCCATAGCTACACCCAAAATTTCATTTCTACTTCCTTCCAAAATCTAAACATATTTCAACCACACATAAAAGATAAATGGCTAAAATGAAAAAGGGACACAAGATTTTACATGGCTCGATCCATAATGGGATCCACATCCATGGTTCTTCACTATAAATTGGAGTTTACATAAGACTCCATTAATGAGTTTTGGAGCTCTAGATCTAGGTTTTGAGAAGAAGATAAAGTTAGAGAAAATAAAGTCTGATCCCTTTCTCTCTCTTAGATATTCTCTTAAGTACTAGAGAGTACAAATGAATTTACAAAAATGTCTTTTACTTACAAATTAAGGAAACTAAGTTAAGATACTATGTTGACTATCCTAGGGATGTTATACTACTTCGGCCTTCATTTGGCGCCACATGTCGAGTATGGTATTTGGTATCTACATTTTTCCCTTTTTTTCCTTGAGTATGGCTTGAAGAGCAATCCTTAAGGAAAAATCCGTTTTGGTGTATTTCTTGGAGCGATACGTGTGGTGCTGGAGTGGACATCTTTGATCTTTGATGTTGAAGGAACGAGCGAAAGAATAAAAACTTGAAAAGTATATACTTGCCTCTTATTCTTTTTCGAAGTTCCGAAGCTTCGTTGTGGTACAGAAGCACCATTCCTTGATCTTGTTGTTGTCGATCATGAGTTGTTGTTGGGATCATTCATTTCTTCACTTCGATTTTGCCCTTTTATGCTTGATTGTTGATTCTTCATATTGGCGAGAAGTAGCGAGGTGTCATGTTACACGTAATGAGCTAAAATTGACGAAGTATGTCATGAGCGAGATGTCTTCGTTAACATTATCCCTTTGCTTTAGAGAAAATAATGATGCAATCTCGGGTTTTCATGGTCTACTTCTTGCATATTTATTCATCATCTCTAGCGGCCCCGTCAGTTCTATTTCCTTTTACCTTGCTGAGGCATTGCCTGTTGTTCCACTCAATGTTGACTCGATGCTATCATGTTCAATCCCTGCTTCGTTGGCTTTATACTCTGCATCTGGTGACCTCCGGCTTTATCACCTCGCAGCTTTCGATCTCTTCATAGTTACCCTTCCTGCTTTTGGTCAGTCCGCTTTGGCTTTCCTTTTGGTGTTGTTTCCAACCCTTCATGAGTCAGAGTGGTTGACATGCCCTCCTTCTCCATCCATTGCAACTTATCTTGCCTTTGTGAGTTTCCCATCTGCACCCTCAATCTTCGTAGCTCATGTCAGATTTTCTGATCTACAATCCCTCTTCTTGCTTCGTCAATGCTTCTTTCTCGCTCATTGCGTTTGCTTTCATCCTCGCGCCTTCCTCCTTCTTCGTATCTTAGCCTATGATTTTCATATCTCTCCTCCGCTAGTAGCATTCTTAGATCTCTCTCGGTCATACCTTTATAGCAGCCTTCTCTTTTGCATTCCTCGTCCGTCTTCTACTTCGTGATCTTCATAGGGCCTTACCCTCAATACAGGATCCTTTTTCAGGACGAATCTGTTATCATTGCTGAGTTTGCATCTCCTTCTTGCGAGTTTCCAAACTCCACTTCGTTGCAGCGTTCGTGCTCTTGTTGTGTCATCTGGTCGCCTCGTTTTGCCGTTCCATCTTGATTTTCCAATTGGTACCTTACTTGCCTTTTCTTTCGACGGGGTGTCTTACTTGGTTCCTTCGATGCATGTCCTCATAAACAATATCCTCCTCCACCTCTTCTCGATCCATCCCTTCCGTGATAGCCCCGGCTTTCATGATTCAGACAAGTTCCTTCATGGATTCATCTTCTATGCTCATCTTGTTTCTTCGTCGTCCTACAGTTTCTCATTCTTCATCTATTGTTGATGTCTTTTCTTTCGTTTCTTCTCTCCGGGGCTCCAACCGCTTACTCATTCTTACCATCGTTAGGGATTTCGTTCGTCTTTCTCTTCTCACGCTTAAGATTATGATCAGTCCATTCTTGATCTCTACTTGACACATCTACCAACTTCATAGATATTACGTTCGACGGCTCCCCTTTCTCGTATTTTAAGTCGTCTTCCACAACGTGTACCATTCTTGGTAAGAGCCGAAAATTTCCTTGCTAACTTGCCTATGCTTTTTCTCCAAGACTATGTATTCCTCATGATACTCCCTCAATCCGTTCATTGTTAACGAGATTCAATCGTGTAAGTTCGTTTTGATGATTTTTTTTCCACGCTTCATCTTCTTAGTTCTCATCTTTCCTCGTTGTGGCTTAACGACCTTTGATTCACATGCATTTTCCGTATATGTGTGCCTCTTTTTTCTTTGGTAGATGAAGGAACTTAAGCTATCTGAAGGAAAAGCCATATGATGCTCCTTTCTTGTCTATGTTCTTGTTTTGCTTAACTCCTTACGTTCGTTAAGTCCTGAAGGTATCGTCTCGCCTCGTGTCGTTTTTCGTTCCTCGTTTCATGGTTTTGGTTCTTCGTTCATCCATTGATCTTTGCGTTGTTTTATTCTTGATTCGCGTTGTTTTATTGTTCCTTGCATGCCCATTTTCTTTGCCTCATCGATTTCTCTTTAGTGGGCAGAGGGATCACTACTCCGTAATCCTAAATCAAATGAAATTTGGATTGTATTAAATCATCTTAGGAAATATGAACTTTGATTTCTAGCACAACACCCTAATATTCTTAAATTAGTAACTTAAAATTCTTAAATTAGTAACTCACATGAATTTGACGGGTAACCCGCGGGTTGACCCTAACCCGGCTTGTTTTTACTAGGGCTAGATATGACAACCCTAACCCGGCTTGTTTAGACAACAAGCCAAGCCGAACCGGGTTAAAACAAGCCAAGCTAGGTCCAACCCGCGGGCCGGGTTAGAAATTGACAGCTATAACGAAGCAAATGTATCCACGAAGCAAAAACCCTTCCCGAGGTGAGACACGAACCCGTGTTCTGCATCTCGCAATACAAACCCTTAGCCATCTGTGCCAACTTCTATTCGTGAAAGAAACGAGCGACACCCAACTCTTATTCGCCTTCACCCTTGGCAGTTGAAGGAAAACATGCGAAAAATGATGCACGAAGGAGGAATTGAACTCTTATTCGCCTTCACCCTTCACCCTTCGCGTTGTTTTATTGTTCCTTGCATGCCCATTTTCTTTGCCTCATCGATTTCTCTTTTGCTCCAAGTTCGCTCCATCCACGACTTCATTCAACTTTAGATCTTGCATTGCATCATTTCATTGCCTCCAAGTGTATTACTTGATAATCATATTTCTTCACTTTCATTTTATTTCTTTCTTTTCTTTTTTTTTGTTTGTTTTCTTTCTCTTGCCTCTTGTACATATTTTGTGGTTGTAAATTGTTACGGGTTAGGTTTTGTTGTCTTCTACTTGTATTTATTGGGTCTTACCATCCTGTTGAATAGGACTTAACGTGCCCTCATCTTCTACTTGTATGTGGATATACGAGGTCTTATTGCGCCTCCTAATTAAGGTCTTATTGCGCCCCACCCTGTCATTAAGGGTCTTAATTCGACGAAGTCTCAGGCGCTCGTTATTCTGGAGAATAACAATCCATCAACCTCTCCTTAACATTCTATATCGAGGTCTTACTTCGCAACAATAAGACAGGCCTAGTTATTCCCATGAATAATAGCCCCATGATATTGCCGTCTTTTTTTGTCACGCAGCTCCCTAATCTAGAGGGTGTCGTCCCTTTATGTTCCCCCTGATTTCCCCTTCAAGGAGGGTATCCCTAACATGCATGTTGGTCTCCTCACATCCAGTTATTACGACAGTCAGTTGTTTTCGTGACTTCTTATCCCTTTCACCGATATGGTTATTGGTTACGAAGTCACACCCTAGGTGGGGTTTCTTTGGGACCGAGAGCATCGTATCCAGGACTTGCCATACGGACATGGCCGGTAACGTTCCAGACGTCCCAGGAACCCGCAGCTCAACCGAATACGTCGGCGCCCTGGTCATATTTCTGCACCCTTTACCGAAGTCCATAACCAAAAGGAGGACCCTCGGAGGATAGGTCTTATCATTGCCCTAGCTTATTTCTCTGAGAGTTGTTCACGACGTGCGTTAGGATTTGCCTCTTATACTTTCGTGTGAACTAGGGTGCACGCCGTGGATTCCCAGCCTTCCTAAGAGAAGGGTTTAAGTTTCCCTGGAAACCGTTTTACTTCGTCATAATATTTCTCTTTGTTTATATGTGCCTTATTTTTGCCCTTTGATTTGCTCTTATTGACTCGTAGCTTTCTTCTCTTAATCTTTGCATATCATTCACGCTTGTAGTTTTATGTTGTTGTTGTGCTTTATTGAGCAAAAGATTATCTCGCTACGATGGGAGTTCGCTGCTGGTACATGAGATGTCATCCGCGTATAAGCGACGTCCAAGTTCAGTTCGTGTCACTCGTGCTCTTTCATTCTCTATCTCTCACTCACTTTGCTTTGCTGGACTCGAATTACTTCTTATCGTACTTGTCTTTTCCTTCGTTGTTTTTGCGGATTTATCCTTGAGCTTGTATATATCCGAATTGGATCCTCGTAGCATCGTAGTTCGTATAGTATCCAAGTGAGATACTCCTTTGAGTATGAGTTAGTATGTTCCCTGGGTTGGAGTTGATTTATCTCTTCGTCGATAATTTATCACATCGACGGCTTTGCGTGTTTCCTCTTTGGTACTGCAATCATCCTTTCCTCCACATCGATAGTGTTGCGCATTTCTTCTTTGTACTGCATCATCCTTTCCTCCACTTCGTCGCATCCTTCCTTTTCCTCTTCCTTGTCTTCTTCGGGTCATAACGGAGTTATTAGACGAAGTATAATTACTACCTCATCTTTCTTTGTTTGCACGGATCGTTATTTTTAGTTGATTCCGTCGTCTTCATCGACATTCTCTCCCATCTCTTCGTGAGTTGATTACGTCGTCCTTATCGACATTCTTTCTCATATCTTGGTGAGTTGATTTCTCTTTTACGATAGTCTCAGTGATCTTTATCTAAACTTATTCTCGTTATTACCGCTGCCCTGCCACTGATTCTCGTTGTGCCTTCCTCCCGTAATGGACGTTTCTCCTCTTTCCGTTTTTCCTCCCCTTAGAATATTCATAAATTCCCTCCGTAAGTCGTGATTTGCTTTAGTTCACAAGCTGCTTTACTTTACCGGTTCTGGATTGGTTGTGCGGACAAGGTGAATTGCATGACTCCTTTATGTCGTCGATTCTCCATTTCAATCATCCTTAAGATGAGTGTTGATGCCCCTCACGACATAGCTTCGGTCGTTGAGTTCTACGCTTTTCATCCCTTCCGCCTTTACGTCGTCCATTAATGCCCTTCTAATTATGATTGCTCCATCGTTTGCAATATTACATGCTTCTTTTACTGGCTAGCTGGTTAAGGCTTGCAATCAGTTGCCTTTGGACCTTTGGAATTATGGCGTTCTCCACTGCTCATCGTAGGCTCTCGGCTATAACTTTTCTTCCTTTCTATCGGTTCATTTAGCTCGTCACTGGCGATGTAAATGTGAAACTTCGACTTTATTCCTTCCTTGGAGTTTCTGCACGAAGCAACTCTTCCTCCATTTTCTTTCCATTGCTGGATTGGTTGTACTTCCTTCCCTGCTGCAAGTAAAGTGTAGAAATTCATACCTCCTTTTACGCAATGGTCTGTCTTCTTTCCATTTCAATCTCCTCTTTCCATTTTCCCTATCTCTCGTTTTGTGAACTGATTGATTTCGCTTCCCTTCCATCATATTCTTGTTACTAACGTAGTACGTTTTCCTTTACTTCCTGTTTACTCGTTATATGCAGTAATCACGAGATGGTTGGGGCGCTGGGTTGACGAAGTGAACCTTTGATTGCCTTACCTCGTTGACTTTGGCCTTCCTTCTTTGTTGGCATTGGCTTTGGCCTTCATTCATCGTTGGCTTTGGTATTTCCTTCTTCGTTGGCTTTGGCTCCGCGAAGTAGCTTTAATCCCCGAAGTAGCTTTGATTCCCTGAAGTGGCTTTAATCCTACGAAGTAAATGTGTTCACGAAGCAATCTGTCAACGAAGCATAGAGCTGTCAAACGGGCAAGCTAGGGTCAACCCGGCCCTAGCTTGACAAGCCATGGACGGGTTAGGGTCAGCCCTAACCCTAGTACTATTCATGTACAAGCCAAAAACCCCAACCCTAGCCCTAGACGGGTTGGCTCTAACGGGTTGCGGGTTGGCTTGTTAAATGGGGTGGTTGAAACTAAAATCACTTAAATGTATAAAAAATTTAGTGGGCAGAGGGATCACTACTCCGTAATCCTAAATCAAATGAAATTTGGATTGTATTAAATCATCTTAGGAAATATGAACTTTGATTTCTAGCACAACACCCTAATATTCTTAAATTAGTAACTTAAAATTCTTAAATTAGTAACTCACATGAATTTGACGGGTAACCCGCGGGTTGACCCTAACCCGGCTTGTTTTTACTAGGGCTAGATATGACAACCCTAACCCGGCTTGTTTAGACAACAAGCCAAGCCGAACCGGGTTAAAACAAGCCAAGCTAGGTCCAACCCGCGGGCCGGGTTAGAAATTGACAGCTATAACGAAGCAAATGTATCCACGAAGCAAAAACCCTTCCCGAGGTGAGACACGAACCCGTGTTCTGCATCTCGCAATACAAACCCTTAGCCATCTGTGCCAACTTCTATTCGTGAAAGAAACGAGCGACACCCAACTCTTATTCGCCTTCACCCTTGGCAGTTGAAGGAAAACATGCGAAAAATGATGCACGAAGGAGGAATTGAACTCAAGACTTGCTGCTTGTGTACACCACTTCTCGCCGACTGTTCTTCCTCTAGATTGCAAGATGAACTATGACGCCATAGTATTTATACTGTTGTTCAATCTTCTTGATTAAGTAATGACTTCTCAAAAGTTCGACGAAGTATCACAATGAATTTAATCATTGTTTGCATACTTATGAAATTAAATACCACCATCAAATCTTCTTGAGCCAATGAGGTTGAGCTAGGATAAATCCTTTAAGTCCCTATTTTTAGCGTCAAAATGTAACTACGGAAAATCCATAGCTACATCCAAACTTTCATTTCTACTTCCTTCCAAAATCTAAACATTTTTCAACCACACATAAAAGATTAATTGCTAAAATGAAAAGGAGACACAAGATTTTACATGGTTCGATCCATAATAGGATCTACATCCATGGTTTTTCACTATAAATTGGGGTTTCATAAGACTCCATTAATGAGTTTTGGAGCTCTAGATCTAGTTTATGAAAGAAGATGAAGTTAGAGAAAATAAAGTCTGATCTCTTTCTCTCTCTTTTAGATATTTTTTTAAGTATTAGAGAGTAGAAATGAATTTACAAAAATATCCTTTATTTACAAATTAAGGAAACTAAGTTAAGATACTATATTGACTATCCTGGGGATGTTATACTACTTCGGCCTTCATTTGGCGCCACATGTCATAGTATGGTATTTGGTATCTACACATAATGTTAGATTTGAAAATCAATTTCCAAAAAAACAAAATGATGTTATTTAACGGTATATTTGTTTCGTCTAAGATTCTGCTTTACAATTGCCCAGGTGTCGGACTCTCTCATTCTCGAGGTAAGTCGTTCGAGTGTCCCTGCTAACCATTTCCAACGCAAAAAAAAAAAAAAAGAATTCTACTTCAGGACCTATTGTTGCATTACCAAAATTGAAAATTCTCCATGAGAATTAGATGTAGCTAGAAGATCTCCAATAACTCCAAGCTCTTTGTACACACACCATTCGTCGAGTCCAGACAAGATTGGTGAATTATTGTCATGTCGTCTACCTACTATTATGAAGTCATAAGTGTCTTCCATGGATTTAATTTTAAATGCAGTATCTGCACAATCTGTTATTTCTTCCTCTTTATACATAATATTTCCGCTTGTCATGATCATGCCAAACAATTCATTTATAAGTACTTCATCGTCTTTTTTTCTTTTTTTACTGCCGTATTTCGAGTTTGAATGCGTGAATCTAAAAACTGTGAGATATAAGTCAGGTGTATCTGCTATTTTCATACTATATGCAAGTGCCTCTTGATCGTCAGGTCCTCCTATAAAAATCATAGCAACATTATGGCATCTTGCAAGAACATCCATAACAGGTTTCGACCCGTTTATGTGGTCAAATAGTATCCCGACTGAGCATGGTGCTTTACCCAAAATACTTCGGTTGGCTGCTCGAATGGGGTGTTGGGCTAACTCAAGAAAGGGTATGATGATCATATTTGCCCTCTTGTCGATTGCTATTTGAGCTACATCGGTGTGCATGCTTGCAAACGGTGATACTGCAGTGAAACATTCTCCAATGATGAAACATTGATTCAGTTGTTCAAAATGGTTGAAGGCGCTGATAATTTTTTCTGACGTGTTACGACTACGCGAATGTGTATATGTTTTCTTCTTATACCTTTTATGTTCAACCAGGAGGGAAGCTGCACGGCCTACCAGCTCAATGAGGTGCAATACATATATACATACAGTACCATCTTTCGTTGGATTAGTGGCTTCAAGGAAGTTGAGGATGGTGGGGACACTGTCTTGTTCATAGACACAGGCAAGTATCCGGAGCTCTCCCTTGATAGTAGAATATTGGATACCTTGTCTCTTATAGCCAGAATATTTCCTTGAAGGATCATATAATTTTTTCACTATTGGTGTGGTTATCATTGTTATTGAAGCAATTGTGAAGAGCATGATGGTATAAGTTTCTTGATTGAGCACCTGCACCGATCAAAAGTTCAAAAATGAGAGTGTTATTCTTGCATGGCTAACCCATCCCTACATCGCATGAGTTCGAGTATGAACTACCTAAGTATACCTTTTCTGCATAAAGTGAAGTTAAATACATAAGATGATATATCCCACCACAATTTAAGATGAGACCGAGTGAGAAGGAATCCTGAATTCGCATTTGGCAATAGAAGGAAGCCAATACTACTGCAGTAAGTCTCGCAAATAAAGCAAGGAACAATATTAACTCCACAATCGCAAAGTCCTTCATTCTGACTTGGAATGCATGTACTGGATAACCTACTACAACAAAAAATGCTGGCAAGAGCACGTAAGAAACGAAGCAGTCGAACTTTTTTTGAACAGCAATTCCTACCGGTGTCCCAACAGGTACCAGAAGTCCAATCATAAGCGGTCCAAACATGGCGTGTTGCCCAATGGCCTCGCTATATAATGCAGTTCCCAAGACAGCAAGAAGGATCAACCCAACATACTCCTCCTTTAATGTTTTGCCTTCTGGAGTATTTTTGTTCATCCACGATATCATTGGACGTATAATGAGCAGGACGAACATGACAATGAAACCTTTACTCATCCAAGAAAATATCACCATTACTGCCTTCAATGTAGTGGCTTCGTGCAATGTTTCGAGTGCAAACGTGAATAACCAACTGCACAACCCGGTGATTATCGAAATAGCCAGAGCTAGACGACCAATCTCTGAGTTGAGGAGGTTCAAGTCACCAACTACACAAGCGGTATCGTAGAAGGAAGAGCAAGATAGTATCAGTGTAATGAATTTGAGGGAATCGTACAAATCTTGGTCCATAGAAATATGGTTCATGATGAAAAAACAAACAGCTGCATTAAAGATTAAAGGGATGGTGAAAGTACAAAAGCCTATAACAAAAGTTTTTTTTCTTGCTTTCAGAACCATATCCATGTCTGTTTTCACTCCGACGAGGAATGAGAAGAACATCAACCCAATGGATGAAACAAGTTCTACTAATGAGGTTCCTCCTGATTTTGTGATCATCCATTTAAATGTTTCTGTACCTCCAAGCAATGATGGCCCTACCGCAACACCAGCCTGAAACAATATTACAACACACAAAATTCTAGCATTAGATGATCATCGTTTATAACGTGAAAATAAAATAAATGATCGATAGGAACAAGGAAACCTTACAAGGACTGATGAAATATATCTAGTTTGATTTAATTGGCCAAGAAGGATGTTGAAGGTTCCGGTGAGTAAAATTGCACAGGCGAGCTGCAACGATATAACTGGAAAAGAACCTTTCTCAAATAGTCCTACAATTGTATTCTGACACTCAAAATTTTTATCCAAAGCCATCCTGCTTTTTCTACCCCCAAATAATTTAATATTTTATCATCATTTTCGCAGCAATGATCAATCACCAGTAGTGCAACTAAGACCTGGCTCCTGAGTCCCTGTGCGACCTAGACTCATATCACTTTATAACGGCTGCTTTTTCTTGCGGGTTGAATCAGATAAAAGGAAAGCCAAAGGAAAAAGAAGTTGATTTGCAAAAGAGAAAAAACAAACTACGGTATTGATAAAATGTAGGGATGCATTTGATTAATGCAGGGACTGGAGTTATTTGCGGGGAAGTGAACTGATTACCACAAATGTCCCATGAATGCGGTCTCTAGTTTGTAGCTTTGACCTGTGAACAAAATCTTTTGGACTCTCTAATTAGTGACTAGGCGTGTTTATATAGTCATCTCATTAAAATCTCGTTCTCCCTCTTGATTGCATGGACAGTAATGACAATTAGTTTTGTCTGATGGCTTGGAAACTTACAGTCGAAGTGTACCTTTTAACTTGCAGCTTATCTAGAGCAGCACTCAACGGAATTTCGTGATGAAAAATATCTGTCCTGTTGGATATTTTCAAGTGGATTGTCCATAATTTGATGTCATTTTCATAATTCCGTTAACTAGGAAAGAAGATATAATCATTCAACTGATGTGTCTCAAGTATTAAAAATGAATTTAAACTTTGGTAACTTTCTCTTTCTTGTTTGTAACTACCACAAATTACATGGAGATTTGTATGTTTATATACTCAACTTACATGCGGGTGCATGTATATATATTTCATGCGTTTTTTCAGCTCGAGAATTGCTATTGGGTAAAAAGTTCGCACGAAAATTGTCAAAATCACTTTTTTTTGGTCATGTTTTCTTCATCTTAGGTCAGAAGTAGACAGATGGTGACTCCTTGATCGAGTTGTTACTATGGATATAGGTAATCTTGAAAAATCCCAAAGAAAAAACAGGCTCGTTTATTGTTGGCCAGCGGTGGTGGTATTTCCCAGGTCTTCCTCATTTCGAGTCAGAACCATTAACTGATGGCAAGACATTATTATCTCGACTAATCTACAAAAATCGTCGAGATCTCATGTCATATCATCTTCATTTCAAGTGAGAACTAGATAACGACGGATCGTTGGATAACTTACAATTAACCTCCGAAAACTCCACAAAAATATTAAGCTCATTTTTCATGATTTTCATGGCTATCAAATCCTACAAAAATCGTCAAAATCACATTCTTGATCATATCTAATTCATTATACATTATAGTTGGGCGAATGAGGACTCGTTAGGCAGCTTACAATATGTGGAAATATATTATCTCGAAAAATTCACAAAAATGGGCTCATTGCCCATTTTTTTCACATATTTAAGTGGACTAACTCCAAAACATTGAAATGATCAGCTTCACGGATAGCTTACAATCTATAAAAAAAAAGTACTTTATCTTGAAAAATCCACAATCTATAACAAAACCCATTAAACAATGGTTCTACATGAACCGCCAAAAATAAACAAAAAATAGAGAATAGACAAACTCGCAGCTTACTCTAGGCGTACTTTAATTCCAGGTGCAACAATGTTGGATAAACTTCAATATTAAGCCTAATATAATCTCTAACAAGTTGGTTAGGATAAGAAAAGGCAATTGATGTAATCCTAAGGGAATTAGAAGTCATCTAATTCTAAGAAAAGGAAAGACATATAATAAGATGATAGGACTAGGAAAAGGAATTCATAGTTCTATATATATATGATCACCAAAGTTGTGGTTGATCATATGAGCAAGATTAGAGCTTGTGTTTAGTTTTGAGAGATTTTCTAAACATCAATAAAGAGAGTTGTCTTTATATAAGCTAAGTTTCATCTTGCAGTAGCCATTAATTGGTATCAGTGCTTGTCTACACCGAGCCATGGGAGACGAGAGCACCATCATACGTGCAAAAGATTTTTCACAAGCACAGTTGAAGCTTAAGGGGGAGAATGTTGGATAAACTTCAACATTAAGCTTAAGATAATCTCTAACAAGTTGGTTAGGATAAGAAAAGGCAATTGATGTAATCCTAAGGGAATTAGAAGTCATCTAGTTCTAAGAAAAGGAAAGACATGTAATAAGGTAATAGGACTAGGAAAAGAAATTCATAGTTCTATATATATATATGATCACCAAAGTTGTGGTTGATCATATGAGCAAGATTAGAACTTGTGTTTAGTTTTGAGAGATTTTCTAAACATCAATAAAGAGAATTGTCTTTATATAAGCTAAGTTTCATCTTGCAGTTGTCATTAAACAACTCTTAGGAACTTTCTCTTCATTTTAATCATCACCTGTTTTTGTTTCGTTGGTGATCAATATAATGTTGATAGATATACCAAACGAAACCCCAACAGGATAACAACAACGACACAAGCTTTACCCCGTTGAATTTGTCATGAAAAAATATAACGCCAATAATTGGAACAACAGGTAAACCTACTGTATTGATGACATTGCAAAAGAGTGGAGATGCTTCAAATATCAACCCAAATACACCAACAGAAAATACCTGCCAAAACACTGCAACCCCCACCAAAGTCATCACGTAAGAAACCGGACCATCTCCATATTCGCTCATCTCTTTCTTCAGTCCCTTCCATTCTCCACTGGGGAAAATTCCGACTAAACAAGCAAAAGTAGCAAAGAGTGAAGCATATATTGTCATTTCCAGTACGGCATCAAGGGTTTCTCTTTTTATCACTTTCTGGAAGGAGAGTTGTGTTAGTGAGAGAAACAAAGCGGTTCCAGCTGAGGCAGCAAGTGTGCAAAAGAATCCGATAATATAAACATCTTTAGAGATTGTTGCTGAGACTGGAGCGTCGGTATTGATGGCTAGAAGTGCCACGGCCTTGGTGAGAAGAACCACGGTATTGATTACGAAAGGAGTTAGTTTTTGTGAATTGATAAAGAAGGAGAAAACAGCTGTGAAAACTAGTTGAGTTCCACATACTAACGCGTACGTAGACACCGGGAGAGATACCATTCCGTAGGAGTACAAAATTTGGATTCCTGCCATGAGTAGCCCAAGTGAGAGGTAAATTAGTCCAAGTGTAAATACGGATGGGGAATTTTTGTTGGTTGCAGTGGTGAAACTGGTTGGCTTCGGCGAGTATAGCTTGAGGACAATTAGGGGGATAAAGAGAACTGGATATCCAGCAGATTGTACAAAGGAACCCATCCATTTACTATTCCCTCCCTTTTGATAGTATAACCTTCCCAAAATAGTAGCCACTGTCTGACCAGCTACATCAAAAAACGCGTACATTGACACTCTGAACCACCAGTTTTAGTCGTTATTCGGCGGTGCTTCATTTTTGGAAGCAAAACCAAGTTTCGTCGTGTTTTTTGATACTTCTTTTGATTCTTGATCACCTGTACGTGGATAAGAAATACACATGCACAAGTTATGGAAATATGATAATCACAGTTTAAACATGTTATTTCTAGATAGAGAGTGATGAGCCATAGCAATCAAAGTGGTCGAGTATAACTTGCATCTGGTTTGGGGTTGTACTTCTTTAATTTCTCCCATGAATGAGCTCTCTCTCTTTTTCTTGTACAAATTCTTGTTTCACAACAACTTTAACAAATCTGATACACAAAAATAAGGGCAATCCATAAATAGGGAGTTTGTTTTCTTTTTGACAAGAGGGTAATAATGGCCAAGGACATGAATACGGCCATCGCCAGATATGGGACATGCATGCAGCTTAAAAGAAGACTTGTGGACCATTATCAGAGAATATATGGCACTTTCAAATATTAGAAAGCCTCCTCTATGATCTCATCAACCAAGGATGAAACGAAACGAAACAGCAAACACTTATTCCATGGAAAAATTTGAACACATACAAATGCTTGATAATAATACAAAAAATGGAGACATCATTCACTTACTTCCAAGATGGAGATAATCATCGTCGCTTCCGGAATAATTCATTTCTGCATATATACAACATTAGTTGGCCGATTCAACATGCTCCAACCGGATCATTGAATCGCAATTAATTGTTTAAGATTGAAGACAGGGAGAGAAAGAAGGAAGCAATAGTTTGACCATTCAAGAATGCATTATGTAATCATATAGGAAAATCTGAAAATGCTAGAGCTTATAACATTGCGGAAATTTTCTTGAACATTACAATTTCCGTCTTTCAGAAAGAGGAAAATCAGATCATCTTCATCCGTTTCCTTTGATATGCACATGAAAATACAGGAAGCCCAAAAAAAGGCTCCTAAAGAGGAAAAAGAATAGGACGCTACCTTCTACCTAAACATAGGCAATGCAAACATAACTTCTTGACCACTACGTACCCAATAATGATTAAATTTCTTATAGAATTAAATCTCATGGTAGATGAAGTATTATTAAAAGAAAAATAAAAAGTAATTTTATTTTTGGAAATTCATGGTTGAGATTTCTACGGAATTAGTTCTCATGGTGGATGAAGATTTATTAAGGGCTATTTTGCGTTTCCTTTCCTGCCAAAATCGCTAATTAACGTTTCCTTCCCAAAAATATTGAAATTAGTGTTTCCTTTCATTGTTAAGTTTTCCATCCATTGCTTGGTTAGATGAGTCAGTACCTCTGCACGCGTGGAAAAAATAAACTTTTTTCGTAGTAAACCACCTAAAATAATCTCAGACTTGTAGCGACAGCTCACCATTATTCATCTGAGATCGAATCAACCCAAACACAACATTCCTCAAAAACAACACCAGTTCTTCATAATTCGAATCATACACTATACCATTCATCACCATTTCCTTCATCAAACTGACGGCAACAGGGTCATCTATTTCCTTAATTTCAAAATCAAACCCATAGAAAACACAAGCGCCAGATCCATTCCCTCTAAACAAAACCCGTTCTTAATTTCACATCCATCAATCACCACAGACTCCTCCATTACAGCAACAACAACAACAATCAACTTCAGCAGTGAGTCCCTTTCTTTGTTGTTCAATTTCAAATCAAAACAAAACCCATATCTTCTGCAACTCAACAGACCCATCTGAATCCCCCTCTCGAACTTTTAGTTAGCCATCAATTCCATTAATCTTCAATTTCGACAACCAAAAACCTTAACTAATTCTCAATCTGAAATTTCCTTTTTTTCTTCATCAACTTTCTCCACCCATAACATACGAACATCATCGTCTCTCAGATTCAATCCGAACTGCGATTGGGTTCAATTGAGAAGGTCAGTTAAGCTGTTTGATTTAAATCTCATGGTAGATGAAGAATTATTAAAAGAAAAATAAAAAGTAATTTTATTTTTCTGGAAATTCATGGTTGAGATTTCTTACGGAATTAGTTCTCGAAGATTTATTAAGGGTTATTTTGCGTTTTCTCCCCTGCCAAGATTGCTAATTAGCATTTCCTCCCAAAAAAGTAATTTTATTTTGTTTATACTTTGGAACAAGGAACCGGAATTAGTTCTCATGGTGGATGAAGATCAGTTAAGCTGTGATGATATTGAGTTTATACTTTGGAAATTCATGGACTACGGAAAGAAGTTCGTTTTGGAAATACACTAACCATAAAACAAAGTATAAACTCAATACTTCAATCTATTTTTACGTGTGTCTCATCACAGTTTTGAAGAATGAAGATGCCACAACAAAGAAAAGGAAGTGATGAAAAAAGGATCATCCCAAACCTCCCAGATGATATCATTGTTTACATACTATTAAATGTACATGGAAAATCGTTATGTGGATTCAGGTAGACGAAATATTGAATAGGAATTCTCATCTCATGACGATTGGTGTTTTAGGAGGGTGCCTTTGCATAATGCAATGTCATGGTTTTAATATTGAAGTATGGGTGATGAAGGATAACAGCGTGATAGAATCGTGGACTAAATTGTTTGTTGCCCAGCTCCCAGAAGTTGAAGAACCTATTCTCTGCGTGAAATTGCTTAGGGAGTTCGAGAAAGGTGAAGTTTTATTCGTAACAACCAATGGATGCGAAAAGAATTGTTGTTTAGTTTTATATGATCCGGTGAGTCAAAAATGTGAAGTTACCGAGATTCAGCACATTCCGAGACACAAATGGAACATAGAAGCTTATGTTGAGAGGAGTCTAGTGCCACTTAACTCGATCAATGGGTAGGTACTCAGGTAAAAGACCAAGAACATGCACACAGCAAAAATCAAGAAAATCAGCACATTTGGGCGAATAAACACCAACAAAGATCAAGGAATATCAAGATTTACAGAATTTCTGCCAGGTTTTGTATAGTCATAACTTGGCAAAGTTCTATTGCACCATTTCAGATAAAGTTATTTTTCAATTCTGTTCAATCACTACAATAATCCTGTAGGTATTAAAGAAGTTCATAAATTCTTCTAACTACTCCCTCGGTTTCAAAAAAAAAAAAAATATAGGCTTGTTTCATGTGTAATTTGTATATGAAACCAGCCTGACACGGAGATAGTACTAAATTCTAAGTGAGTTTTCCAAGTACCAACACAAGTTACACAATTCACATGTAAGTTCAACAAAAAGGGCAGCTTTACACGAAAACATATTTTACCACTCTCTTTCCTTGGGGACTTCACTCCCTCCGGGAAAACAAACTAAGTAGCTCTAGTTATAGCTTGATTTAGAAACTCAAATTTTAAAACCTAATGCTAGATACATCTCTATCCATATGCGCCCCCATACCATTAGGTTAAACCGCAAAGTCGATGGAGATGGAACTTACAGTAGTTGCTGACAATCATCCGTTTTACAAATCTTACTTCTATAAAGCTGCACAACATAGTCTCTTTAGGTCACTGTTTCAGATCAGATTAATCAGTCTTCATCTTCCAATTCCTCCCTGCAACACCACACTGTTCAATCAAGAATTTAAACACAACAAGTACACAACCTTCTTAAAAGACAACTAATGCTACTTGCAGGTGAAAATTGCTTCAAGGTCAAACACAACATATACCAGAGGCCATTTGGTAGATCAAAATTATGAATAATCTACCAAACAAAGAAAAAGTACAAAGGAATGAAAATGCAAAGAAATAATAACACCATGGTGTGAATGGAATCGTTAAACTATAAAAATAACAAAGACTACAAAGTAAGACTGAAAATGAGCCAATTGAAAATCTTATGATTAATTAAATTTGCAAATCTATCTGGAACTTCGCAAATCCATGTGGAACCTCAGTGTGCGCAACATTCAAATCATTGATACCAGCATTATCCCTTTTAATCTGATTAATTGATACTTATGCATTCGAAAATATAAAAGTAAAAACCAATACTCTAGAAAGCATTATGACGGAATATGATAATGCTGATCCAGATCAAAAAAATATACACAAACAAGCAAAAGAATTACAAAGAAAAAAAGTTAACAAAATGTTTCAGACATCCAAGGAAGGATTAAAGCAGCACTAGCTATCCGGCGAAAGGCAAAATGTTTCAGCAACTGCGAATGTTCTTGAGAAACAAGCCTGAGATTTATCATCATAAATCATCAATAGCTTACTGAATTTTGAACAAACTAAAAGATTACAAGAAAAACTACTTCTTTCAACTACCATAAAAAAAGAAAGATTAAACTGCGAGTCTGCAACTATCACATAGGCCATATGAAGGCCAGGGAGCTATTTTCTAAAATGAAGAATGGAAAGATCAATCAGAGTACTGGCTTGGAAAACCTCATCTGTTGAGAAGGAGAAAAATAACCCCCTACGCTAGCAGGTGTAAACAAAACGCAAATTATAATCTTAGTCAATCAGCTGGGGAACGACCATCACTTCCATCCATCCTATCAGTCTCCTCAAAAAACAAGAAGCACGACTTAAAAGAGTGACACCATAAAGAAGCTAAATCTCAAAAGATAATCTTCTAAAGAAAATGATAAAATTTGAAGTACTGTGGAGAAAACTAAATATGCCTCAACCCCTTAGTACAAATTGTGTGGTCATTTCTGTAATCATTACAGGTCTCTGTGTAGTCATCACCCGCATTCAATCTTACACTAAATTTTGAGTCAACTATGAACAGCAAAACTGTAGAATATTACTGAACAATAAAAAATTTGATCACGCGTTGCTCGCATTTTTGGTCTAGCAGCATCACAACAACATAACATATGGATGGTTGTGCTGATACTTGCAAAAACACTTATCAGACTCAAATTCTAACATATATCTTTCACCTGTTCCGCAAACTCTTGTTTCCTCTTTGCAGACAGATTTTGAACAAATCAAATAAACTAACAAGTATTAGACATGTATTTAATTTATCTACTAGATTTATGTCTGCTCAGAGTAATGAAATTCTACTTACACGTCATGTTTCCCTAAAACCTCTGAAGTTTGACATGTGAAGTGCTCCCGCATCAAACATATAAGATCAAATTCAATCCTAAGTTCCTAACAGTTTAGACACAAAATAAGATACATCACGCCGATATGTTGCCAAACCTCCAAAAGCAACATAGCAAGCAGCACTGTATAACGAGGCCAACAATTTCTATCATTTCACCATAAAAATATGCAACAAGAATAGAATAGCCTAACTACAAATATGTTCACACAACAAATGAAGCCAACAGACAGCAAATATCAAACACACATGAATCTAAAATATTTAACATGCGGATCCTCTCTTTCCTTAAGCTTAGTCTAGTGGAGACCCAAGATTCAACATTCATAGCCCCTCCACTTCAGCAAAATTCAACATCCAAGACTTATGGGAATTCAAGATTCAAGTCAAAAAGGCCAAATGATATACCGTCAGACGCCAAATGTTGAATCTTGAGTCTCCACTAGACTAAGCCTAATCCTTAAGGTGTTTATTACTGTATTCTAAGAACAATTTGGCTACCGCTAAAGGAAAATTCTTATATTTATCATATTACCGGCATAACCAAGTTGAAAATAGTCAAACCCAAGTAATACAAAAATTTAAACACAAAGCTTACTGAGGCATAAGACAACAATATCTAAATTTTAAGTTTAGATATCGTCAAAAACTTAAAAATGAAAGAGAATGAATTGCATAGTTGAAGCTCAGTGGAAGGAGAGGTCTTGGTTAAAGGCTCACGGCAAAGATTTTCAGGTCTTTCCCACTGCCCTACACGCACTCTCGTGTGCTTCAACTCAAAATCTAGCTTAACTCACTTTTCACTATAATTGAATAAAAATTATTAAAACGCCAATTTCAACCGAAAATGATAGATTGACCGACGCAAAAACCTGATGCAAATCCCGCAAGACACATGTGAGGGGGACCCACCTTTTCCTTTTTCTAATACAAATGTTAAGAGCCGCTTTTCAACCATCAGATCCCTTATCGGGATGAAACGCGGGATAAAAACGCGGGATGAAACGCGGGATAAAAACACGGGAGGTGTAGCATCTCCCAATATCAACTACTCCAAACCAAAACCGCTGCCTCACACAAGATGCTTTTATGGTGGGTCCATTGGCTTTCATGTGAGACCCACCATTCCCAACATAGGTTCTTCATTAATCTTTTTGGGGAATGATGGATCCCAAACGAAAGCCATGAGACGCCCCAAAAAAAAAGTATCCAAAGTAAGACGGTTGTTTCGGGGGAGTTTGAGTTGGGTGTCGGTTAAGAATTTCTAAAAACCACCAAATCAAGAGATAAGTAAACAAATCCCTAATTTTGAGAAAAAATATTCGTAAGCATGTGGAGAGCACCAATGATTTAGGCAAGACAACAAAAGAGTTCTGAAAATAGATCCATAAGACCAGATTTAGGTGTGTGTACTATTCAGATCTGAATTCCAACAAGGTACAAAACTTATCATCATAAGCCCTATCAACGCATGTGCATTCAATATAAGGATCAAGTGAAAACAACAAAATAAAGTAAGAACGCACCATTAATACTCAAAAAAGTAGCATACCAGATTATGATACTGCTGGATTTGCAGATCAATTAGAATAAAAAGAAAGCACGCCATTCCAGAATCTACAAGGGAAAGAATCACAAGGGAAGTTTGTCAAAATGTATCAGAAATCCAAGATATAAAGCAACGTTGGCTCTCAACCTAGCAAAACGCGAAAGCGCCCTTAAATGGCAACTGCGAATGCTCTTGAGCAAACAAGCATTAGATTTATCAATGCACAATCAACATCAAACTGAATGGATTTAGAAAAGATTATACAGAAAAATAATTATATCTTTCAACTTATCAGAAAATGTAGATCAAACTGCAGGAAATTCCAACCATTCTGTAGGCCATATGTGCAAACATGAGGGCCATAAACAAAAACAAAAAAATATTGATACAAAGAAACAAAAGTTTTCTAAAGAGAAAAATAGAAAGATGGATCAGAGTACTGGCTTGGAAAACCACTTCTGTTGAAAAAGAGATTTAAACAAAACAGCACATTATAATCCTAGTCGATCAGCTAGGGAAAGGATCATCACCTCCATCTTATCATTCTCCTCAAAAAACAAGAGGCATAAGGCAGTGACACGGGAAATAAGCAAAATAGAAAAAAGATAATCTTCTAAAACATATAACAAAATTTTAGACACATTGGAGACAACAAAAAACATGTATGTCTCTGCTCAGTCTCTGCTCAGAATATGAAATGCCTTCTCATAGATCTTGTTTCCATAACCTCTGAAGTCTGATATGTGAAATATTCAGAAATCATCCTTGCACGACTTACAAATAAACACAGGAAAATGTAGTTACCCAACATCCAAGTGCAACATAACAAGAAGCACCGGATAGCGAGGGCAACATCTTTTATTGCTTCACCATAAAAATATGCCACTAAAACTGAAAAACCTAGCTACAACAACATTCACAGAATAAAATAAGCCTATCTAAAGCAAATACCAACTAATTATGAAACACCTCCACTGACACCACAAACTCCACATCTGCCATCCTCTCTCAAGGCCAAATTGGCAATCTGAGAAAAGCGTCTAACATGAGGGCCAGTTTGGGGGAATTTAAGTGGCAGTAAGTCAAGAAATTCTGAAAACCCATTATCCAAAATTCTAAACAGCGCCAGTTTCAACAACTACGAAAGAGCCCTCTCACGAGAGATGCTTTTCTGGTGGGACCCATGATTTTCGTGTGAGACCCATCATTCTCAAAAAGGGTTGTTCATACCCTTTTTTGGAAATGGTGAATCTCACACGAAAGCCATGAGACCCACCAAAAACAGTATCTAAAGGAAGAGGGCAGTTTTGGGGATGTTTGAGTTGGCGGAGAGTCAAGAATTACCAAAACAACTTTATCAAAGAAATCATAAACAAATTCCCTGTGTTACAACGACATGGACACAGTGTCTTCTAAAACTAATGATAATTTTTAGGCACACTGGAGACAACTAAAAATATATCTGCTCAGAATAATGAAATGTCTTCTCATATATCTTGTTTCCAAAACCTCTGAAGTCTGACATGTGAAGTAATCATAAAGACTTTTATTAAAAAAAAAACATACGGAAATGTAGTTACCCAACGTCCAAATGCAACATAACAAGAAGCACCGGAAAGCGAGGGCAACAATTTTTATTGCTTCACCAAAAACTATGCCACTAGAATTGAATTAACATAGCTACAACAACAATGTTCAAAGAACAAAAGTCTAAAACCACATGCCTCAGCCCCTTAGATGTTATAATTTTGCGGTCATCTCCGCTATCATTACAGGTCTATGTTTAATCATCATCGGCATTTCAATCAAACAATTTCATAAAATCAAAGAAACAGAAAGATCTACAGTCTTTTATGCTATAAATGTTTTTCTCTCAGAATGCAACAATTGAGCAACGAGATTAGAAACAGATTATCAATAGCAACAAATTATTATTGCTTCAAGGGAACGAGTCAATCAGGTACTGAGAAAAAATCCTGTAGCCCAGATTAAAGAAGCCTAAACAATAAGTTCAAGAAAATCAAGAAAGGATTTTACCTGTTAGTTAAGCCAATGATGAAATAGCTCAATAAAAATGTAAGATATGATCATCCTCTTGAGTACAGATCCAAATCCTAGTTTGAACTGAAGAAAAGGATGATCTTCAAAGGAAAAGATTAAACTGCGAGTCTGCAAGGCCTTTGAAGCACTGGAAAGATGGAGCAGAATACTAAGCTCGGAAAACCTCTTCTGTTGAAAAAGATATTTAAACAAAATGCACATTATAATCTTAGTCGATCAGCTGGGGAAAGGATCATCGCTTCCATCCATCCTATCAGTCTCCTCAAAAAACTTGGAAGCACAACAAAAGAATAACACCAGAAAGAAGCTAAATCTCAAAAGATAATGGTCTAAAGATAATGGTCTCCTCAATAAATCAGACTCAAATTCTAACAAATATCATTCACCTGTTCTGCAAACTCTTGTTTCGTCTTTCCAGTCAGATTTTGAAAAAATCAGTATTAGACATGTAATTATTTAGAAGATTTGTGTCTACTCAGAGTAATGAAATGTCTACACATAGATTGTACCACCCATGCAAGACCAATTTAAATCCTAATAACATATGAAAAAGTTCAGACACAAGACGATACAGCACACCGAGAAGTTACGCGATGTCCAAATGCAACATTCTTGTAGCAAGCAGCACAGGATAACATGGCAACAATTTTTTTCACTTCAGTATAACAATATGACACTAGAATAGAATAACCTAGCTACAACAATGTTCACAGAACAAATGAAGCCCACATACAGCAAATATCAAATACACATAAATCAGTTATATATTTAACTCTTTCCATAAGGTGTTTATTCCCTAAGAAAACCTAATCAAGTTGGTCTTGATGAGAAACAAGATCTACACCTTAAGGAAAGAGGGATTGCGCAGATGATAGATAGATGAACTAATTAAAATGAAAGCGAAGAAATTCTATAGAGATAGTTGAAGCTCAGTGGAGGGAGAAGTCATTTTGGTTAAAGGCTCATGGCAAAGATTTTTAGGTCTTTCCCACTGCACTATACACACTCCCATGTGCTTCAACTCGTTATCGCATCCAAATCTAACTATCTCCCTTTAATTGAATTATAAATTCTTAAAACGCCAATTTCAACTACTTTAAACCCCCCCCCCCCCCCCCCCCCCCCCCCCCCCCCCTCACATGAGATGTTTTTCTGATGGGTCATATGGCTTTCATCTGAGACGCATTGTTCCCAAATAGGCTATTCATTATCCTTTCGGGGAATAGTGGGTCCCATACGAAAGCCATGAGACCCCCAAAAAGAGTATCTAAAGAGAGAGTTGTTTTGGGGGAGTTTCAGTGGGGGTCAGTTAAGAATTTCTAAAAGCCACTTAATCAAAAGATACACAAACAAATACTTAATTTTGAGAAAGACCCTAATCTTAAGCATACAGAGAACACCAACGGCTTAGGCAAGAACAGGAAAAAGATCTGAAAATAAATCCATAAGACCAGATTTAGGCTACTGTGTATTATTCAAGTCATTAATAACATCTAACTGAGATCCACTATGGTATGCAATTTATCATTATTAGCCCTATCAACACATTTGCATTCGGTATAAAGATCAAGTCAATACAACAAAATAAAGTAAGAACATACCATCCTCAACGCTCAAAAGAGAATCATACCAGATTATTATAAAGCTGAATAAAACAAGGCACGTCACAAAAGAATATACAAGGGAAAGAATCACAAGGAAAAGTTTGTCAAAATGTTTCAGACATCCAAGGAAGAAATAAAGTAACATTTGACTCTTTTTGAGAAAAGAATTCATCAACACTAACAATCAACAACAAACAAAAAAATTTAAAGAAAAGATTACACGAAAACAAACTACAGTATATCTTTCAATTTATCAGAAAAAGTAGATCAAACTGCAAGAAAGCCATGGGACCACTATAAAAGGACTGCCAATTTGAAACCTCAATAGTTAACCTTTTGGGGAATGATAGGTCCCACATGAAAGCCATGGGACCAACCATAAAGGAAGTCCCATGTGAGGAAGCAGTTTCGGGAGAGTATAAATTAGAGACATGTTAGAAATTTGTGAAAACTCCTTGATCAAAAGAAACATATGACAGGAATAGGGCACAAACAACAAATAAGTTATCCGAAAGTAGATCCATACAACAAGATTTAGGCTTCGGTGTGTGTAACATTCAGATCATTGATAAGTTCTCACTGAAATCCGCTAAGATATGAAATTTATCATCATCAGCCCTTTTAACTGGATCTTTAATACATGTGCACTGGATATAAAAATCAAATCAAACAACAAAATCAAGAAAGGGCGCACCTCTGAATAACAGTACGTCTGACTGTGATAAAGCTGGATTTGAAGTTCAATTGCAACAAAAAGAAGGTAATAGATATTTAAGAAAACACAACGAAAAGTTTGTCAACATGTTTCAGACATCCAAGGAAGGAAAAGCAGCATTAGCTCTCAAGCCCGGCGAAAGGCGAAAGCTCTTAGTCGGCAACTGCGAATGTTCTTGAGAAACAAGCCTTAGATTTATCATCACAAACAATCAACTAAAAACTAAATTCAGAAAAGGCACAAATTCTGTTTGGTCAATAGAATTGCAATTGTTCAACATCTAGCTGTTTGGCAAACCTCATGAATCTGGAAACATAGTTGCACCAACAAAATCACAGAATATCAGCAATCAAATTTCTGAACCAACCAGAAGAGATTCATAAATTTCATTGTACCAACAATAAAGTTATCTAATTGACTAGAGTCTGCTCGGAATAATGAAAAGCCTTTTCGTAGATCTTGTTTTCAAAACTCTGAAGTCTGACATGTGAAATATTTATAAAAATAAACATACAAAAATGTAGTTACCCAAGGTCCCAAATGCAACATAACAAGAAGCACCAGGGAAACAATGTTAACAGAACAAAATGAAGCCAATAATATACAACAAATTATCAAAACAATCATAAAAACCATATGCCTCAGCCCCTTAGATGTTATGATTTTTGCGGTCATCTCCGCTATCATTACAGGTCTATGTTTGATCATCATCGGCATTTCAATCAAACAATTGCATTAAATCAAATACACAGAAAGATCCAGATTTACAGTCTTTTATGCTATAAATCTTCTCTCAAAATGCAACAATTGAGCAAACGAGATTATAAACAGATTATCTATAGCAACAAATTAGTATTGCTTCAAGGGAACGAGTCAATCAGGTACTGAAAAAAATCCTGTCGACCAGATTAAAGAAGCCTTTACACTAATTTTAAGCAAATCAACAAAGAATTATACCTCTTAGCTGCTAAGCCATTAACAACATGATTATTCTCTGATTTACTAATTTCAGTCTTAGTCGGCTTGTAGAAACTTCCAATCTGATCGTGAAGAACTGAAGAGATTGGTAATTTCTACTCCCCCAGAGGCTACAACTCATTAGATCTACCACCATCCAGAACACTACCACCGCCATCTTCACAGTCACTGACTACCACCGCCGACGCCGCTAGGTTTTTGACGGGGAGACAAGACCAAGGTTTTTTTCAGGGTGTTTCAACTTTCGACGAGTTTTTATAGGTGAAGAAGGGTATTTGACTTAAGTTGACTGCTATTATGAGCATTTTTGTTGACTTAATTTGGAATGGAAGACCACCCACGATAAAATTTCCAGGCGTCATTAGGGACGATCCTGAAAGAATTAGAGGCAACTAATAAGACAAAATAAGATCACCCAAATCTAAAGCCATCCCTTATCTCCGATTTTTTGGAATGGCAAATATACCCTTCACAATCGGTGGTTTAATTTATTAATCGCTAGATGTTAGGATAATCGGAGGGTATTGTGTACATATGTAGTTTGAAAGTTTTGTTATTTGAAATAACCTACAATCAGAGAGTATTTATTTACCATGTCTACCACCGATAATGAAGTTGCCCCAAAATTGAAATTTGAAGAAAAAAAACTCAAAGTTTTTCGAATTTGGGAACTACCATAATCGGTGGACTTGGAGTTAACATGTCTCTCGATTATGAAGTTGCCCCAAAAATGAAATTTGAAAAAATCTCAATTTTTCGAATTTGGGAACTACCATAACCGGTAGCTTATGAAGTTCATCTAACATACCGATTTTAAACCCCACGTTAATCGGTAGACAATGAGAAAATATTGTGTCCGATTATAAGGATTTTTTGGTTCGGAAGAACTGTAAAAATGCAACCACGATAATCGGTAGAAAATGTTAATATTTTTACTTCCGATTGTGGACTTGTCTGACAAATTTTTGAAAAAATCACCAGAATCGGTAGTTAAGGTTGATAACATTACTACCGATTTTGTACATATCTGACAATTTTTTGAAAATTTACCAGAATCGGTAGGTAAGGTTAATATTTATCCTCCGATTATTGTGAAAAATTCAGCAGTTTCAAGTAATAAACATAACTCAAAATACATTCATAATCCATAAACTTAAGAACATATAATCCAAAACAAATATTTAAAACACCATAATCCGAAAAAAAAACAGTTAAAACAACATCATCCATAACATCGAACAACACATTATCACCTATTTCCTAGTTTTCTTCTTAGTATTGTTAGCTAAATTTTTAGAACGCTTAACATGACCCACATTATCACCGGCATCATCTTCATCTCCCTCAATATTTCATTCAGCAAGAGAGCTTGAAGAAGCCTGAGATCTTTTGATCGTCTTTGATGTTTTTTTCTTGGGATGGTTCTTCGTCACTTTCTCCCCAAACTCAGCTGCATACTCTTCATTATCAACATTATCAATCATCTCCCTGTGCTTTTTTATCTTCTCAATTGGCACAGGATGTCAAGCCGTCATGCAATCAGTGCACCATTTGGACAAAAACTTGAACTTATTCACCTGTTTTTTAATTGACAAAACATCAAATGGAGTTCACCTAAAAAATTGAATCGTAATACTAAAGGGAAAAGTCATAACCATACGCACCAGTCTATCATAACCTGGGGGTTTTTCTTTGACGATACATTTGTAAAAGGCTGCCACTGAGGTCGTCTTTGCTTTAAGTTCACAGATTACACGAAGATGTGAATGCTCCCGGTACCACTCCATGTAGCCTGGAGCATTTTCATCACCTCGGTTGACATCTCTCTCAGTGTTCACCAAGTGGTACAGCCTCTTATCCCAATGTTCAGTAACAGATGGTGTACTAGAGTAAACTACCTTGATATATGGTGTCCTGGTTCTATACACGTCCAACTTGAACTTGCCATTTATGTGATGCCATGGTACTGTTTGGCAATAACCATGTTGTCGCATAACCCTGGAACCATTGT
The DNA here is from genome assembly GCF_003573695.1 of Papaver somniferum. Classification (NCBI taxonomy): domain Eukaryota; kingdom Viridiplantae; phylum Streptophyta; class Magnoliopsida; order Ranunculales; family Papaveraceae; genus Papaver; species Papaver somniferum. The sequence goes on along the minus strand of NW_020620492.1, from coordinate 490,954 downwards.
ACATCACATAACTTTTTAATAATATGCATGCTTCAAAAAAAAATACATCACATAACCTGTGGGGTGCCACAACGGTCCAAAATAATGGGACAACTCGGAACGACCCGCTATATGTCCACTAGATCATTCTTCCTTGTATGATCAAAGCATACCTCTGGGGCCTTAATTGAGTCTAATTTCTCCCTCAAGCTAACCAACTGGTGCTCCTTTTTCCTTGAACGGTTCTTTGTGAACTTGTACTTTGTTCCTCTCGGTGTACCTTTCTCCCACTCTGTGTTCACATCTGCCAATTTCAGACTAGGGTAGTGGTCATAGATCCATTTCTACATAGATATCAAACCAAGTATTAGAAATTGATTCTTAAATTAAAAAAAAAATTATAATAAAAATAACGATCAATGGATTAGTAGAGTTGAGAAAATACCTGGAATAGACTCATATTCCAGGAAATTTGTCTAGTTCTAAGCCTCGACGCATTACTCAACTCTGTCATCAAGAATGCAATGCATGCCATGCCCCAAGAGTAGTCCGCGACCTTATTGAGAGGATGCAATAGTTGTAGAAGGTTGGCGTCTACTCGGTTGCCACTGGCATTGGGGAATATGACACATCCCAATACACACAAGAGATAGGCGGTGGCCACGGCATCCACTTCAGCATCACTTAACGGTCCTTGCTTTTCTTTCTCGGCGGTGCCTTTGAGCATATTGATCAACTTACTCATGTTAAACTGTCTAGTTTTGTAAGAAAAGCACATGTTGAACTCAATGTCTGATGTCTCTTTATCCCAACCAAAACAGTATTTACACAAATCGTAAAGTTTTTCCCAGGTTACCTGCTTTGTGTACTCATACTTGACAGCTACACCATGGTCATTGAGATTAAGAATCTGCTTCGCATCATCTGGAGTAATGATCATATCTCCAAACCGCATATGAAAGGTGTCACTCTCGGGATACAATCTCTCCATAAAAGCCGATACCGCGACCCGATCATGTTCCAACATTGAGTTCTCGGCATCAGTAGATAATCCCGATTTGGCTATAGTTGTCTTGAACCTTTCACATTCACCGGATAAAGGCCAATCTTTCAATACTTTTGATGGTGCGGCAGTGGGTTTGAGTAGACGAATCGCATCGGAATGATACTAACACAACACATTATATAATTAATATAGTATTATTACAAATAAAACGACAATACGTTAGTAAAAAAGAATACGATTATTACCTCGGTTTCGTAGATTTCTCTGACCCATGAGTCTTTGTAGCCAAATAACAATGCTCCTCCATCTCTAGGCAGCTCCGAGATTTCTTCTTCAAAATCCGTCTTCTTCAACTCAATGGGGACAAGGTGTGATGCTTTCTTCGCGATTGGCTACCTTGTAACTCCTTCTTCTCCTTGTATACCACTTGGTTGTCCTTCTTCTTGAGTGATTTCTGGAACACTTTTTCCAACTTCATCTTGAGTGATTTCTGGAGCGCTTGGTTGTACTTCTATTTGAGTTCCTTGTTAAGTGCTTGGTTCTACTTCTTTTTGACTCCTTTCTCTCTGCACTAGCGCTTAGTTTCTTACCCTTTTTGACGAGGCCCTGTAACAGTTGTACCTTGGTCTTTCTTAACTCGCATGTCCCTAAACAATAAAATTGGTTTGTAAGAATTAAACTACAAACTATACAATCGGAAGTCATAATTAAAATATAAACTTCCGATTATGAACAATCCGAAGCACGGGTAAAATCTTTTCTTCCGATTACACACAATTGAAAGTCATATTCTAGTTTTATCTCCCGAACATGCATCAATTTGGGTTCGGAAATTGATAATGTCATGAGACATATATAATCGGAACAAAACAATCTAACATATCCACCGATTGCATATACTCGGAAGTAAATAAAGAGCCTTTGGCTTCCGATTAAAATGTAGCCCCGAAATTGGATTTTGCCAAAATCACAAAATTTTCAAATTTTACAACTTACATAATCGGTAGTGGGTTGAATTCGTCTAACCCGCGGTTACACACAATCATAAGACAAATAATATATAGTATCTTCCGATTCTGGGAACCAATGTGTGTCCATACATGTTCTAATTCTCTGTTAAAATCGTAAGGCAACATATAACCTAGCTACCGATTATGTCACTTTTAGGGTTCAGTGGCAAACAACTATGTATACTCGTAAGTAAGCTATAAAAGTGAACTCCCGATTCTGGTCGATGTAACCGAAAACCCTAGAAAATGAACATAATGGGGAGATAAAATGAAGATCTAGCTACTGATTCTTGGAAATAACCGAAAACCCAAGAACTTATTTTCATGGATTCGTCAAACTGAAGCAACATAAACACATAAAAGGATAGAAACTTACCTAATTGGGGCCATTTGATGGAGAGATTGATTATCAGAATCACCACCACCACCTACATGAGCGGCGTCATCTTCTTCATGTTCTTCGTGTTCGTCGTCTTCTTCGTCGTTTGCAGCAGTTACAATCACTTTGTTATTTTTTTCTCCAATTTTTGGATTGTCACCACGGTAGACATTTTTTACTCGAGCTCCCATGGTTTTATAGAAGAATCGACGATGTTTTTGATTTGGCGATGAACGACGACGATGAATTGAAGTTTGAGAATGAGGGAATATTGTTTTTACTCTCCATAATCGAAAGGGAAGAAGAAGAGGAGAAGAAGAGTTGAAAAGAAAATAAAAGAAAATGAAATTAAAAGTTAGGTTTTGAATGGTTTTAATCGTCAAAAGGTTGTGTCGGCAATTATACAATCGGTAGTCATATGATGTTCATTTGCTACCGATTATAGACGGTTACCCCAAATTCATTTTTTGTAAAACCGATAAAATTGAGTTTACTATTTTAACAATCGGTAGATATGATATGTTATATCCTACCGGTTATGGCAATACCCCATTCTTAAACAAACTTGTAATCGATAGACATAAACTCTACACTAAACTACCGACTATAGAAGGGTATTCTCCGAAAATTTGGACATCCCATAGTCGTGTCTATGGGTTGGGAATAAAAAAGTCGCCCTTATAATTCTTTTAGGGTATCTCCTAATGACTCCAGGTTTTTTTGCTTGAGAAAAAGTATGTAGTGTTGTGAAACCAAAATATATCAGTGAATGACTCACCTACTTTGACTTGGTCAGAGATAAAGATCAGCCAAAGCAACCAGAAATTCCTAACAAACCTGAGAAAAAAAATGGCAAAACCGCACCTATCATGGATCTTTATATGGTGGGCCCAAAAGTCCCCTTGATAACTCCTAAAGGCGTGGGTCCGCTGTCATGTGAGAGGGACGGTTTTATCTTAGTTTTTCTCACGGTCCTTGTAGAACGATTATGCATATGGAAAATATCATATTTTTCCATATATACACCTACTATGGATATCCCAAAGTGTCAAACGTATATGCCTACATGTCAATTATAACATATAGGCATACACACAAACTTTCCAGCGTGAGATAGAGTTGTCATCGCTAGATGGTCTAAATATCACTCGATGGTCATTTCAGCGCTAGTCAGTATGTCGCTCGCTGTTTGGTCATCGCTAATCAGTTTATCATCCAACGGCTACAATTCTTCCCCTCTATAAATACCTAATTTCAATTAATCTTCTTCAAATAACAATCACACCTTCTCTACAATTCTTAATTTCTTGTAATATGGATTCACAATCTCAAATACAAGGCAATGGTAAAGGTAGAAATGTCAAAGTTCGGGGGTGCAAGATACACCATGATAGAAGATGAATGTATTTGTCGTAATTATGTTTTTTTACCCAAGATTGTATCGATGTGCACAATTACATAGTAACACCATGTGGGAAAATATGTTTCGTAAATATGAAGAAGAAACCATGATCATCAATTATCGTGATGCAAAAGGGTTGTCCCATGATAATAAGGATATGAATTAGTAGATTTAATTTGATCATTAATGACAAGTTGAGTATTTTCTTTGAATTTATCATTTCAACTGGAAGAATTTTAGTTAGATTGATTTTGTTCGAAATGACGAATGAGAGTGTGAATTGATTCTTCGAAAGCTCTTGTTGGGTATAATCTGGTTCTGTGTTTTGAGTATTGTAATTGCCAAAAGTAATATCAAATTCACCTATCATCAAATAGGTTTTGAGAAGATTTGGATCTAGATTCTCTCCAGCACTCGATATGTTGTTGAACATAAAATTCTTTATATTAAGATTTTGGGAAGAGGTATATTCCAAGTTATTGGATGGATCAATAGTATTTTCAGTGAAAGATATTAGTTCCGTAGCATTAGGGTTACTTAATTCCTCTCTTCATTGGATCTCACCATTGATGATTATGAAATTTAAGATGGGAATAGAGATAGAGAATTTGGTGAAATATATAGAAGTAGGTGTGAGTAACTTGGAGAAGTACAGGGGAGTATATATAGGAACCAGCAGGAGGGGAATAGTCATTGCAAAATAACTACTGCTCGACAATCTTAATATCGCCAACACTACTATTTATACCGCGCGATGGGATGTATGATGCCAGCGATACTCAAACTCATAATATCGCCACGGTTTGATTTAAATCTTAAGGAATGCAATCTTTACAAACCGTGGCTGTAATGTTCATGATTGATTCAAGTGAATCAAACCGATTTGGTTTCAACTGTGTCTTCTATGCACTTTAACTAGTTTCATTTGAGTCATTTGAACTAGTTATGGTTAAGATGAATAAGGTTAATATGAGAGTAACCATATGGCTAACTTCGGCTGACCATTGTTGAGCCAACATGAGTGTACATGTTTGGGTACGGTTACATAAACCTAAATGAAGGTACATTTCATTTGTGTGTAACAAGAAGTTCTATCTAACAGTTGAAAGATATTAGCTTATTGGTTGAATCAGGTTTCTCATCTAACGGTGATTATTGAATGCATTGTTACCAAGGTAACTTGGATTGCAAACCCTGATTTGAAAATTATATAAAGGAGAACTCTAAAAAATGGGAAACATAATCCTCACACCTCATGTGTGATACTAGTTGTATTGATAGAGTCGACTCTCCTTTAACCTTAGGTTTCTTCTCTAGACCCTATAGGTTAACGACTTGAAGACTTCATTGGGATTGTGAAGCAAGACCGATACCACTTCTCTTGTAGTTGTGTGATCTGATCTTGCTGTTTCTATCGTACGAGTATAATTGTAAAATTGGTTTGAGATTTATTTCTCCGATAGGAAAGATAGAAAAGTAGTCACAAACATCTTCGTCTCATCGTTTGTGATTCCACAACATCTTGTTTCGCTAGTCGATTAAGATTATTGTGAGGTGATTGATAATACTAGGCTGTTCTTCGGGAATATAATTCCGGTTTATCAATTGGTTCCTGTTCACCTTGATTTATCAAAAGATGGAACAAAAACTCTTGGATATTTCTATGGTAGACAGATTTATTCAATCATATATACTTTTCTATGTGAGACATATTTGTTTATCAAGTCTTAAACTTTGGGTCGTAGCAACTCTTGGTTGTGGGTGAGATCAGCTAAGGGAATCAAGTGCGTGGTATTCTTCTAGTATCAAAGACGTAAGGAGCGAAAATGTACCTTGAATCAGTGTGAGATTGATTATGGTTCAACTACAGTCCAGTCTGAAGTTAATTGGTAGTAGGCTAGTGTCTGTAGAAGCTTAATACAGTGTGGTGTTCAAACTGGACTAGGTCCCGGGGTTTTTCTGCATTTGCGGTTTCCTCGTTAACAAAATTCTGGTCTGTGTTATTTCTTTTCCAGATTATATTTTGTTATATAATTGAAATATCACAGGTTGTGCCTTAATATCAATCAATTATAATATCCAACCTTTGGCTGTTCATTTACATTGATTGACACTTGAACATTGGTCTTTGGTTCCGTTCAAGTTAGTCCTGTTATTAAATCGGGCTCGCAGATTTATATTTGCTGATTGCGGATTGAATTAAGAGTTAGAGATATTAAACTCTTTGATATACTTTACTCTAGATTGAATCTGACTGTCTAGTTGATTCTCTAGAAAGTATATTAGAGTAAATCCTCTCATATTTCCAAATGAATTATTGGGTGTGGTTGTTAGACCCCGCATTTTCAGTTGGTATCAGAGCAGGAAAACACATTAAAGACCTTATAAGTCTGTGTTTGTAGCGATCTGATATGGACAGAAGTGATATCTCAATAAATGCACCACCAGATCCAGGGATTTCAGAATTCTCTTCCGTGACAAATTTAATTAAATCTGTAGAAGAAATTCTATCTAAACCTCCACCAGGTTTAAAATCCCTTGAAGTCTTTTCAAGGCTTGAAAAGAAACTTGAAAGATTATCTCTTGATGTTGAGTTATACCTCCAGAAAGAACAAGAATCTCTTAACAAGCTAAATCAAATTATGAGGAATAATATTCATGTTGAAGTTGACATTGATTTACTAATCAGTGAGAGCAATGATACTCCTCTTCATAATTCAATTAATTGTAACAAACTAAACGAATTACAAGAGGATTTTAAATCTCAGTCATCTGAGTATATCACTTCAAAGTATGAATCGATTCATTGCTCAATTCCTGATACTTCATATCAAGATAGTAGTATTGTCTTCTTTTATGAAGAATCTAGGACGTCCATTTTTATCAAAAGAATTTCTCTTCGCAATACTAAAAACTATCTGAAGAAACTGTTTTTATAAGTTGGAAAACAATAAATCAGAAACACGAATCTTTTTGGATTCTCTTGAAGTTCATTGGTAGAATTATAAGAACAGTTCCTTGGGTGTTTCTCAACACTACAAGATGTAAGAGTTGCTGGAAAGAAACTCTTTCTTGGTGTCATGGTGAGCAAGGCATTTTTCACCTCAATACAAATTGATTGTGTTGAAAGTGCATCCTCACCAAGAAATGCTCTGTTATGTGTACGGTGAGGGAAGCACAAGAACTGTGGCACACATATTAAGTTGGGTATGATTTTGAATGTTTGGTAATGCTGTAGAATTAGATCGGATTCTTCTAAAAAGGTATGTATCTAAACTTGAGCAAGTTTTATGATGATCTATGTACCTTGTGTATCGTTCATGTCTACCTAACTCGATTTGTGTTTAAGGTTCTTAAATGTTCCGGTTTGAAAATAGTTGTTCGGGATGTTATGGCCTTCATGGTACACTTCATGTATGTATACATGTTTGAATACCAGTTTACAAATAAGTTTTTATAATAAAATCCAGGGAAATTAGTTTGCATACCAGTTTGCATACTGAAAATCTGGTTGCATACCCGTATGCATACTTTCATGTAGACGTCGATATTCGGTAAACCTGTTTTGGCCGTAACTTCTTCGTCCGAACTCGGAATGACCTCATTATTTTTGCATTATCTTCCTCTTTGAATTATATTCAAAATGAAGACGATAATTCTTAAATTTGGATGAGTTAAGATTGGTATTTGTCCCGTCTCTTATTTTTGAGTGTTTTTCTCCGTTTCGTCGCACTTGTTCCACTTCTCTTGGACTTGGGCACTTGGATTATTTGAGTACCACTCTTCTAAGCTCATTTGTAGCTTTTAAAAGAATGTTGTTAGTGAATCACAAAGAAGGAAGTTCAAGAATGGGCAGTAGTACACATTGTTATGGGATTCTTGAATGTTCACAATCATCTTATGTTAACTACGGTGCATGGTTGTTAATGACTTTGTATGTTCTTCTTTGTTAAGAAATTATTTTTATACGCCTTTGATATATATTATTGGTGTAAATCCGTGCGAAAAAGATTGATTCTACCTTTATTACTAGGGTTTGGAATAGCCGTTATTGTGAGTACACATAGTTATGTCCAACGATTTCATCTTCATGTTTTTAGATTTATTAATTTAAATTCTAAATTTTTGGAAGATGATATTGGCAATTTTAGTCTTTATGGTTTTATTGCTAATTGTTATGGGATATGTGTGTTTGCGTCCGTGAACTATGATTGTTCCATACTTGTTCAAAAATTATCTCTATTATGTTGATATGAATGTATTGATAAAAGATAGAATGAATTTTTGACAGACAAAAGTTAAAACCTTTTATGTCACTAGTTTGATAAGAGAAAGGATAGAACTTTTGTTCACAAGGATTAAGTCTGTTATATGTCATTATGCAAATAGTGATGAAAGATAGAATGAACCCTTGTATATTCCGAAGTATTGGTCGATCTCCGATCCACATCTTTGTGTTGCTTAGTAAGGTTCCTTATGTTTGAGCATGACCAACTAAATTGATCATTCTCTTTTGGTTATTTTAGTTGTTTCTCCGTAAGTTCTCTTATGTCGAGCATAACCAATTGAATTGATCATGTTATGGTTAATTTAGTTGTATAATTCTGATTGAATTAATTATGAGTTTTCTTATGATTAATTTAATTGTGCATTTCGATTGGATTAATCATGAATTCTTTGATGGATAATTCAATTTAATACTTTGGATTCAAATTCATGTTTTCATGTGATTCGATTTTGTCCAAATAAATCCTTATTTTCTTGTAAAATCAAGGTCGCCTTTGTTGTTCCTTTGTGATGACATTTTATGGGGGAGAGTTATTTTGAACTTGTGCTTAATCGCCAAATCTTTGTGGGGAATGCGGGTGTGAAATATTTTAGGGGTTATCTTGTATCTTTATAAACTCCTTGATGAATGCATTTAGCTTCGGCTTTATGATTGCATCTAAGTTTGTTGGTATGTTGTTTTCTTTTGGTCATGAAGTATATCTGTGCAATTTTCATTAGGATCCCACTAATTTTTGTACCTTTGCCAATTTTATTGACAAAAAAAGGGAGAATTAATGTGTAGTTCATACTACAAATACATATGGTTTACGGATCATTATGTAAGGGGGAGTGGTTTAGTATTGTTGTCAAAGTTGTGATACAATTGAACTTTGATACTGTGTAATAATACTATGACATTGTATAACAATGATTGACATCATTTGTTTTCTCATTATTATAAGCTATGGTTCCTCAACAACGATGATGCTAAACTTACAACCTTTGGGATCATTGGAGTACTTGGGAGTGACGAAGATTTCGAGTCGTATTGAAGATGCCAAGGAGATCAAGCATGTGGTTGAGAAGATTCATTTTTTATTTATTTTGTAATCCATATGTATTGATAGTTTTGTCATTAAAATTGACAAAGAGGGAGATTGTTAGAGCATTGCTCGGTCGAACTCGCATGCGTTGCTATCTCAAGCATGTTTGTCAATGTTAGTGATCAAAACTATAAGCCTTGATTTCAAGCCTATTTATAGATGTCTCGGACTAGGATATAGATAGTGCAGTTGAGCTTAGATCTCTCGGCGTTCATCATTTGAATACGAAGAACTACTAAATAAGGGGATCTTGTAGAACTTCATGAACAAAAGGTATGTGAAAAATCGGAGGTCTAACAACCACACCCAATATCTTGTTTAGCAATCTGTATGGACTAACTCCAATATACTTTTAAGAGAATCAACTAGACAGTCAGACTCAATCTTAATAAAAGTATATCAAAATATCTCTCTTTCTTGATTCAATACTTACTCAAGCAAATAGAAATCTGCGAGTCTAATTGAATACAAGAGAAATCACTTGAATGGTACCAAAGACCAATGTTCAAGTATCAATCAATTTCAATCAACAACCAAAGGTTGGATTTCCCAATTGATTGATTTAACACACAACCTGTGATATTTCAATTATATAACAAAATATAATGCGGAAAAGAAATAACACAGACACTAGAAGTTTTGTTAACGAGGAAACCGCAAATGCAGAAAAACCCCGGGACCTAGTAAAGATTGAACACACACTGTATTAAGCCGCTACAAACACTAGCCTACTACAAACTAACTTCGGTCTGGACTGTAGTTGAACCCCGATCAATATCACACTGATCCAAGGTACAGTTGCGCTCCTTACGTCTCTGTTCCCAGCAGGATACTATGCACTTGATTCTCTTAGATGATCTCACCCACAACTAAGAGTTGCTACGAACCAAAGTCGAAGACTTTAGTAAACAAATCTATATCACACAGAAAAATCTATGGTAATAGATAGATCTTTCTCCCACAGAAATACCTACGAGTTTTTGTTTCGTCTTTTGATAAATCAAAGAGAACACGTTGATTACCCGGATTTATATTCCCGAATAACAACCTAGAATTATCAATCACCTCACAACAATCTTAATCGAATAGCGAAAGAATATATTGCGGAATCACAAACGATGATACGAAGATGTTTGTGATTTTTTTTATATCTTGCCTATCGGAGAAATCAATCTCAAGCTAATCTTACGATTGTACTTAGTACGATAGAAGCACCAAGATCAGATCACACAACTATAAGAAAAGTAGTATCGGTCTGGCTTCACAATCCCAATGAAGTCTTCAAGTTGTTAACCTACAGGGTCTCTATAGAAACCTAAGGTTAAAGGAGAATCGACTCTAGTTAATACAACTAGTACACACAGGAGGTGTGGGGATTAGGTTTCCCAGTTGCTAGAGTTCTCCTTTATATAGTCTTTCAAATCAGGGTTTGCAATCTAAGTTACCTTGGTAACAAAGCATTCAATATGCACCGTTAGATGAAAACCTGATTAGAATCAAGCTAATATCTTTCAACCGTTAGATCGAACTTAGCTTGTTACACACAAATGAAATGCACGTTTATTTAGGTTTGTGTAACCGTACCCAAACATGTACACTTAGTTGGTTCAACAGTAGTTAACCAAATGGTTAGCCATATGAGCACTTTCATATCAACCATATTCTTCTTTGCCACAACTAGTTCAAATGACTCAAATGAACTAGTTAGAGAGTTGTTCAATTGCTTATATCTTATAGAAGTATACAAGGTACAATTGAAGCAAAAACAATTTGATTCACTTGAATCAATTCATGAACTTTATAGACACAGTTTGCAAGTATGCATTCCTTAGTTTATATAAGTTTAAGTTCATGAATAATCGTTTTTAGAAACTAACCCATTTAAGTACGCATACTGGTACGCGGATTTAAGTACCCGGAATAAGTTTGTTTTCAGTTCACAAACTCCAACAGAAATTCACGGGATGTGAACTTCCGACAGTGCGCATACTGGTACGCGGACTTCAGTTCCGATTTTCCTGAGCAGCAAAGTACGCATACTTTGGTTCAACGAATAAAGACTTACACACGTATGAGTTATCACACAATGTTTATATCCTTTCAAGGTTATATTCTAAACTCTTATTTAAATCATTGAAACATTCTTAAAGGACGTTATATATAGTTGTTGTTCACAAGTTATTTTTCGTCAAAACGATTTTCAAGTAATGGAAACTAATATGATTTTCGTCACTAGTAAGATGAACTTGGCCAAAGCGAAAGCTTACCAACTCATATTTCGAGAAATAGATAGGCGAGTTAAACTCAGCTCGAAATAGAAAATGTGTATAATGATAGTCTATATAGTAATACAACTTTTGTCTCAAGATAGAAGATAGAGTAGATAGACTTTTGAGTGATATATAAGTTCAAGTCTCCACATACCTTTTAGTCGATGAAGTTCCACCAGTTCCTTGAGTAGTTATTAGTATTTGTATGATGATCGCCATGGAGTCTAGAGCTCAACTACACTTTCTATCCTAGTCTGAGACTTAGCTATTAGTAGACTAGAAATCAAGCCTTATAGTTTTGGCAACTAAACATGACAACAAGCTTGAGATAGCAACGCTTGCGAGTTTGACCGAGCAGTGACTAACAGTATGTGGAGACTTAAACTCATCTATCACTTGGAAAGTCTAGTTATACTCTATCTCCTATATTTAGACATAAATCATGTTACGATATAGTTTTCTATTCACATTTGAGATTTCGAGCTAAGTTTGTATCGCTTATATATTTCTCGAAATATGTGTTGGCAAGCTTTCGCTCTAGCCATGTTCATCTTACATCCGTGAAGAAAGTCCGAATAAGATCATATGAAAATTGCCGAGTTACATCTAATGTGGTTTGTGTGATACAATCATTTTGTGTAACCTTGGAATGTTTCATTATGATAATTTCAATAACTTGAAAATTGCTTTGACGAAAAATAGTTTGTGAACAACAACTATATAACATCCACTAAGAAAGTTTCAATGATTGAAATTAAGAGTTGCTGATATAACCATCTTTGGATATAAGCATATATACTGTGTTCCCACATTAGTGTATAAATCCATAAACCGGGAACCAAGTGTATGCATATGTGTGTATACAAAATTGGTGAAGGGGACAGCATAAGTATGCGTACTTGTACGTATATTGATAGAAGTTTTCGAACCGAAAATATCTGCAGTGTTTAGGAATTACAAACTCCTAAACTAGTCACCTTAAGTATGCGTACCTGTACGCATACTAGAGAGAGTTTTCGAACCGAAAATATCTGCTGAGTTTGGGAATTACAAACTCCTAAACTAGTCACCTTAAGTATGCGTACCCGTACACATACTGGCGGAAGTTTTCGAACCGAGAATTTCTGCTGAGTTTGGAAACTTAACAAACTCAAATCCGGTTGCTTAATTAAGCTGGTTATTTTTTCAAATCGGTCTTTTCATGAACTTAAACATTTAAATCTTAAGGAATGCAATCTTTGCAAACCGTGGCTATAATGTTCATGATTGAATCAAGTGAATCAAACCGATTTGGTTTCAATTGTGTCTTCTATTCAATTGAACAACTCTTTAACTAGTTTGATTTGAGTCATTTGAACTAGTTATGGTTCAGATGAATAAGGTTAATATGAGAGTAAACATATGCCTAACCTCGGTTAACTATTTGAGCCAAAATGAGTGTACATGTTCGGGTATGGTTACATAAACCTAAATGAGGGTGCATTTCATTTGTATGTAACAAGATAAGTTTGATCTAACGGTTGAAAGGTATTAGCTTGGTTGAATCAGGTTTTTCATCTAACGGTGATTCTTGAATGCTTTGTTACCAAGGTAACTTGGATTGCAAACCCTGATTTGAAAACTATATAAAGGAGAACTCTAACAACTGGGAAACCTGATCCCCACACCTCCTGTGTGATACTAGTTGTATTGCTAAAGTCGATTCTCCTTTAACCTTAGGTTTCTTCTCGAGACCCTATAGGTTGACGACTTGAAGAATTTATTGGGAATGTGAAGCCAGACCGATACTACTTCTCTTGTAGTTGTGGGATCTGATCTTTCTGTTTCTATCATACGAGTACAATTGTAAAATTGTCTTGAGATTTATTTCTCCGATAGGCAAGATAGAAAAGTAGTCACAAACATCTTCGTCTCATAGTTTGTGATTCCACAATATTTTTGTTTCGCTAGTCGATTAAGATTATTGTGAGGTGATTGATAATACTAGCTTGTTCTTCGGGAATATAATTCTGATTTATCAATTGGTTCATGTTCACCTTGATTTATCAAAAGACAGAACAAAAACTCTCGGGTATTTCTGTGGGAGATAGATTTATTCATCCTATAGACTTTTCTGTGTGAGACAGATTTGCTTATCAAGTCGACTTTGGGTCGTAGCAACTCTTGATTTTGGGTGAGATAAGCTAAGGGAATCAAGTGCGTAGTATCCTGCTGGGATCAGAGAAGTAAGGAGCGCAACTGTACCTTGAATCAGTGTGAGATTGATTAGGTTTCAACTACAGTCCAGTCCTAAGTTAATTGGTAGTAGGTGATTAAAGTTTTTTTCGTGGTTGTAGTAATGAGGTTCAAACTCTCGGACTTGTGAAGGATGATTTTTTTAGACTTAATAAATAATTATACAAAATATTAAAAATTTGGGCGAGAGGTAACCAAGACACTAGATTCCACTACTACGCAAAATTATGATAAATATTTCAAAACTCTATTCAATTCTTAAGTCCTCTTTTATCTTTAATTCACTATCAATCATACAAATTCTCAAACATTATTTGTAAACCTTAAGCATAGATTATCAAGAGATTAAACCAAGCATAACCTATCAAACTGAATAACAAATAATTAAGACAATCATTCAAACAATTTAAAACTCCGCAAAAGCAGCGATTAGGTGAATTATATAATTAAATGAAATAGTTACCCATTTATGTTGCGTGAATAGCTTCCTCCATTTCCTTGGTTACGAGGGAATTAGCTCATCATAGTATAAATGCTCTCAAAATAATTTATTATGGCTCAAAAATGATTTACAAATGATGAGAAGAAGAGAAAATGGTGTAAACTGTAATCTGCGACGCACAAAAAGCGTCTCAGAATGAACGATAAATGACAAGTGCTGCTACTGTTTAGACTGTGCTGCGACCCACGCTTGCGAGTCGTTTCACTTTTGATAAACGACTGCTTCTGCTAGTCCGTTCTTCATGTTCTTCCTCTTCATCAATGGCAGCAGCAGCAGCAGAGAAAAATGGTGATTCTCCCTCTGCAGCCTTCTCTCCTCTCCTCCCAACTCTCGACACCCCTTCTAGTCGACCCATAGAGCCTATTTATACCCAACAACCTTCAAAATATCCTTGATTTAATCCCGAATATCTTCCAATATTCTTCACATCCATATTCGATGTTTCTTTCCCTGTGGACTCTGTTCACGCATTAATGGCAGATATTTCGTTTTTCCCTGTGGACTCTGTACCATATATTCCCTCTTTACTCGAGTATCTTCCACAAACCCAACAGAGAATTCGATATTCTCTCTCTGTTTCCAAAAATATTCTTATCCCCTGTTTGGACTTTGATCTTCTCTCCCGGTCATTTCAGCCCAACTTGATCGCTAAAATCATTTGCATTCGGCCTGTTTAGCCTTAACAGGCTTAACCCAATAATTTCCAGTGATTGAATCTCGCTAGAATTCCTCCAACAATCCGACCAAACTTCAACAGCGTCTGCATGTTTTCTTCCCGCCAAATTCATTTTTTTGAATCGTGAATATGGTGTCCCCTTAGCAAACAGTGGTGTCCCCTTAGCAATTTGGGTGGAAATATCATTTTTGGGGTGTAAATAGCCATGGGGTGCCCTTATCCAACCAAAGGGGTGCCTTTAGCAATTCTTCCGGGATATTTTCCACACTTTTTCGGGGTTCCTCCGGGACATTTCCATGATACTTCCGGTACACCTCAATGGAGCTCCGGACGCCGCATCTTTAGCCAATTTCGCCACAAAACTTTATTTTTCCAAAAACTCCTACAAATAAATAAAACAACATAATAAGTACAAAAATGGGTACTAACAATGTATACAATTGGGCTATATTAGACACATAAATGCGTCTATCAAATACCCCCAAACTTATTATTTGCTAGTCCTCGAGCAAATTTTATTCTTGAAAAGTGACCGAGTTAATCTCGGGTGGGTTTATCAGAGGTGTACCCACAAAAACCAATACTCCAGACCCTAGCTATCTACGAAAAATCTTGGAAAGCACTAAAGAACCTCCTTGGTTGGCATACTTATTAATTACAGGAGGAAGTACCCTGACGCGAAATTCCAATTGATGTATACGAGTTTGCACTCAAGCATACTAAAATTCATATAAGTGACAGAGCTCTACTAAGATAGTTTCACGATGGACATCATACTCGGAGTCAGACTAATCACATGAAAAGATTAAGAAGATGGAAAAAGAAAAATGTAGATGGTTGAAAAGTGAACGGTGTTTTCCATATCTGTCTGAAGGCCTCTGCCAAGGTGAACCTAACCTAAATGACTGAGATACCGGTCTGACTAATATTAACACACTGGCATATACAAGGGAACCAGTGGTCAATAACTTAAATCTAGATCAACAAACTGGCAAATACAAGGGAACCAGTGGTCGACTTTATTGAAATTTATTCCGTTTGGTCAAATGGTCTGGTCTAAAACTTCTTTTTTTTTCATTTTTTTTTTCATAACTTTTTTTTTTTTTTTCATACTCAGTCAATCTATTTTACCCTAGAAGTGGTAACAACTTGAATCGTGTGCCCCACCAAATCACTTGAAATAAAAGAAAACTAAAAATAGAAAGTGAAAAGGACTCGACGAGATATGGCGAAACTATCATGTTAATTCTAACACCTGAGCTCTGTGCTTTTATGAATAGACTCTATAGATGTTTTCATCTAGTCAGATTGGTTCCTCAGCTCCTAAAACAAAAATGTTTCCATCCACTTAGATTGGTTAGTGCTATCCTTAATAGGCGTAAATTTCTAGGCTCTGGAGTTTATTTATTGCAACTAAAAAGTTTCTCCCATACCCCCAAACTTAAATCTAACATTGTCCTCAATGTTCTAAAGATGAAACTAAAAGCATGAACGAGGAGAAACTGTTACCACTTAAAGCAAAAGAGATAAGGAAGGATATTACCGTGTCGCAAGAATATTGGGTTACCTCCCAAGAAGTGCTAAGTTTAAATTCTTCAGCCAGACTTAGGAAAGGATTAGTCAACTCGAACCATAAAGTAACAGTCGAAATAACTGTGGGTCTTCAAAACGAAAAAGAGCTGACCAAAGGAAACTACAATAACCCAAGAAAGTGAACAAGAATAACATGCCCTTATCTAGTTTCCTGATTAAGATATTTATATCTAATTGTGGTTCAGGTTCAAGTTCTATGAAAGGGTCTAAATAAAATATTTTCCTCGGATGCATTTCCTCATAGGTTGGATCCAAATTATTAGGTCCTAGAGTCTGGAAAGACTCAAATATGATCATAGAAGCGCACAATAATAAGCTAAATAACTGAGGATCCTCTAAGTCAATAAGATTTGACTTACAAATTTGACCACAATGAGAGTAGTGGTCATTCTTAAGAAAATGTGTCGATTCTAATTTCCTAAAGCATTTAGGTCTAGTCTCACAACTTAATATTCGACACATTTGGAATATAAACGTTCCCACAGTTGGAAGAAAACTATTTGGTGGGAAAACAAAGTCAATCTGGGGATCATAGCCCGGGCAAACCACATAAACCAGAGGATAGGTTTCTAACGACTGAACTCCTTCATGGACATCATTAGGCTCGGGAAAACGAGTATGAAGGTAATCTTGTAAAATGGTCGAGGCACAGATATCAAGTCCTAAGTGTAGGGACTTTATGAGAGTTAAAGGTAAGGCACTAGGGAAGTGATAATCACCCCCAAACTTAGAGTTTTCAGTGTCTCTAGATAGACCTCTAATTATTTCTTGAATTTCCGTATCTTCAGAGTCCTTAAAATATTCAAGAGATTCTTCTAAGTTATAATCAGGTAGTGCATATTTACTCATCTCTACGGGTCTATCTTCTTCTTCCAAGACTATTTTTTCTAAGTCGCTAAACTCTAAAACAGTATTTTCGAAATGAACCCGTTCCTCTAAACCACTATCGGCTTCGTAATCAAAAGGAAAAACTACATCGTCTAAAACGGTGGTATCCCTAATCAAATCCTCGTCCTTTTGAATAGGTGAATAATCATAAAAATTATTGGGATTTGAACTAGAAATAATATAATCAATATACAACTCAATTGGATTACTAGACTCATGATCACTATGCCTACATATTTCGGATTCTTCATTACTGCTATCCTCATCATCATAGTACGAAAATGATTTGAACCTTATCTAAATAAGTAGTGTCTTTTATTCTAACCTCGTCCTCTAAATTAAGCAAATATTCACTATTTACATCAAGGGTAAAATTGGAAGCACCATTTTGGAAATTTAGATCTTTTAGAGAAGTTCTATTCTGGGTCTCTAACAAAAGCTTTTGGGCCGACTCACACGAATTCCTGACGTAATCTAGGAAATCATGTAAAGAAAGTTCACTCATTGCATTATTTTCGTCCATAACTAAGTTATTCATTTCAGCGAACTTACGTGTTGTCTCAGCTAACTTACGTGTCGACTCAAGTAAAGAGGAATTAGCATAATTTTTCTCGTATGACTGATGGTTGTGAGGATAGTGATTGGGCTCACCATGGTATGAACCATAACCTTGAAGAGTTTGGCATTCCCAACCACTATTCCCACCATGGTAATAAAACTGATGATGTCCATATTCAAATTCGGGTCGATATTCATTGTATTGGCTTCTATCATACCAGCTCGACATTCTTAATTGCAAGGGAATTCTACACAATCACAAACAAGGCCGACTCGACTCCACCAAAACAAACCTAAAGATTTCTAGCAAACAAAAAGCATGATGGATCCACTTAGATTTTTTTCTAGACCAGCTTCTATTCCTTCGAAAAGGAATTCGTTACAATTTGAGCACACCCCTATGGAATCAATCCGAGTCAAAGTAAGTTGAATTGAGGCGAGGGAAGCTCAGTGGATCTTTGATACCCAAGGCCTCACCGCTATCACAAGGCGGCGCAGTCACGCATTCAACTCAGATAAACCATCATGAACTTTGGAGTGTGCTTAAAGAGCAACCAATATTTTTCGAACGAGTTTCCTATTAAGCTCGTTACCCTATCAGTCTCGTTCTATTCCAAATTTTAAGCTTGGGTTCGCGTTAGGTTTCGTTTTTCTAAGGCGGGCAAGAAGGGAGCGGTGATGAAATCCGAACCCTTATCTTGTTTAGGCCAGGCCTTGCCCTTTACTAGGAAAATAAAGACAGTCTGGTTCGTCCTCAAACAATTAGCACCTTAAGGAGTACAGTAACTCGCTTGCAGGGGATTCGCGAGTGTTTCGATTGGACTTACCTCCCGTACCAGACGGGGGATGAACCGTTGTCGTCGACTCGGGACACGACTACTATGACGTGTGCGAACCCGAGGGGCCGAGGTGATATTGTAATCACCGTCCTTCCCTGCACACAATTTATATAATATATTTTTTTAATTATATAACCCTTCCGTAGGGTTTAAAAAAATGTTCAATGTCCGGAAAAAAAATGTCCAAAAATAAAAGATTACAAAAATAAAAACTTTAATTACAGTTTCTAAAAAAAAAAAATTAAAAAAAATATCTAAAAAAAATAATAATAAAAAAAAAGTCTTTCATCTTCTTTCCGTTCTTTTTGCTTTAAGCTTTGCTCCTAGTCTTTATGAAATCGCCAAAAATCTTTGACAACTTCTTCTTCTTTTTTTTTTTTCAATCCAAGCCTCAAAACCTGTATCACATAGACAAATACCCAAAGAACGTAAAAAAGAACAAAGAAAAATAAATCTAAAAAAATTCTACCTAAACACAATTCCGCGTCGTCGGCGCCAAGCTCCGGACGCCGCATCTTTAGCCAATTTCGCCACAAAACTTTATTTTTCCAAAAACTCCTACAAATAAATAAAACAACATAATAAGTACAAAAATGGGTACTAACAATGTATACAATTGGGCTATATTAGACACATAAATGCGTCTATCAGTAGGCTGGTGTCTGTAGCGGATTAATACAGTTTGGTGTTCAAACTGGACTGGGTCCCGGGGTTTTTATGCATTTGTGGTTTCCTCGTTAACAAAATTCTGGTGTCTGTGTTATTTCTTTTTCGCATTGTATTTTGTTATATAATTGAAATATCACAGGTTGTGCGTTAAGATCAATCAATTAGAATATCCAACCTTTGGTTGTTCATTTACATTGATTGACACTTGAACATTGGTCTTTGGTATCGTTCAAGTTACTCATCTTATTCAATCGGGCTCGCAGATTTCTATTTGCTGATTTCTGATTGCGAATTGAATTAAGAGTTAGAGATGTTAAACTCTTTGTTATACTTTATTCTAGATTGAGTATGATTGTATAGTTGATTCTCTAGAAATTATACTGGAGTAAGTCTTCTCAGATTTCCAAACGAATTTTTAGGTGTGGTTCTTAGACCCCCGCATTTTCAATTTGAACTAGTTATAAAACGTTATCAGCATGAATTGCTCTATGGTAATCGGCATGAGAGCTGACGGTACGAAAAAGGATAATTCTTTTCAACCTTTGCATATCTAATTTAACTATTGTTAAGTAGTTTTATGCATATAAATTTTGTAATGTATAATTTTGTTTCCTATAATTTGATTAGGACTTGTTAAAGAGGAAGTTTGATATCTTATTATGTCTTGTATGTGTTATTTAGAGCACAGACAATTATACGACATATGAAAAGAAATTCAAAATAGGTACGTATTAGCAATGACTCATATTTGTGATGATATTCTATTTCCGAATTTAGCCAAATATTTGAGTTTTGTAGATTTTTGCTATTTTACTCTTTAGTCAACCAACTGAAAGTTTTTCCATGCCCTTTTGGATAACATAGAGAATGAAATTACCTTTGTTGGTACATCAATAATTTTTGTGGTGTTAAAGATTTTAATATCGGCAGAGTGAGGAATTGTTGCATCCTGATGGATAGCAAAATTTTGATATTCTTTTGCTATAATAATCTGCGAAATTCAAAGTCGTTCCACCTAAGGTCGGAGAACGATGAAAAATGGACACCGGGTTAACACAGTTAGCCAGTCTCAATCAACGTTCCTTGAAATTACCTACAATTGATATCGAGACATATTATTTTAAGATATCCGATTGTGTTCATATTTGAACTTTGATAAATTAATATTTCATTGACCCTAATAGACAAAGTTGGAGATTTGTCGACATTCTGTTAAAACCGTATATATTACATTTTGAATGTTGTCTTCCTTGGTTTCACCATTGATTTTTGTGGTAAATAGTTCGGCTTGATTTTAGAGAAAATATATGCGCCATATAAAATGTTGCGGCGAGCAATAAGTAGAGCTGCAAACATTTGCGCCCTTATGTGCTTCCGTGAACTTTATGGCTTGCATAATATGCGCCTATTATATGCATCAACGAGCTTTAAAAATCTAGTGTGCAATTTTCACTTTGTATATGTTGTGACAGCAACAACAAGTGTTGTGTATTTTAACTGCGCCTCGTAAATATACAAAAGTCGAGCGATAATGAGTGTTGCATTTCTTTAAATGATATTAAGAGTTAATATCAAATATTCTCGTCGCCTGAGCTATTACTAAAAATTATGAATTTGGTCAATTAAATTTGCACCAATATATGTACATATATTGGTCTATTTTTAAAAAAATGAATAGACATGACAAATGGGAAAAAATGCAATTGTGGTTTGCATATTTAAACATGGGAACCACAGTAGTTCTCGGGTTAAGTACTTAATGAGTACCATACCACCAGAAGTGGAAAAATACAGCACGGTAGCATAAGAAATGGTTTGAATAATCCATCTTTGAGCTTGTTAGAGCATTTCTATCGTTGTGACGTAAAAGACACGGTACGTGCACCTGAAGTGCCGTTTATTATAGTTAATCTCAGTCGGTCGTCTTGGCAGGACTGAAACTGATGTTGAGATAGTGTCTATGTTCACAGAACTTATTTCATAGTTTACTGATAATTTTACATGACAATGTAAATTCTTTAAATTATTCCATCTGGATAGTAAATGAGAGAGGAAACCTGATCAGTTATCTTTCCTGGGTTGTGTGTTATTATAGTATACAACACTCACTTGCTCCCTCGATAGGTGGATTCATGCGGAACTGAATATTCTGTTGATGAGACATTCCCTCCTAAGGATCAGGGGGAGAATCGACGACGATATTGGTTAACTCCAATTATGTCTCATCTAAATTCTCACACCAATAAATGTCTGAGGTGTTGGAGATTACTCCATTGCTAAATTAAGGAGGAATGCACTAGCTATATTTGGGCATAAATTAAAGTCGACCTTGCAAGGAATGCCATGAAATCGCAGCGATTGTTTCGTCTGAAAAATATTCTTACGAGAATAGACGAAAACCTGATATGCCAATCTCAGATAACATCCATATTTTGTTTGAGTTTTGACTTGATATTTCTCCAGACAAGTAGCATATCATAAATATTGGGTTGATATCTCATGAAGGAGAACAACCGCATAATGAAATTTTGCACCATTGGATTAGGATATCCTCATGCATACTCTAGAGAATGGTGTAAGATCGTTTAACTGATAATTAATTTGTTGTCGATAATGTTCAGCGTAGCTACTGAAATTACTGTGGATGTATATCCCCTTTTGCAAATGAGTTATTGACAAAGTTTATATGATTGGAAGGTACGGACCCTAGTTGGTTAGTCCATATTTAGGTGTCTTCTCCCTTGTGTATGCTTTTGGGACCTTAGTCTTAGCATCGGTTTCAAATTTGATGCTTATCAGAAAGTGTGATGAGAAAAATTACGGTCGCTTGTTATTCAGCGCCACGTTTTTGACAACGAGTTTCCACAAAAACTTAATCATGCTGAGGAAGTATGGTTTGGTAATCATAAATGACTAGACATATAACATGTGTGGTAACTGTGTATCTATACCCATACAGATTTTAAATGAAACTCTCTCTTGTTAGTCGTTGATTTTGTATCATCCAAGTGATACTATGGGCATTGGTGGTGAGTATTTTATTGTTCTTTTGCATTCATTAAATGGCTTAGTTGATTCATTCGTAAAGCATTTTGAACTTATTATTCATGAAATCATATATTGTCATGTTTTCTGTTTGAGACGTGTTATATTCCACTGTTGATACTAATCTACTACAAGATTTGCAAATTTTATGAGAAAGTCTTTTCACCGTTTTGGGGGAGGAAAGGTTGTCGCCTGAAAAACGATGTGAAGTATCCTGGTTTGCACAAAGACAAACCAGGATGTATCTTATCTGAATGTTTTCAACAATGAAAGACATGCCGAAGATTTGATATCTTCAAAAATTGCAAATCAAGTTGCTTCCTTGAAAAAATGTGAGTGTAGTAGAAAGTATGTCACTTAAAACACACCTTGAGCGTGGATGACTTGTTGATTTAAAATATTCTGCATCTCCTAAAAAGAAGAACCAGTCACAATCATTAACAGATAGTGCTCTCAAAAAGAGACTATCAAAGGAAGATCTGAATTCTCTGAATATAGTTCTCTTATTAAGAGAACGTCTTGTGGAACTTTAAAATAAGAAGATCACAATAAAACATGCGTGCAATAGAGAATTTGCGATCGTAATACAATGATTGTTGATGACATAGTCAAAGTATCTAATGATGCTGTCGTAGATGTTGTTGGTTTTAAACCACTCTCTATAGGCGAATGTCGTCAATTGAATGATTGGTCGAACTAGAAAGGATAGATCCAAGCGGAATAACGATTTCTCACAAAAATGCATATCCTTGGAACTGCATTCCGAATACTCTATAATGTGTGTCACTCTTGGCCACGGGTGAGTATCTATATTTCTGACATATGATAATGTAACCCCTAGTGGCTACAGGTGGGTGTGTGCATAGTGAGAAAAATCAAATTAAGTCAACTAATATTGGCACAAAATCTTTCACGGAAACCTGAGATGGATTACAAAGAAACATATTCCTTTTTTATGGATGCAACTACTCCTTTGATATTTGTCTGGCAGTCTTTTGAGGAGTCGACGTGCATCTAGTAGATTTGGTTACTTCGAATCTGTATGAAAGACTAGATACAGATAACTACATACAAATTCCTGATGTTTTCACCTATTAGAAGAATTACCATGTCATATGCATTTGCTCAATAAGAACGAAAGTGGTCAATCGTCTAAGTGAATGCTTATATTATCCAGGAATACGTGAACCATCTTATATGCCCATATGTTGTGCATTCACTAGATTTGAAATATACAACGTCTATTTGATTGGAACTCCTGGAGAATTCTCCAAAGCACAAGAATACTGAATGCAGGAGTTCGAGATGAATTATCAGGAAACTTCACTTCTTCGTGCCTATATAAGCGAAGTTGAAAGCTTTATTACTTGTAAACCATTATGTAAATTAGCTGTCATCCATTATGTAAATGCCTATATAAGGGGCAACGGAACAATGTAAAGAGGGTTGAATTATTTTGTAGTCTGAGAGTTATACAGAGAGAGCATATAATTTGAGAGTTAGGGTTTGTGTAAAGTTTAATCCAAATATCATCATCTTCATAGTGAAGTTGTGAGTTTATGTTTAGTATGACTTGAATAACTAGTTGAGTTGATCATTTGAGTGCACCGTAGGATTTACTGCAGTTACAATGGCAGTCACCCGTCGTCGTAATTGAACTCTGACAAATTTTAAAACTAATCAAAAACAACTACAACCATAGAAGCACTAAAGAAAATGTCTGAAAGTTGACATAATAGTAAAATGACCGGAGAAATGTGGCATTTATATATTTTGACACGAGCTGTTGACAAAACTAAGCGAACCAGCAACACTAACACTATCGGAGAGTGTTAAGTTGTAGAGTTTATAGTCTTACAGCTAAACTATATATAAATATGTATTAGAAATTCAATTACCTTTATAAGCCCAATGCATATCCTCTCTTTCCTGAGGTGTTTATTCCCTCAGGAGAAGAAATCAAGTAGCCTTAGTGATAGCTAGGTTAATTTAGAAACTCAAATTATCATTGAAACACATCTGCAGTTTATCCGACAGGCCTATATTAATTGGAAGTACTTCAAAAACTAATGCCATTGAAATGTCTTACTGTTGTTTTGAAGGGTTCACGACATTGGCAAATCACTATTTAGACCTCGACTTTGGTTGGCCCCGAGGCGCGCTTTGTGAAAGTGAAATGATGCTCTCTAGGATATTTGGCAGCTACCAGTCACCAAAACAGCATCTACGTACGTAACAAAACATCAAAGGTTCAGAGCAAACAAGCTATATCTATCTGCCAACAAATCACTGACAAATACAACCTTGAACCAACTATGCCGAGTCGAGCCATAAAGCGCGATCAGAAGAAACCAAACGATCTCAAGATTTTCTGGATTATCCCGATTTTTGGTACAGTACTGGTAGCTGCTCTTTTTAAAGGACCATTATCAGTACAACCCTGCTGGTACAACTTAGCTATGATAGGGTTGCATACATTCTGTAACTCCTTCATCTTGCCATCTGTAACTTTTGAGTGAACTAGTTCATTATGCAACCATTGAATGGCATTATTGACTGCATCCACAATTTTCTTCTTATCATCTGATGCTAGCTTTCCTTTGATATCATTGATCGTGGTCCTCATCTCGTATGCGTAATTCTCAAAGGAGTTCCTTGATTCCACCATATTCCTGTGTTCCGCATCTTCTGACTTATACTTTAAAGCCTCCCGAACCAATCTATCAATCTCAGCCTTAGACAATCTTCCTTTGCCATTGATAATAGTCATTTGATTTTTATTCCCAGTTGTCTTGTCCAGGGCAGACACATTCAATATGCCGTTTGCATCCAAATCAAAGCACACTGTATATTTAGCAACCCCACGAGGTGCTGGCGGAATACCATGACACAAACTCACCCAACAAGTTATTGTCAGTGGCTCTGGTTCTCTCACCCTCATACACGGAAATTCTTACATCATGTTGATTGTCCTCACTTGTATGATACTCCCTTTCCTTTTTGATTGGGATGGTTGTATTCCTTGGGATAATAACATTCATAAGATCTCCTATTACCTCGATACCAAGAGAAAGAGGGGTGACATCCAACAATACTAAGTCCTGCACCTTCTCATTACCCTCACCGCTCAAAATAGCAGCTTGCACTGCAGCACCATAAGCCACGGACTCATCAGGGTTGATGTTCTTGCAGAGCTCCTTTCCATCAAAGAAATCTTGCAATAGACACTGAACCTTAGAGCAACCACAGTCATGAGACGGACCAAACACCAAAAGCCAGACTAAAAGCCAAAAAAATTTGGTATTCTGGGTGTTCAAGCGCAATGGGGACGACCAGAATTTGGTGAAGCGTAACTTATACGAACGCTTGATGCGAGACGGAACTTATACTCACGTTTCTTGACCGAGCGTCTTTATAATATGCGTCTGAGTGAAACGGAGTTATTACGTGCGCCTGATTGAGGCGCAGGTATAATTCACGCCGAACATGGGACGGCGATGGAAAGTGCGTCTACTGGGACGGAGATGTTATGTGCGTCTGATACATACGGAGATAGAAAGTGCGTCTCCGTCGGGCGGACATAAAAGGTGCGTCTGGGTAGGGCGGAGATGAAAGGTGCGTCTGGGTCGGGCGTATACGTGAAGTCCGTCTGAGTGGGGCGTTTATGGAAAGTCCGTCTGAGTGGGCACAAAACTGACGCTCATATTACGTGCGCTCATAATGAGGATGTGGATGATTGAAATACACAAGATCCGGTACCTAAGAAGAAATTCAAGAGAATATGTAATTTCCATTAGCTATCATGGAGCCAATTAGAAAATAAAGATTCACAGCTGACAAGTTGTCAGCAAAGAAATTTGTTTAATTAAGAAGCTAAAAACAGGATGAATTAATCTGTATAAGCTTTTAAATATCTTACATGGGTTGGCATTAACAAGCATCGCAGCACCTCCAAAATCACAGCTAGTAGGTACTGGATTCTTCTGATAGTAACTGTTGAGTAACAAACGCTCATATTACGTGCGCTCAAAACAGACGTACATTAAAATTACGTCTCACACAGGCGTACTGGATTCTTTTGGTCCGTCTCATGACTGTGGTTGTTCTAGTTCAGGCGTAGATGCAATGGCAGAACCAGTCAAGTTTGTAACAGAACACTAGTAGCACCCCCAGAAACGTAAATCGCTTTACACCCACGGTTTGTACTAGCAATCAAACAACCTTCAATAGTAGCCATTGGTACTGAATATTCTCTCCCATCAAGTAACAACGGACCAGCAATACCAACAGACGTTAATAATACGTCCGTCTCCCGCATACGGTCATAATACATGCGCCCGGACCAGGCGCTTTTAGTAACTGCGTCCAAACCAGGCGTTTTTAATAACTGCGTCTGCTATGGGGCGTAGGTTTTATCTACGTATGGCCCGGCGGTGTTTATAATGACGCCTAACTCAAACGCTCTATATACATCCGCCCCATTATCATACGTTATTTATACGTACGCCCGATGTGGAGCGTCCACTATACTTCCGTCTGAAATCATACGCCCACTATACTTCCGTCCCACTATTAATCATTTTAGTCTGGGTTGGCGACCACATTTGGTCGCAAACCCTAATTAACTGGACTAAATATGGTTTTAGTCAGTACCACTGCGGCTGAATTTGGGACCAAATTTGGGTATAGTCCCCAAATTTGGTCATGACTGTGGTTGCTCTTAGGAATATTAGTGGACCCACCTACTAGCACGATTTCGTGAATGTTGTTCTTTTCCATCTGTGCATCTGTCAAACACTTCTCAACAGTCTCTATACATTTCTTGAACAAATCCATGTTCAACTCTTCGAATTTAGCACGAGTTATGGATGCATGAAAATCAACACCTGCATACAAAGCATCAATCTCAATCGTTGTCTGAGTAGTAGATGATAAAGATCTCTTTGCCCTCTCACAAGATGTTCTCAGCCTCCTAAGAGCCTTGGGATTTCCACTAATGTCCTTGTTGTGCTTCTTTTTGAACTCATGGACAAAGTGATTAACCATTCTGTTATTGAAATCCTCTCCTCCAAGATGGGTATCTCCAGCTGTAGCCTTGACTTCAAAGATACCCTCTTTAATGTTGAGTATTGAAACATCAAAAGTACCACCACCAAGATCAAAGATAACAACATTCTGTGAAACAACATTGGTCGCCTTTATAGTGTTTGGATTAGTCGCCTTCCTATCAAGGCCGTAAGTAATTCCTGCTGCCGTTGGCTCATTCATGATACACAGTACATTTATTCCAGCAATTTTTGCGGCATCTTTAGTAGCTTGACGCTGAGAGTCATTGAAGTAAGCAGGGACTGTGACAACAGCATCCAGTTGAACCAAGGTAAGCTTCGGCTGTTTCCCTCATCTTAATGAGAACCATGGATGAGATTTCCTCGGGTGACAACGTTTTAACCTTGCCCATGTATTTGACTTGAATCTTGGGCTTCATGTCAACACCAGCGGTGACTTTGAAAGGCCATAGCTTGATATCACTCTGAACCGTGGTATCGTTCATTTTCCTACCAATTAAACGTTTCGCATCTACATACAAAAACAAAACAAACTCAGAAAACGGAATCAAGATGCTAACTCTAAAAAGCAACGAGCTCATCTCGTAATATTGTCTAGCAATTAATTAATTAATAGAAGCGGCAAAGGTCTTGGATGTTTTTCTCTCTAGTTTTGGGATTTATTGGGTTCAATATGCTAGGTTTCAACAAAAAGAGCTTATCTCAGGGATGGCCATTTGCCCCACCCAAACCCATTCTCGTGGGTACCCGTCCCTATTGGGTAGAGTTTTACCCGTACAAACGGGGTTGAATATGTATAATACCCGAAATTAGTGAAGCGGGGATGGGATTCTAGGTCCCCGCCCCATACCCGCCCCGTACGTTCCCATTTTAAAGTTTTACATTTTTATTAATTATTTATATTATATTTAAACTAAGATATTATATTATATTATATTATAAAAGAAAAGGTAAAAGTATAAGATATCATTAATTATTTATATTATATTTAAACTAGGATTAACCAATTATTTAGAAGAAGATCTTTTACCTAGGATTGGTAATTTTGACATACTAGCATGGTGGAAGACAAATGGGATTAAATATCCAGTCTTGCAGTGTATGGCTAGAGATATTTTAGCGATTCCAGTTTCAACGGTAGCTTCCGAATCAGCTTTTAGTACCGGAGGTAGATTTGTGAGTGTCCAACGTAATAGACTTCATCCAAAAACGTTGGAAGCTTTGATGTGCGCTCAAGACTGGCTATGGGTAGGGATGTGCAACGGACGGACGGTTGCGGATTAGGGGTCACCCGCAACCAAACCGTCAAAGTTGCGGATTTGGAAAATCAAACCGTGACCGGCCCAATCATCCGCGGATTTCATATCCGCGGATTGTACGGACTGGTTGCGGATTAACCGCGGATTTGGTAAAACAAAAAGAAAAAGAAAAAGATTAGCTAGACTGCTAGAGCCGAATTCACAGCCGTAATTGTTGTCTTGAAGTATATAAATTTCCCAGCAATTATGTCTTCCGTGTGTTGATTCTGTAAGGCGGCCTGATACTAGTGCTGTAAATGCTGCGAAGGCCCAAGGGATATATTGTTCTCATCCAAGGATCTGGTGAAGTAATTCCTGAACTATGTGCTTTATAAGTGTAGCACTTACAGATATTCCAAAACAGACGAGGCCCATTAAGAAAGTCCGAGAATATTATAAGCCTCAAAGGTTCTTGGTTGCAATATGCTGCGCTTGTAAGCACTGAAAACAATGCTACTAGCATGAATTTGAACTTGACGTTTCATTGCAAGCATTCAAATAGATAGATAAGTAGGTTGCCCTGCGGTGCGGATAATCCGCGGTTTTTAAAGCCCACCCGTAACCGTAACCGCACCTCATGCGGATTTGAAAATGCATCCATGTCCGGTCCATAACTCTTGCGGATTGGTTTTCACCCGCAATTTTACGGACGGATACGGATAAAATCCGCGGTTACGGATTTTTTTCTCACCCCTAGCTATGGGATATGTTGAATGGTAATGAAATTCTCTTTTTATTGAAATGTTTTTTTTTACATTTAATTAGGGGTGTCAACGGGTCCGGGTCCTCCCGGGTATCACTAGACCCGGACCCGGACCCTACTTATAATGGTCGGGTCCGGTTCCTAACGGTTCCGGGTCCGGTTCCTAAACTTGTGGACCCAGAACCGGACCCGTTTAAATACCCGGGTACCCATCGGTTCCGGGTACCCATTGGGTCTTAGTAAAACTATTTAAAAAACCTCAAAAACTTAATATATTTCTCTTTTTGGCTTGGATTTAAGTAATTTTTATAAAAATTTATTATTATTTCTTATTAATGTACTAAATAAAGGTTAAATGTAAGAGAAAAAATTTAAATGAGTAAAATATCAAAGCTAAAACTAGCAAAAATACTTGTAATTTTGCTAAAAACATGAATAAAAGAATGAATAAACGGGTACCCGATACCCGCGGGTACCCAACGGGTATTACCCGTTTGGACCCGTTTAAATTCGGGTCCAATCGGGTAATTACCCGTCGGGTCCTAAGTAGCTAATGGGTCCAACTTTAGGACCCGGAACCGGACCCAAATATACCGGGTCCGGGTAATGGGTACCCATTGACAGCCCTACATTTAATACATCATTATGGTTATATGATACACTTTCTTATTTTGGCTAGGTGGATCAAAATTCGATGGTGAAACATTTTGGGAAGAAACTGAAGCAGACGATGAGGTGATCAACATGGAGAAAGATACTTGATAAGAAATAATTAAGAACTAAAAATGAGTGATGCTCGTTTATAGACCAATTTGTTTTTCTTTGCTTGTTTTACGATGAATTTATGAGTTTGAAATTTTAAATTATCATTATTATTATTGGTTGAACTTAGGTATTGATTATTAAATTAACTCATCATATTTGAGCTTAATGTTATGGGTAACCAGTAAAAAATCCGCCCCGTACGAGTATTTCCTATACCCGGCCCGTCCCAGATCAAGCGGGTAATGGGGAGGGTGTGGGTTTTTTTTTGAAAGGGGCCGTGATTGGGATACAAGATCCCGCCCCATACCCGCCCCATGACCATCCCTAATCTCATAGGGGTAATTTCATATGGAACCTCCTTCGGTATGTCATTTGTTGGACAATTATGGAAAGAAAGAAATAACTGAATGCTTAATATGGATGCGAAAGAAAACGATACTGAGCAGATTATTCTGGAGATCAAAGCTAACATTCTCTAATACCAGCAAGACACTGATCTATACCTTATCATGTCTTTCACAAGAATCAAGTCGAGTGGTTAACTTTTACATAACCAACTAACCAAATCTTTGTATTTTATCATACAAATAACAAACAGAAATACAAATGTAAAATGTAAAATAGCAAACATGATGATGAAATATATTAGATAATTAAATGTAAATTCTTACCAAAAAACAGTGTTGATAGGATTCATAGCAACTTGAT
The DNA here is from genome assembly GCF_003573695.1 of Papaver somniferum. NCBI lineage: Eukaryota > Viridiplantae > Streptophyta > Magnoliopsida > Ranunculales > Papaveraceae > Papaver > Papaver somniferum. Next base: position 459,991 of record NW_020620492.1, on the reverse strand, counting down.
TAAGAGCAGCATCACCGATGAAACGTTGAGTATCAGTAAACGCAACATAAGATGGAGTAGTTCGATTTCCTTGATCATTAGCAATGATTTCAACTCGGCCATTTTGCCATACTGCTACACATGAATATGTTGTTCCTAAATCAATCCCTACTGTTTTTCCTCCTCCACCCATTGAAAAACAGAAACTAGAGAAGTGATCAGTGTGGATCTCTAATTTAAATCTTAATTAAATTTGTATGCCCTTGCTAATTTCTGGATCGATCTAGAGAGTGAGATCTGAGAGAGACGGTGAAGTGAATGATTTATAGACAGAAATGCGGTGTAGCAACAGAGAACAGATATAGTGGAGTAGTACTATATTTGGGATGGGGCTGAGATACCAAGAAAGAGCACAAATTTCCTTAAGCGGGAAAAAATCGGATGCCAAGGTTGTTTTTATATTGTAGTTTGGAATTTCATTTTGCGTCCGGAAAGGGTCAAAAATGAATACAGGGAATTTCGAGGAAGCATCCTAGCTACATTTTATGAGCTTACTTGGTTGTATCTTCAAAAGCTTACTTGGTTAATAATAATGGGTGCTAAAAATGGTTCCACTCATAATCGAGCTTGTCCGTATTTGTTTGAGTCTGACTTGAGATCTGAATCTGACTCGTCATGTAGCTCGGAGTGAATCAGATGTGTTTGAGTCTGACTCGAAATCTGAATCTGACTCGTCATGTAACTCGGAGGGAATCAGATGTCGGTCTTTTTATACTAGTATTTTTGATGTCTTACTCAAGATTTAACTCAGCTCATACACCTGATTAGAGGCTATTTGAGTCAAGTATCTTTTTGTACCTGACTCGTTAGGCATATATCTGACTGGAACCAAAAAGAATTTACTAACTCTACTAATTAATAGTTTTTGAGTCAAATGTATGAGTCTGATTCTGATGTAATGACTCAGATGTATGCCCAGACGAATCAGTTGAGTTAGAAAAAGATAAACAACCTGCAAGCTGCTTCATTATTATAAGAATGTTTGGATGAACTCTCAAAAAATTCTAGAAGCAAAAATGTCAAGAAATAGGTTGGTAATTACGTTTTTTTTTTTTTGTTAAATGCAACATCAGTGGTCTTAGATTTTGTTGAAGGCATCAATATCCCAACAGCTCTGGATGTAATAGCCGGCAGGCTCCAATGTGATCGATGACAGTGTCCACTGAGACAAGGTAATCATGATTGTCAGTTTCTTGATATCTCAACCAACAGCAATCAGCATTGCTTCTTCATGTCAGTCTCCGTCTCACTGTTTCCCTCTCCTCTGAAACTGCAGCAAAAATCTTTACGTCTCTAATGATCTGATCTCCAGAGATATAGATTTTTAGACCAGCTTCAGTGTGGAGATCAGAGAAAGTGACTGCCACTCAACTATAGGCCTTTCTGATGGTTTTCCACCTTGAGATCACTGTCCAAGGAAGCTTACCAGAACTTTGTGCAAACCTCTCTGACAAATCAATTCCAAATCAAAGATAACGGCAAGAATTGAAGATAGCAAGTTAAAAGCAATTCCGACGCCTTCAGCTACCGTTTCCAGAACAACTCCCACAGAACACCTGATGATGAAACCATAGCCTGGTCCTAGATTACCTCTAGTTGCTCTACCACAACAGATTATGAATCGAATAGGGAGGCAAAGCCCAAAAAATCTGCCTAGCTTCAATAGCTTTTACCTGTCTACATCGCAAACCAAAGAACTTGAGGATTTGGAGGTCATAAGCACCATTCCACATATTGCCTTTTATTCAGCTATCACAATCTTAGTAAATGAGCAAATTTTCATCTTCACTGCTCTGCTACTAGGCTGAATTTTTTGTGAAAAGCAACCTTCTTAAGAAGCAAAGCTCTTTCATAGCACAAAGAGCAGCAGTTCACCAAACCTCGTTGAATACTGGACTTCTATGCTTGGCAAAGCTTATAATATCATTAAAATTTCCAGGCATACTCTACTGAAAAAACATCGCACAACCATCTATAAATCTCTTGACTAAAATTACAGCATCACAGCTCCAGAGAATATGATATAAGCTACAAATATCGTGACTACTAACTCAACTGACAAATAACTTAATAAGTTCATATATTATATCTCGTTTGAGTTCCAACACTCCTCAAGAAACAAGAAGACCAAGACCACAAGGGAAACTATTTTATTTTATATTAGCTTCACATGAAAACATATACCACAAGGACAATAACAACTAATGAAGCTGACTTTACAAAAAAGGTTTGACTTCAGATAGTTATCCATGCTTCATCCCTTGTATAATCAGATTGTGCAATCATCTAAACAATCACTAGAGATCCATGGTAGTCACCCATAGTCATTCATACTAATTTAACACTAATCATAAACAACAATTACAACCACAAATGACAAAAGCAGCACTAAAGGAAATATCAGATTCTAGCAAAAATGGTAAAAGAATAGGAGAAATGTGGGAATCTAGCAATATCTTTTTTCACCTGTTCGCAAGTTTTTATGTCTCCTTTGCAGCTAGATTCTGAACAATAGTAATCCCCTTTGTTCATTCAGGAATACAACAGCACATCATTCAAGAATATACAAGGAAAAGAATCACCACAACAAAAGTTACCAAAATGTTACAGACATCCAGAGAAAGAATAAAGCAGCATCAGCTCTCAAGCCCTGTGAAAGGCAACTGAGAATGTTTCTGAGAAACAAGCCTTAGATTTATCATCATAAACAAAGCCACGAAACACGTACAAAGACATTTCACATGGCGGGTTTTATATTCTATTGGAAAACATTAAAGACTAGCTATACAAGTTTTCCATCAACTATGAGGATTAAGAATGCAAGAAACCGAACTGCTCGCGCGACATCATATCCAATTCATAAACCAATTTACACATCCAGTGTCAAAAAGGCATGCGCGACAATACCAAATCCAAATCCAAAGTCTTTTCCAGTAGCAAGTACCGGGTCGACTAGAGAATATCTCCTAAGAGTAGAACATAGGTTTTACGCCGGCCTGTCCGAGCCTCGCACAACTTGCACTACGGCAAGCAACCAATTTACACATCCAGGGTCAAGACTCAATTTTGATTTTGAAAACATCAATTGTTTAAACTAGGAAGGAAACAGAAAGTCCAGAGCTAAGAACTAATGCACGCCACAATCAAATTCACATTCACACTCATCCAAAACCGCACAATCACATTTAATGCTATTTTGGTGGGTTCCATAGCTTTCGTGTGGGACCCACCATTCCCAAAAAGGTTATTCATTTTACACCGGGTCAGCCACTCTAAAAGACTGCCAGCTCAAACACCCAATAATTAACCATTTTGGGGAATGGTGGGTCCCACCCGAATGCCAAGGGACCAACCAAAAAAGTTTCATGTGAGAGGCAGGTTTTGGAAGAGTATAAATTAGAGACCTGTTAAGAGTTTACGAGAACTCCCTGATCAAAAGAAACATAAACGAATCCACAAATTTGAGGAAACATCTTAAAATAAAAGAGAACAACAATGATTTAGGAAGGAACAACAAATAAGTTCTGAAAGTAGATCCATAAGTCAAGATTTAGGCATCAGTGTGTGCAACATTCCCCTTTTAAGATCTTTAATACATGTGCATAGGATATAAAAATGAAATCAAACAGCAAAATTAAGTTAGGGCGTATCATCATCTACACTCTGAATAGCAGTATATCAGACTGATAAAGCTGGATTCATAGATTGATTATTATAAAAAGAAGGCAATAGAGAGTCAAGAAAATTCAAGGAAGAGAATTACAAAGAAAAGTTTGTAACATGTTTCAGACATCCAAGAAATGAAAACGCAGATTTTAGATAGATGTAGGGCCACTCAAACAGCTAAAGAAAATTACTTTAAGTCAAATAAATGAAAGATAAGTTAGGTTAGGTTAGGAGATGTATCCAGTATAGAGCCAATTGAATCAACTCTTGACAAAAGATACAAAGACTAAAAACTCAATAGATCTACTATACATAAAACAACTGTCACAAAATAGTTTAGCATCACTCCACCTTTGAGTGAAAATGTGCAAAGGTCAAAACTCAAAACGGTAGTAGGATTCAGTTATCTGTGTAAGCCACCCACATGCATATCCTATCTTTCCTTTAGGTGCTCATTCCTTCAGTAAAACAAATCAAGTGGTTTTAATGTAAGAAATACTTAAATACTTGCTACCAGACTGCGAGAAATGGCAATCATCACGTAGAATAAAGGAAAACCTCTTCCGTTAAGAAAAACAAAACGCACATAATAATGTTAGTCGATCAGCTGGGGAAAGCATCACCACCTCCACCTTATCATTCTCCTCAAAAAACAAGGGGCACAAGGCAATGACATTAGAAATAAGCAAATTTTAAAAAGATAATCTTCTAAAACTAATAACAAACTTACAGGCAAATTGGAGACAACCAAAAATATGTGTCTGCTCAGAATAATGACATGTCTTCTCATCTTGTCTCCAAAATCTCTCAAGTCTGACATGTGAAATATTCATAATCTGTGAAAAACCATTAACTTGTGGAAAATTCTTTGAAAGCGCCAATTTAAAATACAGTACTCCAAACACCCCCTGAGATAAGATGCTTTTCTGGTGGGTCCCATGACTTTCATGAGAGACCCATCATTCTCAAAATAAGGCAATTTATACCCATTTTATAGAATGGTAGGTCTCACACGAAAGCCATGAGACCCACCAGAAAAAGTATTTGAAGGGAGGGGGATGTTTTGAGGGTGTTCGAGTTGGCGTTCTGTTCAGAATTTCTAAAAGCTACATAATCAAAAGAAAAAATCTTAAACAAAAGGAGAGCACCAATAATTTAGGCAACAACAAAAATAAGTTTTGAAAATAGATCCATAAGACCAGATTTAGGCTCAAGTGTGAGTAACATTTGGATCATTGATAAAACCTCGCTAAAATCGGTAAAATATATAACATTTATCATCATTAGCTCTATCAAATCAATCTACTGACACTTGTGCACTCGATATAAGTAAGAACTTATCATCGTCGAAACTCTAAGATTCAAGCATATACAACAAAAAGATCACAAAGAAAGTCTATCAAAATGTTTCAGACATTCAAGAAAGCAATAAAGCAGCATTAGCTCTCAAGCCTGGCGAAAGCTCTTAGTCGGGAACTGCGAATGTTCTTGAGAAACAAGCCTTAAATTTATCATCACAAACAATCAAACTAAGAAGATGAAAACTGCAACGGTCGCATATGCCATATGTGCAAACACGAAGGCCAAGAACAAAATCTTCTGAAAGATAAAAATGTTTTTGAAAGGAAAGATGGATCAGAGTACTGGCTTGGAAAACCTCTTCTGTTGAGAACGAGATTTAAACAAAACGCATATTATAATCTTAGTCGATCAGCTGGGGAAAGGATCATCACGTCCATCTTATCAGACTCCTCAAAAACAAGAAGCACGAGACAAATAACGAGTTTTAAATACATTAGAGACAACTAAATAGTCAGCCCCTTAGATGTTATAATTGTGCTGTCATCTCAGCAATCAGTACAGGTATATGTATAATCATCTTCAGCATTTAGACTTCTACTAAATTAACACAACAAATATTTCCAATAATCAAATATATAAACATTTAATTTTAAAAGGAAATTACCAGAATCACACTACATCAGCAATCAAATTTCTGCTCAGAATAATGAAATGCCTTCTCATAGATCTTGTTTCCAAGATCTCTGAAGTCTGACATGTGAAATGTTCATAAATCATCCTTGCAAGGCTAATATTTAAAAAGAAAAAACATACAAAATTGTAGTTACACAACATCCAAATGCAACATAGCAAGAAGCACCAGATAGCGAGGGCAACAATTTGTACTGCATCACCATAATAAAAATGCCACTAGAATTGAATTAACCTAGCTACAACAACAATGTTCACAGAACAAAATGAAGCCAATAACATACAACAAAACAATCATAAAATCCATATGCCTCAGCCCCTTAGATGTTATAATTTTGCGGTCATCTCCGCTATCATTACAGGTCTATGTTTAATCATCATCGGCATTTCAATCAAGCAATTTCAATAATCATAAGATCCAGATCTCCAGTGTTTTATGCTATAAATGTATTCTCAGTTGCAACAATTGAGCAAACGAGATTATAAACAAATTATCAATAGCAACAAATTAATATTGCTTCAAGGGAACGAGTCAATCAGGTAATGAAAAAAATCCTGTCGACCAGGAAATAGTAAATCGAGAAAGAATTATACCTGTTAGTTAAGCCTCAGGAAATAGCTCAGTGAAAATGTAAGATATGATTATTCTCTTGAGGTACAGATCCAGATCCTAGTTTGATATGAAGTGAAAATCCAATCTCTTCGGTTTGTCTTAGGTTCAAACTAGGATATGGATCTTCCACCACCGCCGCCGGTTCGCCGCCATCATCTTCACAGTCACTGGCAAAAACACCACCGCGGCCGCAACGAGGAGGAGAAAAGAGAGCGGAGAGAGTTTGAAGGAAGAGAGACAAATAGTTATTAGGGTTTTCTACTTTCTGAGTTTCGAAGAATTTATAAAGGTGTTTTTAGTATTCTAGAGTATTTGACTTTATTGACTTTAATTGACCATTCTTGTTTTTGATTTTTATTTTATTTGCCATCTGTGGAGACAGTCACCTCGTTTGGTATTGGGATCTAATTCGAGGTCAGACTAGGAGATATATGAGTTGTTATTTTGATAGCGAGGGAGGATCCCCACACTCATGTTATCACATTATCTCTATTCGGAGCTAAGGTTTTGAAGATATGTTTCCTCTACATACCCACTAAAAATGAGCACATTCTGAAATACCAAACCTCATCATCTATCAATCTTAATTTAAGCGGTTGAGACTTTGTTGACTTTCCACGGCTGGGTTTCAAAGTAGTAGATGGTGGAGTTATACGTTTCGGAGTGTGCTCATTTTTAGTGGGTATGTAAAGCTTTATAAGAGAAACATATCTTTGAAATCTTAGCTTCGAATACGTTATCGTTTGGTTTTTATTCTTAAAAAGAACATGCAAAGTGTGAGATAATGTGATAATAGGAGTGTGAATGGATCCTTCCTCTTTGATATTTCTTGCCTTTAAATAATTTGAGTCAGATGCAATAAGTTAAATCCAAAAAAATTGAGTCCAATGCAGATGGATCAGATCACATGAGTTAGATAATGTGATTACAGCCAAAATAAGTGATTTATGGGCCTTGTGTCCTTCTTTTAAATTTTAATCCTATGGAAGAAGAAGAAAAAAAGTTGGTCTTGTTATACTTGTGTCCTTCTTTAATCCTATGGAAGAAAAAATAATGTTGGCTTCTAATTACCATATCTTTATCTATAATTTTAAGATTACGGCTTACGTCTTATATTTTATTGTAGGCTAAGTCAAATTCATGTCAGCTCGATCGGTCATAAAAAATCTGATTCATTTTAATCAAGCTTCATTTCTTTTGAATCTGGAAACTCTTCTCAGATATAAGGAAATGAATCAATTCCTGAGCCAAGGATCTTAAATCTCGAACGAGCAGTCGAAAGGATTCTGGAGCATCCTCATATTTAGGCATATTGTTCCTCCAATGATTCTACTACCAAGTACTTCATGTTGAGCTCTAATATGATCAGGAGAATGCCTAAGGGTTATTATGAGAGAGGAAAATTTGATTCCATTTTTAGTAGCTTCAAGAACTTTTAAGTTGTTACTCACAAACAGCACTTTGTGAATGTTCAGTTGTTGTATCCACTTGATTAATGAAGCCGTTTTTTCCTCTATTTCTTTTGTTTTTGACCCTGCAATACATTTGCATCTTGCTCCTGTAAAAGTACCTACATTATTAGATGTAATTAGTGAATAGTGACACATTATCCTGATTCTTATTTTCGTCAAAAGCTAAAGCCATGTTGATCTTAACATTGTCTATGTAAGGTATTAGTTGATCAGGTGACACTGATATTACATTACCATTAATGTTCCCTCATTATTAGAATCTATATATCTTATGCCACTATTGATGATAATTTTTAATACATTTACAATTCTATGAGTATTAGTTTTTAAATTTTTAAACACATGATCATTTCGTATTTTCCAAATACCCCATAGCAAATTACTACCATAAACTCAAGCCAGGAGTGATTACTCATATCCGTTATATCAGTCAACAAATCTTGGAACCACATGCCAAAAACCTATCTGATTACAAAGAAGAAGTATCTAGTTAAAGTCTGTACCTGACAAATTTCAAAACATGAACTCAAGCATTGGATGTTCATAGGTCTTACTACTTTTGTTTAAAAAACTATGTCTAGGAAATATAAGCCTAAAAACATCAAATTATACTTTACTTCACAAACTGAATTTTTTGTTTGTGAACTACGCAATTATTGATGTTATTGAACTCTAAGGTGCACAAGTGTTCACGAAATGGTTTTTTTGTTCGCAAATTATGCAATCTCAAAGTGTTATTGGGCACTTTGTAAATTTACTCGTGTGTTTATGAACTGAATTTTCAATTCACGAACTGTGCACTTTTGACATGTTCATGAACTCCAAAAACATACTAAGTTTGCTAACCAAGTTTTCAAGTTGGAGAACTAGTTATTTTTTGGATGTTACTGAACTCCAAATTGTTTCGTGTTTCATACACCATAATTGGTTATTCTTGAGTTAACTTTTTTGCACGATTCTTTAATCGATAAATACGTGGTGCACATTCTTCTTTGTAATTCAAGGAAAACTTCTCACATGCTTACATGGTTTTCATCCTTTGAAATTAATATATATTGAGAAATTCTGTTTGCTTGGGATCAAAGTAATTCCTAAAACACAAAACAAATTGCTCGAACTTTAAGCAATCTAGCATCTTTCATCATTATAAATAGTAACGGTCAGACATCATTAATACTAATTTACCTCAATAAATTTAACACTAATGGGAAACAACTACAACAAAAAACCTTTCAACTAAAGCTATTCGTTGGTAAAGAAACATTAAACTTCCACTAGATACGTCGAAGACAAACAAAAGCTTTCATAGCGAATATCAAATACAGAAAAAAGAAAAAAGAAAACATTGGTTATTTCATGTATCGAGAAATATAAAGGAAATGCCAGGAAAAACGCTGCTACAAGGGATAAAAATGCAAAATAATAAATAAATAACACATGTTCTTCTTTTTCTTTCGAAATATACACATGGTTCGAATGTAATCGTGAAAACTTTAAGGATAACGAAGTAACACTAAAAACAACACGATTTTTAATTTTATAACTTTATTAAACTTACAAATTTGTGTGAACTTTGCAAAACCAATATATTATAATATATATATATTATAACTTTAAGCACAATTATATCTCATCGCTATATATGGATATATTCGATTAGTGCACACTAATACTAGACTGTTGATTGATATGCAGTTGATGGGTCAATAGACATACAACATAATATTCTTCACAAATCTTTTGATAACCATGGTAATCACACCGACAGTGAAATATTTATATAATCCTTCAGGGAAATACGCAGGATACAAAATACAAACCATCTTAAATTTTGCTGTCAACAGTGAGTTGCGCATACTAGCTTGTGTTTACAATCCAGAAAAAGTTCCCAGATTCCTTAATTTCTTTGAAGCCACTAATCCAGTAACAAAAGATAGCTTTGTATGTATCTATGTTTTGAACCTTGTTAAGATAGTTGGTCCCGCAACTTCCATCCTCATCGAACACAAAAAACAAAAAAAAAGACACGGGATGGAACGTGTAATTCGTCAGAGAAAATTATCAATGCATTCAACCATTTTGAAAAACATAATTAAGGCTTCACAATCGAGTAGTATTTCACTGCCATACCACAATTCTCAATTATGGAAAACGACGTATCTCAGATAGCATTGGAAAAGAGGACGAATCTTTTGATCATACATTTCGGTGACTTAGATGATCATCCTTATACGGCAATCAACTGAACTGTATTTGTTAAAGCATTGCTTGGTCGAACTCGCATGCGTTTCTATCTCAAGCATGTTTGTCAAGTTTAGTTGTCAAAACTATATGTCTTGATTTCTAGACTACTTATAGCTAAGTCTCGGTTTAGGACAGTTTAGTGTAGTTGAGCTCCAGACTCCGTGGCGATCATCTTACGAAGACGAAGAACTACGCAAGGAACCAGTAGAAATTCATCCGACTAAAAGGTATGTGGAGACTTGAACTTATCTATCACTCAAAAGTCTATTTACTCTATCTCCTACTCTTGAGACAAAGTCGTATAAGTATGATAGTTTTCATACATACACATTTGTTATTTCGAACCGAGTTTATTCGACTATTTTTTTCTCGAAATATGTGTTGGTAAGCTTTCGCTTTAAGCACTTTTCATCTTTACGCGTGACGAAATTCATGATGACGTTTCAATCTTGAAAATAGCTTTGATGACGATAGTCGTGAATAACGATTGTTATAACATTATAGAAGAATGTTTCAATGATTGAAATTTAGAGTTGAGATTATGTAACTAACTATGGATATAAGCATATATAGTGTGTTCGCACATTAGTGTATAAATCCATGTGTCATAGACCAAGTGTGTGCATATGTGTGCATACGGTATTGGTGAAGGGGACAAGTTGGGTACACGTACCAGCGGAAGTTTTCGAACCGAAAATTTCTGCTGAGTTTGTAAGTTTGCCAACTGTTAAACCATTCATCTTAGGTACGCATACCCGTACGCGTACCCACAGAAGTTTTCGAACCGAAAATTTATGTTGAGTTTCTAAACTCAAATCCGGTAGCTATGGTACACGTACGCGTACCCAAGATGGTTATATTTCTCAAATCAGAAGTTCACGAACTTAAACAATAAATCAATAAGGAATGCAATATTTGCAAACCGTGGCTATATTGTTCATGAATTGATTCAAGTGAATCAAACTGATTTTGTTTCAATTGTGTCTATTCATAAAGACCTAAGCAATTGAACAACTCTTCAACTAATTCTTATGAGTCATTTGAACTATTTATGTGAAGAAGATGAAAGTACTCATATGGCTAACCATTGGTTAACTATTTAAGAACCCACTAAGTGTACACGTTTAGGTACGGTTACTCAAACTCAAATGAAATACATTTCATTTGTGTATGACAAGCTAAATTTCGATATAACGGTTGAAAGATATTAGCTTGGTTAAATCAGGTTTTTCATCTAACGGTGAATATTGAATGCTTTGTTACCAAGGTAACTTGGATTGCAAACCCTGATTTGAAAACTATATAAAGGAGACATCTAGCAACTGGAAAAACTAATCCCTACACCTCCTATGTGATACTAGTTGGTTTTGCTAGAGTCGATTCTCCTTTAACCTTAGGTTTCTTCTCGAGACCATGTAGGTTAACGATTGAAAGACTTAATTGGGATTGTGAAGCCAGACGAAACTACTTCTCTTGATTCCTCTCTAGTGAATCATAGTAATTCAAGTATTAAACAAAGTACATGATTTGAGAAACTTTATAGAAGGAAGAACTTCTCAAATAAGATTACTGATGTTGGCCCCTATATGTTCCGTGAGTCTCACAATTACGCTCAACATACGTGTACACGTTTTCGCAAAAGTATAAAAGTTGCGAGTAATCTCCACAAGAAAATTGAACAACTGTCTACTTATCTAAAAGGGTGTACAGTACTAACAAGAAATCCTCAACAGGAAAGTAGTGTTAGTATGGGAGCTTTTGCCTTAAATTCAACATCACCCTTTCAATGGTTTTGTGACAGTGGTTGTAGCCGACATATGACTGGAGATCTTTCGTGGTTCGTTTCTACAAGAGACTTTGAAGAAGGACCAGTTACTTTCGGAGATGGGAGTTTTTTCTACATTAGAAAGAAGGGCGCGATCAAGCTTCCCGGTGTTCCAGAAATCCATGATGTAGTATACGTCAAAGGTATGACTGCAAATCTTCTTTATATTAGTTAAATTTGTAACAAAGTCCATAGAGTTGTTTTCAATGCAAATGGATGTGACATTGTAGACAAAACTGGAAAAGTGATTTTTCAGGGAACTCGTGGTAAAAATAAATGTTATCTTCTTGATACTCAGTTTAGTAACTGTTGCAATTTGACTAAGGTGGAATCTACACATCTTTGGCATGAGCGTTTTGGTCACATCAATTATCGTCTCTTAACTAAGATCATTAACAAGGAACTTGTTAGAGGCGTTCCCAAAATTAATGCAAAGATTGGCGGTGTATGTGGTGCATGTCAACAGGGTAAGCAAACGAAAGTTCACCTAAGGATCCACTTGATTTAATTCACATGGATATCTTCGGACCAATTCAACAACCCACTGTTGGAGGAAAAAAGTACGCCTTATTTATGGTAGATGACTACACCATATTCACTTGGGTAGCATTTCTAGCTCACAAGAATGAAAATCTTGGTGAATTAATAGGATCCAGAATGAACAAGGTCGTAAACTAAAGAAAAATAGAAGCGACTGTGGCACTGAATTCAAAGACACCAAAGTATTTGAATTCTGTGATAAACTGGGGATTACTCAACAATACTCACCACTCATTACTCCTCAAGCTAATGGAGTTGCTGAAAGAAAGAATAAGAATATTCAAGAAATGGCCAGGGTAATGCTCCATAACAAAAACTTACCTCTAAGGTTTTGGGGAGAAGCTGTCTTTACAACATGTTACTTGATCAACCGTGTCTACCTACGGTCTAAAACTCTAAACACTCCATATGAGTTGTGGTATGGTAGAAAACCCAACTTACACTGTCTTAGAGTGTTCGAAAGTAAGTACTACATCCTAAAAGATCGAGAAAAAGGAGGGAAATTGGATACTAAAAGTGATGAAGGTATCTTTCTTGGTTATGCGTCTGATAGTCGTGGTTTTCGAGTATTTAATCTCAGAACCCAAGTGATGATGGAATCCGCTAACGTTATCATTGATGATATTAGTGACTTTCACCATGAATTTTCTCCTGCTGAGCTTCCTCCAACCGAGACAACTGAGAAAGTCAAAGAAATTCCGGATTCAGTTGAAGTTATACCTACTGTTACTGATCCTGATCTCTCTAGTAACGAGGAGAAAAATAATGATCAGACTGTGCATGTTGAACAAGAACGTGTCCCTCCACGACACCTCTGGGTTCAAAGAAATCATGATCCAAATAGTATCATTGGAGGAAGAGATTCTACTGCAAAGACTAGAGGAAAACTTCAAAATTTATGCAATTTTGGTTATTATCTGTCACATGTAGATTCAAGAAATATTGATGAAGATCTTAGCGATCCCATATGGGTGAATGCAATGCATGAAGAGTCAAATCAATTTGAAAGACAAGATGGATGGAAGCTTGTACCTTGTCCTCCAAATGTCAACATTGTTGGCATCAAATAGATATTTAAGAACAAGTATGATGAGTTTGGCACTATTGTCAGAAACAAAGCAAGACTTGTGGTTGAAGGATATTCACAAATCCAAAGAATCGACTTTGACGAAACCTTCGCCCATGTGGCACGCCTTGAGTCCATCAGATTATTATTAGCTCATGCTTGTTTTCTTAAGGTAAAGCTATTTCAAATGGACATCAAATTCGCTTTTCTAAATGGAACCTTAAAGGAAGAAGTCTATGTAGCTCAACCTAAGGGATTTGAAAACCCTTACTTCCTAGATCACGTCCTTAAACTTAATAAGGCGCTATATGGGTTGAAACAAGCACCTCGTGCCTAGTTCGAAAAACTGACCTCATCTCTTCTTGGGAAAGTTTTTTCGAGAGGAGGAGCTGATAAAACATTGTTTACCAAGTGGAGCGGAAAAGATGTTGTGATTTCTCAAGTTTATGTAGATTATATCATCTACGGATCAACATCGGAGAAACTTGCACAAGAGTTTCAAGTGTCTCTTGGAAAGGAGTTTGAAACGAGCAATGTTGGTGAATTAAAATTCTTTTTGGGTTTACAAATTCAACAACAGGGATGGAATTTACTTATCTCAAGAGAAATACGCTAAGGATCTTGTCTCAAGATTTGGCCTTAATAAGTCTAACCCTAAACTAACTCATATGCCTACCACTGGTAAACTGCATCGAGATGATAAAGGTGTAAATTGTTGATCAAAAACTTTATCGATCTATCATTGGAAGCCTTTTATATCTCACATCCACTCGACCTGATATTATTTTTGGTGTTGGTTGTTGTGCTAGGTTTCAGGAAAATACAAAGGAGTCTCATCTTGCAGCTGCAAAAAGGATCATACGCTATATTAATCATACTAGAGGGTATGGTCTCTCTTACAGTTTTGATACTAACACTGATCTTACTGCCTATTCAGATGCAGATTGGGAAGGATGTGTGGAAGATAGAAAAAGTACATCAGGGGGTTTCTACTATGTATGACTGAATCTTGTAGCTTGGCATAGCAAGAAAAAAAATTCACAATCCCTCTGAACATGTGAAGCAGAATACATTGTTGCAGGCTCATGTTGTACTCAACTTCTATGGATGAAACAAATGCTTGCTGATTATGGAATCAACATTGGAATAATGAGAATCTTATGCGACAACACCAGTGCAATTCGCATAACAGAAAATCCAGTTGAGCACTCAAGGACTAAGCACGTTGACATAAGGTATCATTTTATTCGAGATCTTTACGAAAATGGTATCATTAATATGGAGTTTGTGCCCTCGGAACAACAATTGGATGATATTCTCACCAAACCATTAGATACTGCTACGTTTCAACACTTACGGAAGTTTATTGGTGTCGTTCTGGTTCATTAGTCATCCATAACTCTTGCCCCTGCTCTTATCTCGAGCTTTTGGGCAATTGAGTTTGGAATGACTTGAGGTGTAAGGCTATATTGCACATTTGTTTCTAGTATATGTATCTTCTAAGTATCTTAGTCTTTTCTTAAAATCCCTCTTTTCTTATAAAAGTAAGGTCGCTCTTGTTGTTCTTTCAGGAATGACATCAAATGGGGGAGAGTTCTTTTGAACTTGCGCTTAATTTCCATATCTTTGTGGGGAGTGCTACTGTGGAATATTTGAGGAGTTATCATGTATCTTTATAAATTCCTTGATGAATGCATTTATCTTCGGCTTTATGATTTCATCTAAAAAAAGTTGATATGTACTTTTCATTGGTCTTGAAGCATCTCCGTGGAAATTTCATTAGGATCTCATTTTCGTACCTTTGCCAATTTTATTGACGAAAAGGGGGAGAATTAATATGTAGTTCACACTACAAATACACATGGTTTACGTGTTTTACGGATCATTATGTAAGGGGGAGTGGTTTTCATGTTGAGATGAAAGTATTGACTAAGAGGGAGTGATACATATCACCATAGTATTGTTGTCGAAGTTGTGATATAAGAACTTTGATACTGTGTACTAATACTATAAGTCTATAACACTGTATAACAATGATCGAGAGCTTTTGTTTTCTCATTGTTATGGCTACAAATCTTCAACAACTATGATGATGAATTGAACGTCTATGGAATCATGGGAGTACTTGGAAAAGACGAAGTTTTTGAGTATTGTTGAAGCACCAAGGAGATCAAGCATGTGAACGAGAAGCTACAAAGTTTTATTTATTTTGTAATCCATATGTATTGATAGTTTTGCCACTAAAATTGACAAAGGGGGAGATTGTTAGAGCATTGCTCGGTCGAACTCGCATGCGTTGCTATCTCAAGCATGTTTGTCAAATTTATTTGTCAAAACTATATGTCTTGATTTCTAGACTACTTATAGCTAAGTCTCGGTTTAGGACAGTTTAGTGTAGTTGAGCTGTAGACTCCATGGCGATCATTTTACGAAGACGAATAACTACTCAAGGAACCAGTGGAATTTCATCCGACTAAAAGGTATGTGGAGACTTGAACTTATCTATCACTCAAAAGTCTATCTACTCTTGAAACAAAGTCGTATAAGTATGATAGTTTTCATACATACAGATTTGCTATTTCAAGCCGAGTTTACTTGCCTATCTTTTTCTCGAAATATGTGTTGGTAAGCTTTTGCTTTAAAAAATTTTCATCTTTACCCGTGACGAAAGTCATGATGACGTTTCAATATTGAAAATAGCTTTGATGACGATAGTCGTGAATAACGATTGTTATAACATTATAGAAGAATGTTTCAATGATTGAAATGTAGAGTTGAGATTACGTAACCAACTATGGATATAAGCATATATAGTGTGTTCGCACATTAGTGTATAAATCCATGTGCCAGAAACCAAGTGTGTTCATATGTGTGCATACGGTATTGGTGAAGGAGTCAGGTTGGGTACGCGTACCAACGGAAGTTTTCGAACCGAAAATATCTGCTGAGCTTGTAAGTTTGAAAACTCTTAAACTAGTCACCTTAGGTACGCATACCCGTACACGTACCCAGGGAAGTTTTCGAACCGAAAATTTATGCTAAGTTTCTAAACTCAAATCCGGTAGCTATGGTACACGTACCTGTACGCGTACCCAAGCTGGTTATATTTCTCAAATCGGAAGTTCATGAACTTAAACAATAAATCAATAAGGAATGCAATCTTTGCAAACCGTGGCTATATTGTTCATGAATTTATTCAAGTGAATCAAACCGATTTTGTTCCAATTGTGTCTATTCATAAAGACCCAAGCAATTGAACAACTCTTCAACTAGTTCTTATGAGTCATTTGAACTAGTTATGTGAAGAAGATGAATACGATTAATATGGAAGTAATCATATGGCTAACAATTGGTTAACTATTTGTGAACCAACTAAGTCTACACGTTTAGGTATGGTTACTCAAACCTAAATGAAATATATTTCATTTGTATATGAGAAGTTAAGTTTCGATCTAACGGTTGAAAGATATTAGCTTAGTTAAATCAGGTTTTCATATAATGGTGAATATTGAATGCTTTGTTAGTAAGGTAACTTGGATTGCAAACCCTGATTTGAAAACTATATAAAGGAGACATCTAGCAACTGGAAAAACTAATCACCACACCTCCTGTGTGATACTAGTTGGTTTTGCTAGAGTCAATTCTCCTTTAACCTTAGGTTTCTTCTCGAGACCCTGTAGGTTAACGACTGAAAGACTTCATTGGGATTGTGAAGCCAGACTAAACTACTTCTCTTGTAGTTGAGCGATCTGATCTTGCCATTTTCTATCGTACGAGTTCAATTGAATAATTGACTTGAGATTATATCTCCGATAGGGAAAGATAAAAAAAAAGAAATCACAAACATCTTCGTCTCATCGTTTGTGATTCCGCAATATCTAGTTTCGCTGCCATACGATTTAGATCATTGTGAGGTGATTGATAATTCTAGGATGTTCTTCGGCAATATAAGTCCGGGTTATCAATTGGTTCCTGTTCACCTTGATTTTATCGAAAGACGGAACAAAACTCATAGGTTTATCTGTGGGAGACAAATTTATCTATCATTATAGACTTTTCTATGTGATACAGATTTGTTTATTAAAGTCTTCGACTTTGGGTCGTACCAACTCTTGGTTGTGGGTGAGATCAGCTAAGGAAATAAAATGCGTAGTATTCTGCTGGGATCAGAGACGTAAGGAGCGCAACTGTACCTTGAATCAGTGTGATATTGATTAGGGTTCAAATACAGTCCAGACCGAAGTTAGTTTGTAGTACACTAGTGTCTGTAGCGGCTTAATACAGTGTGGTGTTCAATCTGGACTAGGTCCCGGAATTTTTCTGCATTTGCGGTTTCCTCGTTAACAAAATTTATAGTGTCTGTGTTATTTCTATTCCGCATTATATTTTGTTATATAATTGAAATATCACAGGTTGTGCGTTAAGATCAATCAATTAGAATATCCAACCTTTGGTTGTTGATTTAAATTGATTGACACTTGGATATTGGTCTTTGGTACCATCCAAGTTTATCTCTCTAGTATTTGATAAAGACTTGCAGTTTTCCATTTGCTTGAGTAAAGATCAAATCGAGAGATAGAGATATTAACTATTTGATATACTTTTATCTAGGTTGAGTCTGACTGTCTAGTTGATTCTCTAGAAAGTATATTGGAGTTAGTCCATAGAGATTGCTAATCGAAATATTGGATGAGGTTGTTAGACCCCCGCTTTTTCAGTTTTAGATAAGGCACCTTGCTCAGTGGGGATTCTCTTTGACCACAAGAATAACTCGATTGTTGTTATTGATGTTTCTGTAAGTTTCCATGATTTTCATTGGAGGCCCTGACGACCGGAAGGCATTAGCATATAGTATGAGAATGGTTGATCAACCCAATTTAAATCTCTCAATTTTCCTATTCACTCATATAAAATTGAATAAAAAAAATAAAAATATGATGAATTGATAAACGACTTGTGGGATAAAATTACGAACACCGAAATCATTTTGTACAAAGAGGAAGAAGTAATAGATTATGCAGATACAACAAGTACTTAGAGAACTCTTATGACTTCATAATTGTTGGGAGACGACATGATAGTAACTCACCAATTCCACATAGACTTGATGAATGGTGTGTCTTCAAAGAACTTGGTGTAATTGGAGACCTTTTCGCTACGTCCATTTTCAAGGGTAATTTTTCAGTTTTGGTAATGCAACAATGAGACTTTACATCCGAAATTTTGGCCATATAAATACCACACAAATACTTAGTTATAGCAGGATTAAATCATTTTCTTTTATATTTGTTTTGTTTCTTTTTATAGGTTTCTTGAAAGATGAAAGTAGCAAATTACACTTTTACGTCCATGTTATTCATCTTTTAAGTCATATTTATAGTCAGTAGTTCCGCTTCTCGAGGTGACCATTACAATGACAAAAAAGAAAAAAGAGAATCCGGGTAGTTTACGTCCTTATTATTTATTTAAGGGCCCTTGATTTGACTAAATTATGATTGTATTAAGTTTTGTTCATACATGTTGTCGAACGAAAAAGTGGATGGTGTACTTGCTCACCTTTTTATTAAGTATCTAAACCATAAACAACTATTCAAGTAGTTGTGTATTTATCTTTAAAAACTAAATAATGAAAGATAAAAAAATTGTCACTACAAGAAACTGAGGATTTAGTGACCGTTTTTTAAACGACAATTTAAATTTGCCACCAAAAGCCGTTGTTTGCGACAACAAAAAAGTTTGACACTATAAAAATTTATTTGCGATAAACTCTTATAATTATCGCTAAATTTGTCGCTGAAAGTAAAATCTAGGACTAAATAATTTTTTCTCACTAATAATGTTTTTTAGTGAATATTTATGTTCGCCACGAAAAACAGAATTAGCGATGACCATAAATATTCGCCGTAGAACCTTATTTTGATGAGAAACTAAATTGTTTGTCGTTAGATATTCTTTTAATAACACCAATTATTTCTCGCAAATTCAATTTTGAGTGACGAAATCAAGTTTTGCCGTTGATCTTTTTTCGCTACACAAAATAAGTTGTCACTGGAAGCACATTTTGGGACTAAAATGTTTTCCGTCACCAATAACTTTTTTTTAGGGATTATTTTTGTTTTCCACAAAAAAATGCAATTAGTGATGACGACAAATGTCCATCATAAAAAATTGTTGATGTGAGAAACTATATCATTTATCGCTAAATAGCGTTTTAATGACATCATTTATTTCTCGCATATTAGATTTTGACTGATGAGTCAATTTTTATCAACCATTAAAAAATATAGATAAATTTTGAAATATCACTAGGATAATGGTAAATTAATTACGAAATATCTATAAGAATGGGTCCTCGCCATCCTTATTGCTCCTTGGATAAATCTGTCAGTTCGTATAGGTACGTGTTTTGTAGGAAAGAAGATTTTTAGGAGTTGCCTATTTTTAACGACCACTATGACTAGTATATAAGATAATGACCGTGTTAGATCTATACATACCTGGTCGATTACCCAGCCAGGTAGGTTGTAGCTGCACCAAACCTTATAGGTTCAAACTAGTCATAGATGTTACCTACCATGCTAAAACTTTGAAATTTATACTTACCATATGTCGACGACTCCGAGATAAAAACTCCTTCCTTACAAAGGGTATACAAATTTATATTTTTTAATTTTTTTGTTTGGCAGATGACAACTTTGTGGGCCAACAAGTCGCCCGAAGCTAACTGAGGAGTTGTACTCATTAGCATGGGGATTTGATTTTCGTGCAAATTCATATTCTGTTTGCAATGTTAATGAAGTGCGCTTTCACACTATTCAAAGGGAAGTTCGCCGGACAACCCAAAATAGTGGTTTGGTAGTTGATAGTGCACATGATGGTTCGGCAATGAACTTTTACGGTACTTTTAGCGATGTTATCGAGTTAGAGTATACGCTGGGTTATTGCGTTGTGTTATTTATGTGCAACTGGTTTGATGTAAACCCAGGGAGAAATTGGATTCGGAAGGACTATAATTTTACATGCTTAAATGTGAGCAATTTCTGGTACGAGGATCAACCATTTATTTTTGCGTACCAAGTTCGGCAAGTATTCTATGTTAATGATCACAAATTCGGATTAAATTGGAAAGTGGTTCAAAAAATGCAACATAGAAATTTGTGGGATATTCCTGAAATTGAGGACCCAGAAGAATTGGAAAATGATGATATTCATGCTGATGTTAGTGAGGCCTATCAGAGTGGGGAGTCGACGATGTTAACAACTGTTGAAGCGGACGATATTCAAGCAAATGAACTCCAACGAGACGATGATGGTGAATCTGAAACGATAGATGTAGACCTTGTAGTTACAGATGGTTCAATCTATGATGAAGAGGAGGAAGATGACACCTTGTTTGACTATACCGATGGTCTTCCTGATGAAGAGGAAATTGTGGTGAATAATGATGACAGACATTGAAGATTGGTTGGTTCAGTTATTTTATCTACTTTGAAAGTTTGAAATAGAATTTCCCTTACTTTTAAAAATTTACTTTAAGAGTTTAGATTAGAATTTCCTTTTTTTTAAATAAATTTAATGTGTTTTATTGGTCTTAGGCTCTTAGCATCAACATTACTGCTATTTTAAATAATTATTGAGATTTTCTCACATATGCGTATGTTTTTTTAAACAAACCACCGTCAACACCTTTTTTTTTTTGATAACCAATCATTTTTTTACACTACTTTCATTTTTTATTTTTTTTGTAATTGATTACCAGTCATTTTGTTAGACTACTTTCATTTTGTAAATAGGCGCTTGAATATGGAAGCTAATGATTTATCGAAATGGGAAAGAATTCAAAAATTTTTTTTTTTTTGTAATAGTAATACACTTTTTGACATCCTCAAGTCTAATGTAATAGTAACATAATGTTGTTTTATTAAAATAAAAATAATAAAAAATATAAAAAATATAGAATTCAATAATTATTATTTTTTTATCAAAAATAGGCTTACATATAACCCATGCTTAAAAAATAAAAAAAAATGAAATCCCTATAAATTAGACCCGTATATCCTTGTAACACATAAGGAATGTCATGATGTATCAAAATTAATTTTATGTGGGTGATATTATAATACATCAAAATTATTTTTTCCATCCCATATCGTTGTAGTACAGTGGTAAAGCTATTAAGTGATGTTATAAGTGACTTACAAAGATCAAAAGTCGTCAGCAAAAAATTCTATATAGATCAAAAATAGAAAATGAAAAAAGTTAGTTAGCTTTCTCAATTATAGCTACTTGAGCACAAACTCGTCAGCAGCAAATCCTATATCGATTGGAAAGGAACAAAAAAAATGAAAAATTAACTTCTTTCCGGAGCACTATGCTTTAGGGTATAGTATCCCATACAAAAACATTCCAAAAAAACATATGTTTTTATTTTTAAAGCATGGATTATAGATAATATTATTTTAGATAATTTTTTTTATTGAATTATATATATATATATTTTAATAAAGCAACATTATATTAAACACTAATTAAGCAAAGTTATATATGTCACCAAAAGAAGGATAAAACATTGACTGTTGACAGTGGGATTACAACCTACGAACAAATCACATTCCAGAAATATGGACAGACCGATATAGTTAACTCCGCATTCCGGTTCGTCTCAGCCAGGAGCATTTTCCCACATAGTTGTATATAGATAATAATGAATTATCACCAATTTTTAAAATAGAAACAAGTATTCATTCAAAATAGTAAAAAACTCAAGATCCATACAAATTTCAAAAATTACAACCAAGATTTCCCGCCCGAATCAACTGAGATTCAACCAAGTTTTCTGGACGATTCCAATTAATTCTGTCTAAATTCCGTCTCGGTGAAATTAAGCATCCTGCTACCTTGAGTGCAGAAACCAGAATTTCCGCCGAGATCTCGGCCATCTCTCACGGCCGAGATCGACTGCATTTGGCCAGAATCAAAATAGATAGCGTAAATCCAGCAATCCTTAGTTGGTAAGCAATTGTAATGCATGCGTGTCCGAAATAGATGGTAAAGTATATGACGAAGTTACATTTCCAAAAAAATCCCAACCGATGGTTATATTGTATATAGAAATATTATGAGCTAGGCTATTATTAGAATAACTCTATCTGGAATCTAGTTGTCCTTCCATATAGATAGTAAACATAATGTTTTTTGCTTATGCCAATCCTCTGAAATATCCTTTTCCAGGAAGGAGCGAGCTTGGTTTAAAATATCCTTTCTCTTAATATTAATACCACCAAGAACCTTAATTTGTCAAAACAAGATGTCTTTTAAGCTCTTGGGATAAAACCCGATATCATTCTTTATTGTCCTTCGTCCAAATTTTTTTTAGGCTGAATCGATCCATTTTAACCTTATTTGGCATAACAAATATAAATAAGTGGTGATTTTTTGTACCTCCTTGTGGAGGTTTAAGTTGGGGTGTGCCAACACCAATAGTTGAGACCACCCCAAGATGTGGCTTAGCATGGCACAACTTGTAGTTTCATGTTTTGTGCTGGGACAGATTAATCGGCATAGTGGCACGGTACAACTAGCACAACATGCTAAGGAAGGACATCATAACATGCATAAAATACTACACAACACATTTTAGAAATTTTATGTTCCTCATTTTATCTTATTTCTTTGACAGTTAATACATATACATATAATATCCAAATATCTGAAAAATATTTTCTTTACATGAAATAAATATGTCTGAACCAACACGGCACGGCTCAACACTTTTATTTTTCTGGCAGCATGTCATCTAACACGGTGCAGTGCGACACTCCTTAATCTCTGGATGGCACAAAACACAAAACAACCACCAGGCTAAGGATCGATGTAACTTCGTTTGTTGAGCCGACACATCTTACACCTCTACCTCACAGCAGGCTCCCACATAGTTAGCTAAGCTCGGTCTTAGCTGGTCGGTTAAGGAACATAGATCTCCAAGCAGCTAATTTACCTCTAAAATTGTAAAATAAAAATCAAATATGTTTGTTTGAAGTAATAAGAGAATTCTTAAATATTTTTCATGCAAATATGTTCATTAAATTGGCGAATATTAAAATATCATTCTTAACATTAATTATGTGATGTGACTAAATATATAGACAGATTTGGCAAAATGCACCAAGATGTCTAGCATCATGCATGGCTTCAATGGATGTCCGAGAACTCCGATATTATTCGAATCCGCATTCGAAATATCAAATATTATTTGAAAATATAATTTTTGACTTCGGATATCCAGATATGTTACCAATCGGATACAAGTTCGGATACCAAGATATCCGCTTCCCGAAATATCCACATATGAAGTAATATACATAAATATATATTTTCTTATTTTTCTTTATATTTATTGAAAAACACTTATAAATATTTTCATCATAATTAATTTATATTATAAGATTCTATTTTTTTACAAAATTACAAATATTTTGTTGTTTTCTTGTTTTATGGTTTTGGATCAGATAACTACCCGATTTATCCGAAGTAAAAAGACTATTCGTTCAGATTTTGAATCGAATTTGGAAAGTTTGTATGATTTTCGGAATCGAATACAGATAGTTCCCTATTCACATCCGTATAAACCTATTTACGCTCTTATGCTAGCATCTCTAATTTTTGTTTTGGTGAAAATAAAATAACCCACATATATCAAGAAATAACTGGGAAACAAAGTGGACTTTCTTAGAAACTTTAAGCCAGAGATTTTGTTTACCTAAACTTAGTCAACTGGTGGAGACGATCAACAAGACATGCAAAGATTCTCCTTGGAACGCGGATAATACTATTCAGGAAGCTTTCTCAATTCAGGAAAATTTTCCACAAGCTCAGGTAAAGTATATAAACAGAAAATATGTAACTATGCAACGGACTACATTGCTAAAGAAGCTCGAATAAAGCATCTTCGGCACATGTCATCCCATCTTCAGCAAAGAGTTTTAAAATCTAGTGTTACTGTAAAACTTTTTTAAAATAATACTCGATAATATAATAGTCTTTCTAAAATAATAAAATTTTCCAGTCACGACTCGGGCCCTTAGTGCTAAATTAATAAATTTGATAAAATTATAATATAATACATTTCAAAAGTTCTGCTTAACATTAATAGGTCCTAAATATTATATAAAATAATGATTCCATATAATTCCATTAAAAAATAAAAAATAATTTTCATACATATTAAAAAAAATTCAAATATAATTCAATGTTGGTTTGTTTTTCTCCGAAGTTCAAACAATTTTCTGTATAAAAATATTTTTTCATCGAAATTAATAAGATTTAATACTTTAAAAACAAATACATATATATCGTTCTAAAAATATTTCCGTTTATGTTTTTGAAAAGGCGAGGGTGTCCAAGCTATGCTCTAACATTTTTTTTTATCTCTTTCAATATTTTCCACTTTTAAAAATCTATTTGTATCCTAAAATATTTTATTTTTATTTTTTTAATATGAAAACTCTCGTTTTTCCCAAAGTAATTTTTTGAATTAAGAATTATTTTTTTAATTAAGTAATATTTCTTTAAAATAATAGATGTTTATAGGTGTTTTATAGATGACCTCATAAATCTCTATTATTTATAGATGTTTTACTGTATTTCCAATGCTTTTGGAAAAATGAGCTCATAAATTTCTTGTACTCTATTATTGGATTAATACAAGTTATCTTTCCATCTATATAATAAAAATAAAATAAAAATATAAGTCAACTGATTAGCCACGAGTTTTGTAAAATCTGCAACCTAAATCGTCGTTTAATGCTTTAACCAAGAAATCAAATTTTTAATGGCATGAGTCCTAATTGTTTATTTTTTAAGAATTCAATTTAGGCGAACAATAAATACTGCTTAATTTAGGTGAACAATAAATACAACAGTTGGTGTATATCTTTGCAGTTAAGAATTATTCGGGGGATAAATAAGGATGACGAATAAGTAGTTCATTGACTTCATTCTTATATATACTCACTGTGCATATACTCACCATATTAAGTTGGCTTTCCCAAGCTATATATAATAGCAGTAGCTATACACCTTACTGCTCAGTTGATTGCTTGGTTAATTAAGTAATTGATTGCTTAGTTGATTAAGCAAGAGTATCCATTTTAATAGCTGGCGAGATATTAAATTTCATTTTTATTTTGTCTTCAATTTGATACATATATGAATATTAGGAAAAATATTCTTTAACAGCTAGCAAGATATTATTCTGCATGCTTAAAACGTGTAACAGAAATGCGATGAAATCTATAACCTATTTAATAATGGCGAGGAAAAATGATAATCAATATTTCATTTATCTCTCTCGGAATACTACATCTTCTGCAACTAATACCCTTTATACTAGGCATCATACACACCTAAAACATACAATAAATCTGTATGCAAAAGTGATAAATCAAGAAACTTAGTGCAAAGATATACACCTAAAACATACAATAAATCTGTTTCAAAGTAAGTTATCATGAGAGGAAAATTCGCTCCCACTAAAATTTCAGTTGAAATGAAAAATCAAAAAAATCTGGCGCGGGATCCTTCCCGCTTGTTGTTGCAGTTATTTGAGCCTAAGATACTTATTTATAGATCGGAAACTGCTAGTCTCTATGATAAAGTTTCAGATTCAGAAAGATTCAGAAACTGTAAGCCATCTTCCTTGATTTTTTTTTAGATTTCTCCATTAGTTCTTTTTTTTTTCATTTTTCACCCTTGTTTCTCTATCTCGTACAGATTTTTTGCTTTGAATATTTTCTGATATTGTTTCTTATTTGTATTTCTGCTAGACTCGTTATGGCTACTGGCATTGCTCGTCGTGTTGTTCCTGGACAGTCACCTCCTGCTGGTTTGAATATGACAATCATTGTTTCTTTATCTTTTATTTTCTTTGAACTTGATTGGAAAAGTTTTGACATGTTTTCTCTTTTTACTGTATCATAGATTCATCAATGCAGAGAAGAAATGTGCGTGGGTTAACCCGGGGGATTGAAATATCAAGAACTATGGCTATGAATAACGGAAATAAGCTTCCCGTGGTTTTTTCTGAAATTGAAAAGCCACCTATTTGTTCAAATGCCCCCAAGTTGTCATCTGAATGTGGAATTATTGTACGTGGTTTAGCTCCTCTTCAGCATGAATCCTGGACGAAAATTCCTGAGCATTATCGAAATGCTTTAATCGAACGTATTAAGGTTTGTTAACATGTTGAATAAATTTGAAATGATAATTTCAAAGTTACATACGATAAAGTTTTCAATTAACAAGTTATGTTTCCAAACAGAGAAAGGCCCAAGAAGTGCAACTTATCTACATACAAACTTTCCATGACACCCATACTCATATGGTAAAAAATTATGATGACGAAGATGAGGTGCAGTGGATAAGCAAGGAAGCCCAAATAAGACATGTATGTTACCATGAAATTTATTTTACTTGTCCTATTTTTTTATGTTTGCTTTGATTAATGTGTACATATGCATATAGGAAAAGATGCTTGAGCTGTATCAAAAAGGAATTGCAGAGGGATCTCAACCTCCCGAGGAATTGGCTATTTTTATTGAAGTGACGGGTGCTAAGAAATACAAAAGACAACGTGTTTCTTCGGCTTCATCTTCTGATGGAGTGGTTAATGAGTTTCGTGATTTAATTGAGATATTGAATGAAAAGATCAAAAGCCAGGAGGACCAGATTTTGAAATATCAAGATGAAATCAAGGAAATGAAAGATGAAAATCAGAAAATGAAGATGATAATGCTGATTTTAAGGAAGATATGATTAGTCGACTGGGTTTTTCTCCCGCTATGTTTAATAACCTTCCCATTCCACCACAGGAGCACAATTAATGCAAGGTCCAGATGAAGTTTGTTTTAGGTTGCAAGTTTATCGTATAGTTTATTTATGTATGTTTTAGGTTGCAAGTTTATCGTATAGTTTGTTTATGTAAGGCAGTTTGTTTATGTAAGGAAGTTTGTTTTAGGGTTTGTTCGCGTTTTATTAGTAAGTTATTTTAGGTTTGCAAGTCTATTTTATGTAAGTTTGTCTTATGGTCCAGTGCCAATGTATGTTACTTTTAATTTCTATATAAGTATCAAGTTTTTATTATTTACTTGCCTTATTATTTTTATTTATTTTCTGAAACATGTTTTATCACATGTTCTTAGACATATTGTATTTATATTTTTATGAATTACTGCCAATAACTGAATTTTTTAAAAATAATTATTATCTTTAATTATCTTTGGAAAGAAATTTTCACCACTTAATCTTATTTTTAGAAACAAGGTATCCGTCACTTTGTTTTAGGCAATAAAATATTTTCTCATCAAAAATAGTTTGGGTAAGAAAATATTTTCCTTACTAAAAGTAGAATCTGTGATATTTTTCTTGGTCACTATATTTTCTCTATATTTTCTCATTAAAGATTGTTTAGGTAACAAAATATTTTTTTCATTAAAATTAGATTCTGTGATTATTTCTTGGTCACAATATTTTCTTATTAATGATAGTTTAGGTAACAAAATATTTTTCTCATTAAACGTAGATTCTGTGATTATTTTTTGGTCACAATATTTTCTCATTAAATATAGTTTAGATAACAAAATATTTTTCTCATTAAAGGTAGATTCTGTGATATTTTTTTGTTATCGTTGAAACCATATTCTGCGATAACTTTTATACTCGTAAAAAATTGTTTTTATGATAAATTAGTTTGTCGGTAAAGTAATATTTAACGAGAATTTAATTTAGTCATTATAGTCTATTTTCGGTGATAAAAAAAATATTTATCGTTAAAATTGCTTTCTGTGATGTACTGACTTTTTAGGCGGCGAATGCTTTTCCTGACGGGGATTTACCGACCACAAGATAAGACAAATTTTTTTCCATCACAAAAAATTTTTAGGGACAAAAAAAAGGCTTTCGTAACAATATAATTTCTCGGTAGACATGGTTTTTTTTGTAGTGTGTATATAGATTAGTATCATTAAGAAATTTTGTTTCGGTTCGAAAAGGGAATTTAACTAGATTTTGATGTGATGATGAGTTGAAACACAGGGGAATGTGTATAGTGCGTTCCGAACGACCTAAATATCTTTTCCGCCAGCCTTGAACCAAAATGACTTCTTCTTTCATTGAGATTTAATGTCTATATATAATTCCTTTTTCGCTTTCATTTATAAGTTTTTGATGATAAGTGCACAGTTATTTATTTTTTATACTTATGGTTTTACTTTGGATAAACTGAACATCTAGATAATGTCATGCCACATCTCAGAAAGATGTTTGTCGCTTCAAAAAAAAAAAAATCACTTGGGAAGCTAGTTGGGAAATTTTGGTTACTTCAACTTGGTTACCCCAGGTAATATGGAAAAAAAAAACTATAAGATATTGTCCTTAGTCAAATGTCCAATATTGCATATGCTATAGCATTAGCCAAGTTTTATCTTAAAAGGCAGTAAACTGTGAAATTAGTTTATCTATATATCATGTGCATCATCCTTCTTTCCTTAGGGTGTGAATCTTTTTTATCATCAAGACTAACTTGATTAGGTTTCCTGAGGGAATAAACACCTCAATGAAATAGTCTCTAGTGTTTATTACGTTCGATTAGCTATTGCCTTGAAGAAATATTTTTGTCTTCGACATGAGTGCGATGACCCATAAGTAGCATTAGCTTTGCATTAGTGTGTTGACCATATAATGTTTTAGTTAAAAAGAAAAACAATGCATAATGGAGAAAGAATTAAGAAAAACGTGAAGCAAGTGAATGAAGTTAAATATCTCTACTATCAAAGACAAGATCAATAAAATCTTATCCTAGTGCTGGAAAAAAATCAGCAAAAACAAAATGTTTTTAGCTCAAAATTAACAAAGAAATGTTTGGGTTTTGAGATAAAAAAATGGCAAGCGGTGGAAACTCAAATCTCTAGATTCAAAAACTTTCGGTATCATTTTTTCAACTATGATTTTTGGTCCATCAAAGTGAAAACTTTGTGTACGACGAATCCGAAGTTACAACAAATATAATATAAGCTCAAAAAGATCTATGATCAAGGAGAATAAAAAATAAAAATGCTAAAGAATCCATGTGTATTCAACAAGGAGTTGGTGACAATTTTCTTCCTAGAGTATTCTATTTACCTAAAGCTATAGAAGCTTGGGTTGTTCTTTGTGAAGAGTATGAAGGAAACAACGAGATAAGTAAATTATAACTTCAATCTTTTGTAAGAAATTTGAAAATCTTAAAATGAAGGATAATAAAAATGTTAATTAGGCAAGGATGTGTGGTGAAAATTTAAAGATTGAAGAAAAAGGAATTTGTGAGAAGATTAGATTTGATTACCGGAAATATTTATGTACATTGAAGTCACAAGAATTATGGGCTTATAATGTTATATGCAAAGGGAGTCACGACACTCTAAGAAGTCGACTGAAAGTATACTTTAATCCAACATCCACTTGAATTCAAAAAAATCAGAAGTGAAGAAGAATAAATACAAGGGAGCAGGATGATGCATCAATAAGTTATAAAGGAAAGGGAAAAAGCAACAAAGGATGAGGAATTTCTAACAACTACAAAAAGGTGATTCTCTACAAGCATCAAAGTATACTTTTTGCAAAATGATTGGTCATTTAAAGAAACATTGTTCAGACAAAAGCCTCGATGTTTCAATTGCAAGAAGTATGGGTATTTAGAAAAAGAGTACAAGGCCAATCAACAATCTGGCAGTGCCAAAGAAAAACAAGATTGAGAAAACTTGTTTAATGCTTGTCAAAGTATTGTAAAGACTACATAACTGAAGTGTGATTTCTAGATAGTGGTTTTACTACTGATATGTGGTGTGATAAGAACATGTTTTTTAATATGGATTCTCTAGAAAAAATGGAAAAGTGAAACACGATTCAAGCTATTAGAAGAGGTATAATACGTGTGCAAACTAGAAAAGACAACATATACATTAAATATGTACATATTATATGTTCCCAGTTTGGCATAAAATTTTATAGTGTCAGGCAACTTGTGGATCTTGATTATATAATCCAATTATTAGATAAAACACTTTTTTAATATACGACCTCTAGTTACAAAAACTTCAAGCATGTTTGGCAATCACAAGAAGGAAGTAGTTTTCAGATGTTAGAAGTAAAGTCTATTTGCATGAGAAAAAAGATACTCTTTTGTTTCTAAGAGATATTCTGATATTCATATTAATTTTTGACTTTTTGAATCAACTATCCCGGCGCCCTCTTCATCTCTAATAGATAGAAATTCTCTGATGCGAAGTCATGAAGGTTAAAAATCGTACACTAGATAGGAAATAAGTTTGTTTAGACAAGAATCTTTTTCGACCCTGACTTATCGATTTGATATGAGGCTCATGTTATATATGATTTAGAAAATACCCTTTTGATGATCCTGTTTTCATATATTACATGCGTTTGGGTTTTGTACTTTACTTCATTACAAAATTATGTACGTGTTTTTGATATCTATAGTTGATTTTCGCTGATAACGGCATAAATAACATAATTGACATCATAACGTGTTTGTGATGCTCGCGGAGCTTGTTAAGGTGCAATATAATTTTTTTTTTCGTTGAGATGGTTGCCTCGTGAAGTTGAATTAGTGATTATATATATATGAGAATCCATCCAATGGTCAATTAGCAACAATAAAATTAGGGTTGGGGTGCCGCCAGGGGAAGATGCAGTTGAAAGCAAGGGTTTGAAGTTGCTTATCTAATCTAACTGGCTTCCAAGCCTCATTTTTCTAAGGAACTTTCAAGCCTGTGTGTTTGCTTTCTTGCACCCCTGGTAGGATTTTGCTTCCCCTTAGTGAAGTTTTTGGCTCTGCTACTGAGTACTGCTTTCATAAAGAGGCAAATATCTTCTCAACCCAATCATCTGTAAAGGCATAAATATCTTTGCGATTTCTAACTTCCCAGATGGAGTTTTTTTTTTAGTTATCACAAGGCCAGAGCAAATACTCCTCAAGATCAAGGAGTTTAAGGGGATGAAAATTCTTGAAGTACTTACACTTAAGAATTGTGACCCACAACCCCTTCAGACAATGAATAAGTCTTCAAGCAGCTTTAGCCAACAAAGCAACATATAAATGCTTAAGATTGCTAAAGACTAAAACCCATGAGGCTTTACTAGGGAAAATTCTTTTCCGCGGTTTCATATAAGTGCCCTGAGATATTTTTTCCCCACCAGAAGACCCTTTGAGACTTCTCCATGACAATGTTGTTAGGAATCAAGAAAGTGTTCATGTGATAAATAGGGGATGATTTAAAGATATGTTAAACTAGAACATGTGTACCGGATTGAGTAAGTTGCTTATCTTTCTAATTCACCACTTTCTTGTCAAAATGATTTACAAGATGATTGAAGGAACCATTTCTAGGCCCATTAATGAAAAAAGAGATTCCTATGTATTTTCATCATGCCCAATCTTCTTAACCCCTTGGGTTCTTACAAGAGAAAAACAATTATTAGGATGCACTTGCTTATTATAATATGACCTTGTTAGAACATTGGCTGAAGTCACTAACGAGGCTCATGAGATTATTAGCCTTAGTATGAGAAGCCTTACAAAAAATAAGACAATCATCGTCAAATAGGATGGAGAATATATTCAGAGAACAGACATGTAAGTAGATTTAAGTACATGTGTTAGAGCATATCTAGGTTGAACTCACCAAGCATTGGTATGTCAAGTTTGGTTGTCATGTTTTAGTATCAAAACTCATCTAGAGTCGCTTGATTAAATACTAGAGTCAACTTCGTTTAGGTTAGACTAGAAAGTCTAGGAATGTTGAGACATACAAGTATTACTCCGAAGACCTGAAGAATGTGAAGAAGTAACGAACTACAACGAAAACATCATCCTTCCACTTGAGGTTAGTAATATTGACTTGAATTGTTCATTCTTAACATATCTTTCAAGTCGTGCTATATTGAAAACATAACTGCAAAGCTGTATATACTGTTTATATTGTATATGATACTCTAGTGATGTGACACGATCATAATAGTATGATCATAGTATTAAGGAATTAGACAACGAAGTATAACGCTTATCTTTTGAACTTCGTAGATACGACATCGACATAATCTTGTATATAGTGTTATGATTATGTGTATGGGTTATGGAGAAGATTTCATTATAGGAAACAATGTTTTACATCTGTTTAAAGGAAGTACGTACATTCATGAACTTGTTTCGTGAATCAAAAGGGAAATCAATAGGCTTATATATTGGTCCGACTATTCATTGCATATCTTTGGATGATCAATATGTGTGAGTTGGCAATCTTAACTCAGTTTATGTATCTTAGTATAACTGATCATGATGCCTAGATTTATGATTTGGTATGATCAGTCTTGGTAATTGGTAACCGATCCTAAGTAATCACCGTATGATGGTATGATCGATCCTTGTAATTGGTGTGACCGATCCTAGTAATTGGTGTGATTATCATAAGTGGTGTGTGACCGATCCTTGTAATTGGTGTAACCGGTCCTAGTAACTGTTGTGACCGATCACAAGTAGATACCATGTGTATATGGAACCGATCCTTGTAACTGATGCAATCGATCCTAGTGACTGGTGTGACCGATCACAAGCAGATACCATATTTAGGTATAACCGATCCTAGCGATTGGTATAACCGATCCGAACCCATGTATGTGACTTGGAAGAACCGATCACAACTAACCATTGTGCTTTAGTATAACCAATCACATAATAGTCTTGCAATATTGGCAAACCAATTCTAAACTTGTTTAGAAGTGTGGTATAACTGATTCTAAGAAAGCAAATCCATGTAAATATGAAATAAGGATTTGCAGTGAAAAGATGTCAACATACTTTGAACATGAGCAGTAACTCTTATCATTTATTGTTCAAAGATATTTCTTGGTATTCAAAGTGATTCTGTGTCGTAATAAATTAAGAATCTTTTAGTTAGGTTTTTAGTTTTATATGCTTTAATTACCAGCAATTAATGCATAGCTCTAGAAAATAAAAAAAAATAGTAATGTGCATTTACTAATTGGAGATTTTCTATTGAGAGATTTCAGAAATATTAGACAAGCATTTATTGGAATTAAGAAAACCGAATTTCGGATTTCATTGTGTATCTTGAGAATAATTTCATTTTTGGAAATTCCTTGGTGTCCAAACATCCATGGTCTATAAATACCTAAGTTTTCATTTCTAGCGAACCATCTTAAGAGCCAGGAAAACTTCATTTCTTGTGGTTTCTGGCGGAGTCGTCTATTCGGAGAGGAAAGTATCCTAATTAGGTGAAACCTCTTACAAACGCTCGTTTCTATAGACTTCTATGGGATCAAGAAGCTCAACGAGTACCGTTGGTGAGAAAATAGATAATTGTAGTGTTATTATTTTTCGACTTGATTTGATTTACTAACGGTTGTTGAAACTTTGATTGTACCTAGTTTGTCTATGCTTGAGAATCTTCACTTCTGATATAATTCACTCAGAATAGATCAAAGTATCGACAAGATCTTTAGAACTGTTGTTAGATCTTAAGAAATCTTGTGATAATCCATTGTTAAAAAAACTTCGTTCTGTGCGCGATTAATCACAAGAGATTCAAGTGGTGTTGTGCAGGTTTTGAAGATAAAAGAACATTTGAAGACGAAGAAGATTTCTTATTAGTTTTCGTATCTTGTGAATTTTTCGCACAAACCTTGATCGGATGGGATCCAACTAAAATCGATTTATCTTTGATAGATATGATAGATTATTAGTTGCGTAAGATCGACATTCTCTATATATCTCTTTGAGATCTATATTGATTAAGTGTGAATCTATACTTGACTATTTCGGTGGTTAAAGTTAGATTGATCTAACCAGACAAAGGAGTTTATTAGATTAAACGGAAGAGACTTTGTCAAAAAATTATATATATCTTGTAGCAAGATTGATTAGAGTGGTAACCAAACAGATTCTTCCTTTGTTGTTTGGAATACGATCCAAAGGAATTGTTATTCACGTGCGTGACTCTAGAAGTCAAAGGCACAGGGATACTGAGGTAACTAAGTATCTAGGGGGAGTCTGCTTGGTCTCAACTATACGAAGTTGGTAATATATTTTGTATAACGGCTTAATTCTGTGAGTATTCAAAACTGGACTAGGTCCCGGGGTTTTTCTGCGTTTGCAGTTTCCTCGTTAACAAAATTTTGTTGTGCCATTTACTTTACTTTTCCGCATTATAATTTTTTATTATAATTAAAGTAAATTGCACTTTACGTTAACTCCGCAATACTTGATAGTGATCCTATAGAATTTGGTTATTACCGAACCTATGATCAAGTAACACACTTTGTTGTCGTATTGTCTTGATCTTGTATCCATAGTCAAGCACACAAGTTATCTTGTTGTTGTATTCTCTCGATTTTGTATCCATAAACAATCACACGAAGTGTGAACCGAATTGTTTCATTGTCTCGACTCTGTCTATAGACGATCACATTCGGTAGGTTGAAACAAAAAGATTGTGGTGTATTTAGCTACCATCATTTTTTTTTAATTGGTATCAGATCTGGCAAACACGAAAAGATCTAACAATTTGTGTTTGGTGCGATACAACCTATAAGATATGAGTCTACAGGTGGAAAAGTAAAAAAGAAACAGACTCAGTTAACGTATCAAAAGATTTGGACAAGTTTCTTCATGGGTTTAATTTTTGCAAATGTTTAAAAGGGGCTTCTTCCACAAGTTCTACTTGCTCTTTTGAAAATATGTAGGTACGCTCTCAAGAAGAGGTTAAGTTAAGCCCTGTATTCACAATTGATAATTCAGATTCTGAAAAATCTTTTCATAATGATAAAGAAGATATTTATTGTGTGAATATAAAAACATCACCGCTAAATGAACTAAGTGAACAATTTCTCTCATGTGCAACTGAACTTACTCTTGCATTAGGAAGAGAAGGAAAGCTTATAAAAGACTTGTGTCGCATGAAAGATGAAACTGATTAACTCATTATTGATCTAAATACCCTAAAAGCTGATTTAGGCTCTCTCAAGATCACATCTTCTTCAAAGATACAATTCTTGGAAGAGAAACTAAGTAAAAGCATAGATCAAGAAAAGATGACTGAGATCTTAAGACAAACAGTAGCATACAAATACAATGCCTTAAAGATCTCATATGATTCTGAGATAAAGACAGTTTCCGAACGTGTCAAAAGGCTAAAAGATGAAAAGCATTCCTTGATTTCAAAATATCAACTGGTTATATCCTCCCCGGATAAATCCATAAAATCTGATTTGATCTTCCCTCAAAAAGAAAGAAGAATGACATCGAAGGCTCTCGAAAGAAATTTTCATCTTCTAAAAGAGCGTTTGTATTCTCTGATGATCCTATGACGAACTACAGACATCAGAGTTTTGCACAACATCATAAACATCATTACAGACGATGTTTTCATTGTGGAATTAAAGGTCGTTGTAAGAGATTGTCAACAATCACCTTGTTCAAGCTCCGAGAAAACAACTTCTAGTCAATATTGTAACATGAAACCTTTTTCCGAAAGAAATCATACCTAACTATGATTATCTAAGGTCAACGAGTTTTCATAAGAATCCTAATAAGGGATCTCAAAGAGTAGTAATCACAAAAGAAAAGACGATCTGAAGACTAACAACTCATGGAAATGGATACCAAAGAAGACAGTGGAACCAAACAAAAATGAATATGGCAAATTCTCCAGCTCATCGATACATAAGGTAATACCAACACATCTTGATGATAGTCATTTTGGATACATAAGGTAATACCTACACATCTTGATGATAGTCTGGTCTGTCTTATCACTACACCATTTTAAGGTTTTAGCAACCCAGATTAGCAACAGCACTGGCGCCGTTGTGAAATTTTCGTTGCTAATATTTCGCAACAGCGAAATTTCTGTTGCGAATAGCAACCGCTAGTTTCCGTGCATGCGTAGCACGCATGTGGTTGGGTACACTTTGACTTGTTTTTACGCCCAAGTCAAAGTTTGGTCAAGTCCTCCTTGTTTTTTTTCCCCACCCCTTCAGCCTTATCCGCCTTATCTTTCCTTAGAATTTTCAGCCACATTTTGTTTTTTCATTCTTTCTTTTTCGAGCTGCAGCTCTGAAGAACCCTGGTTCAACGACTTCAAACCCTTATAACTACCATCACAGGACCACCATCAATCTCTTCACTTCTCAAGATCCCATCTCAGATTCAAAAGCAAACCCTAGTCTCTTATTCAACTAACTTCTTCTTTATCAAGAGCACAAAGTCATCAGAATCAGCTTCAGATCCCCTTTCAAAAAATCGGTTGAACCACATCAACCCTAGTTCGATTTGCAGGTAATAATCGTTTTGTTATGTGTATATGTGGGTTTAGGTTTATGTTTGCTAATGAATTTCAATTTTATTGCATATCCTAGCTTTCCTTGAGGTTCCCTCAATAAAATAAATCAAGTGGTTTTAATGTAAGAAATACTTGTTACCAGACTGCGAGAAACGGCAACTATCATGTAGAATACTGGAAAACCTCTTCTGTTAAGAAAGAGAATTAAACAAAACGCACATTATAATGTTGGTCGATCAGCTGGGGAAAGGATCATCACCTCCACCTTATCATTCTCAGGCACAAGGCATAGACTCGAAATAAGCAAAATTTAAAAAGATAACTAATCTTCCAAAACTAACAAAATTTTAGGCACATTGTAGACTACCAAAAATATGCATCAACTTGTGGAAAATTCTTTAAAGCACCAATTTAAAACACTCAAAACGACCCCTCATATGAGATATGGTTTTGCCGTGGGTTCCATGATTGTCGTATAAAACTTACTCATACACATTTTCGGGAATGATAAGTCTCACATGAAAGCCATGAGACCCACCAAAAAATGCATTTAAAGGGAGGGGATGCTTTGGGAGTATCAGTTCGTGTTCAGTTAAAGAATATCTAAAAGCTACGTAATCAAAAGAAAATCTTAAAACACAAGGAGAAGGTGAATGATTTAGGCAACAACAACAAATAAGTTCTGAAAATAGATCCACAAGACCAGATTTAGGCTCAAGTGCGAGTAACATTCAGATCATTGATAAAATCTCACTAAAATCGCTAATATATAGTAACATTTATTGTCATTAGCGAAACTCTAATTTTCAGGCATATACAACAAACAAAGAAAGTCCATCAAAATGTTTCAGACATCCAAGGAAGGAATAAAGCCCGGTGAAAGATGAAAGTTCTTGGTCGGCAACTATGACTATTCTTGAGAAACAAGCCTTAGATTTATCATCACAAACAATCAACAACAAACTAAATTTTGAAAAAGCATAAATTCCTTCCTTCCATTTATCAGACAAAGAAGATCAAACTGATTCATATCCCTTGCAACAGGCAAGCAAAGGATATGAATCATCCTTTAACTGAAACCCCTCTGTTTGAGGATAAGCAATACCAAGTAACTCATTGTAAATCGGGTTTTAAAACTAAACTTACCAAGATCTGCTGAAAGAACCGAAGGCCACACATTAGCTTAAATTTGAAACCACAAAAACTTGGAAAGACGAGCCAGCATTAGTCTAGATGACAAACAAAAACACAGTGCATTCAATCTTCCTCAATGTTCTTTGGAGCAATTTATAAAATTCCCATCTTTCAAGAAATTTATAAAATTCCTAAACATAAACCAACAAAACAATCAACTACAGAGAAAATTATAAGCTATCAGCTAAAAATTATGAGTTCGTCGACAGCAGGGTTCGAACCTGCGCGGGCGAAGCCCAACAGATTTCAAGTCTGTCTCCTTAACCACTCGGACATATCGACTTTTGGTACTCAAATGTAATAATAATCAATATAAGGAAATGCATGAGAAATCGATTCATGAAGAGAGTGAGCAAAAAACTGCAGTAAAAAGAAATGTATCAACTTGTTCGAGGCCTTATTCAAAACTGAAACTTTGGTAGGCACGGAGAATCGATTATTATTATTGCCAACCTTCAATGCAAATGGAACATCATTATTAATTTGGACGACTTTGCTCCGCAAATTGGCAACTACAACATAAATCCAACACCATAAACAGAAAATGAAACCGGAGAAATCTAGTGTAAACTAAAATAAAGTTAGCACTTAAAAATCATAAACCTGCACGGGTGAAGCCCAGCAGATTTCAAGTCTGTCATCTTAACCACTCGGACATACGTAATGTAGTATAAATAATATAAATCATGAAACATTTGAACAGAAAAATGCAATAAAAGGAAACGTATCAACTTGTTCGAGGCCTTATTCAAAACTGAAATTATGATAGGCATGGAGAATCAGTTTTTATTATTGCCAACCTTCAATGCAAATGTCACATCACCAAAAACAGAAACCAAGGCAGTTTTGGGAGTATAATATAAATTAGGGCCATGTTAAGATTCTGAAAACCCCTTGATCAAAAGAAACATAAACTAAGCCAGAAAATTGAGGGAAATTAATCTTAAAATAAAAGAAAACAATAATGATTTAGGCAAGAACAAAAAATAAGTTCTGAAAGTAGATCCATAAGCCAAGATTTCAGCTCAAGTGTGTGACATTCAGATAATTGATAAAATACTCACTGAAATCCACTAAGATATAAAAATTTATCATTATCAACCCTTTTAACTTCATCTAAATATGCATTGAATATGAAAATCAAATCCAACAACAAAAAAAATTAAGGGCGTATAATCAGCAACACTCTGAATAGCAGTATGTCTGACTCTGATAAAGCTGGATTAAATAGATCAATTGGGATAAAAAAAAGGCAATAAAGATTCAAGAAAATACAAGGAAGAATTACAAAGAGAAGTTCATCAACATGTTTCAGACATCCAAGGAAGGTATAAAGCAGCATTAGCTCTCAAACCCGGCGATAGGCGAAAGCTCTTAGTTGGCAACTGCGCATGTTCTTGAGAAACAAGCCTTGGATTTTTCATCATAAACAGTTAACTACAAACTAAATTTGGAAAAACCACAAGGTCCATTTTTTGATTTATCAGAAAATGTAAAATTCACCCTCATCTGTATAATTTGACTATCAAAAGAAATTAAATCAATAAAACCATAGAAAATTCGGGGGAATTTACAAGATAACTCAGTAGTGGCGATTGTATTAGGTTCGATTCAGCCAGCGGTTGTCCTCAGCTTTGTTTCAGAAGAGGGAGCTTGTTATCCTCATTGCCATCTTATTAAAATTTCCCCATAAAATAACAAAACAAAGAAAGGAAAATCAAGATTTGTAAAAACAGAGAATTGATAAAATTGATAAACTAAGAAGAGATTGCTCAGATCAGCGGGTTATCGACACGCAAATGTTTCCTCGACAGAGAAAAACCTGCAATCCGGTCTGTTGAGCTTGATATTATGGAGTCATCACAGCAATCTCTAAATCAATAATCAATTCACAAATCAAAAATCCTAACAAAGATTCAATTTTGATTTTGAAAACACCAATTGTTTAAACTAGGAAGGACAGAAACTCCAGAGCCGAGAACTAATGACTGCCCGTTTAAACACCCAATAACTAACCCTTTTGAGACATGTGCAAAAACAAAAGCAAAACAGTAATAGACTTATTATATAAAAATCATCATCAGAATAGAAATGTTTTTCTCATCCACAGCATTGGCTTACACTGTGTAGGAAGGTGTCCTGAGATTATAACTTTAACATTTCATCACTTGATAACACGAATTAAATTCACAGTCATCCAAAACCACACACTCACATTCAATGGGACTCGCCCTTTCCAGAATCAATCAAATTTCTGAACCAACAATACATCTAATTCACTAGTGTCTGCTCAGAATAATGAAATGCCTTCTCTTGTTTCCAAAATCTCTGAAGTCTGACATGTGAAATGTTCATAAACCATCCATGCAAGACTAACATTAAAAAAAAAAAACATACGAAAAATGTAGTTACCCAACGTCCAAATGCCACATAACAAGAAGCACCGGATAGCGAGGGCAACAATTTTTATTGCTTCACCAAAAAATATGCCACTAGAATTGAATTAACCTAGCTACAACAACAATGTTCACTGAACAAAATGAAGCCATCAACGTACAACAACTGTCGAAATAATTATAAAAATCATATGCCTCAGCCCCTTAGATGTTATAATTTTGCGGTCATCTCCGCTATCATTACAGGTCTATGTTTAATCATCATCGGCATTTCAATCAAACAATTTCATTGAATCAAATACACAGAAAGGTCTAGATCTACAGTCTTTTATGCTATAAATGTATTCTCAGCTGCAACAATTGAGCAAACGAGATTGTAAATAGATTATCCATAGCAACAAATTAATATTGCTTCAAGGGAACGAGTCAATCAGGTACTGAAAAAAATCCTGTCGACCAGATTAAAGAAGCCTATTCAGTAATTTTAAACACTAATTTCAAGGAATCAAGAACAGATTAACCTGTTAGCTAGGGCAATGATGGACTATCTTGAGTTACAGATCCAGATCGTAGTTTGAGCTGAAGTGAAAATCCAATCTCTTCAGAAACATAAACAAAACCCTAACTTCTAGAAAAATCATTCTTAAAACATGAGGAGAACACCAATGAATTAGGCAAGAACAACAAAAAGGTTCTGACAATTTATCCATCAGACGAGGTTTAGACTACTGGATTAGAAGAACAAATACAATAAAAAGAAGGCAACAGATATTCAAGAAAATACAAGGAAGAGAAGTACAAAGAAAAGTTTGGCAACATGTTTCAGACATCCAAGGAAGGAATAAAGCAGCATTAACTCTCAAGCCCGGCGAAAGGCGAAAGCTCTTAATCGGCAACTGCGAATGTTCTTGAGAAACTAGCCTTAGATTTATCATCATAAACAATCAACAACAAACCAAATTTTTTTTTTGAAAAAAAGAAGTAAAAAGACCATCATTATTTAGAAAGAAGATGAAAACTGTAGGAAATTGCAACCATCGCATGGGCCATATGTGCAAGCAGGATGGACCTTCATAGCCTTTTATGAGCCATCTGTACAATAACCTAACATAGTTGCAGAAACAAAAACGAAAAAATGTGTTTCTCATTCACAGCATTGCCAATGATTATAACTTTCACAATTCATGACACGGAAGAAGAAAAAAAAATAGTGTGGAATACTAAAAGATTAAAAAAAAAATCCAAAAATCAATCCCTAATGTCAAAATTGACAGATTCAGAAGTTCACTATTTAACCTCAAGGGAAACAAATTCCTCAGATCAAGTGTTGGATTATATTATTTAACATTCATCCTCAATAAAACCAATAAAACCATAGAAAAAATTCGGGGGAATTTATAAGACAACTCAGTAGTGGCAATTGTATTAGGTTCGATTCAGCCAGCAGTTGTACTCAGCTTTGTTTCAGAAGAGGGAGCTTTATTTAAATTTCCCCATAAAAGAGAAAGAAAAAAAATCAAGATTTGTAAAACAGATTGAGAATTGATAAACTAAGAAGAGATTGCTCAGATCAGCGGGTTATCGACATGCAAATATTTCCTCGACAGAGAAAAACCTGCAATCCGGTCTGTTGAGCTTGATATTATGGAGTCATCACCGCAATCCCTAGATCGATAATCATTTCACAAATCAAAAACCCTAAAACTGAAATTGCAATATGAATTAAAAAGACTAAAAGATGGTTTCCTAAAAAGACTCAATTTTGATTTTGAAAACAGCAAATGTTTAAACTAGGAAGAAAACAGAAACTCCAGAGCTAAGAACTTACGCACGCCACAATCAAATTCACACGCATTCAAAACTGCACTCACATTTAATACTTTTTTCTTGGGTCAAATAGCTTTGATGTGGTCACCATGCCCAAAAAGGTTCTTCATTTTACGCCTGGTCAGCCACTCCAAAAAGACTGCCAGTTTTAACACCAAATAATTAAGCCTTTAGAGGCATGCGACAGTACCATCATAGCATTTGTACAATACCAGAGACATGTACAGTTGCAAAAACACCATTTGTACATTCACAGAAAAAGAATGGACTTATTTATAAATCATCATCATCATCAGAATAGATATGTTTTTCTCATTCACAGCATTGGCTTACACTGTGTAGGAAGGTGTCCTAAGATTATAACTTTCACATTTCATCACTTGATGACACAAAGTAAATCCAATCTCAATGCCAAAAGAAAAAGATAAAAAAACAGAATGGACTACTAAATGATTAAAAAAAAAACAATCTACTGTCGAAAATAGATGACAGATTCAGAAGGGCATTATTTAACCTCAAGGGAAACAGATTCCTCAGATCAAGTGTGGGATTATGGTATTTACCATTCATCCTCATCTGTATAATTGAGGATCAAAAGAAACTGAACCGAGAAAAACCACAGAAAATTCGGGGGAATTTATAAGATAACTCAGTAGTGGCAATTGTATTAGGTTCGATTCAGCCAGCAATCGTCCTCAGGTTTGTATCAGAAGAGGGAGCTTGTTATCCTCATTGCGATCTTATATAAATTTCCCCATAAAAGAACAAAAAAAAATAAATCAAGATTTGTAAAAACAGATCGAGAAATGATAAACTAAGAAGAGATTGCTCAAATATTTCCTCGACAGAGAAAAACCTGCAATCCGGTCTGTTGAGCTTGATATTATGGAGTCATCACCGCAATCCCTAAATCAATAATCAATTCACAAATCGAAAACCCTAAAACTGCATTTGCAATATGAATTAAAAAGACTGAAAGACAGTTCTCGATCAACACTCAATTTTGATTTTGAAAACAGCAATTGGTTACACGAAGGAAACAGAATCTCCAGAGCTAAGAACTAATGCACACACTTTGAAATTATCTAATCAATTAGTGTGTGCTCAGAATAATGAAATGCCTTCTCATAGATCTTGTTTCCAAAATCTCTGAAGTCTGACATGTGAAATATTCATAAATCATCCTTGCAAGACTTCTATAAAGAATAAAACATACGAAAAATGTAGTTACCCAACGTCCAAATGCCACATAACAAGAGGCACCGGATAGCGAGGGCAACAATTTGTATTGCTTCACCAAAAAATATGCCACTAGAATTGAATTAACCTAGCTACAACAACAATGTTCACTGAACAAAATGAAGCCATCAACGTACAACAACTGTCGAAATAATTATAAAAATCATATGCCTCAGCCCCTTAGATGTTATAATTTTGCGGTCATCTCCGCTATCATTACAGGTCTATGTTTAATCATCATCGGCATTTCAATCAAACAATTTCATTGAATCAAATACACAGAAAGGTCTAGATCTACAGTCTTTTATGCTATAAATGTATTCTCAGCTGCAACAATTGAGCAAACGAGATTGTAAATAGATTATCCATAGCAACAAATTAATATTGCTTCAAGGGAACGAGTCAATCAGGTACTGAAAAAAATCCTGTCGACCAGATTAAAGAAGCCTATTCAATAATTTTAAACACTAATTTCAAGAAATCAAGAACAGATTAACCTGTTAGCTAGGGCAATGATGGACTATCTTGAGTTACAGATCCAGATCGTAGTTTGAGCTGAAGTAAAAATCCAATCTCTTCAGTTTTTATTCAGTTTAAACTAGGAAAATATGGATCTTCCACCAACGCCGCCGCCATCATCTTCAGAGGAACGCCACCATCGCCGCAACGAGAAGGAGAAAAGAGAGCGGAGAGAGTTAGGGTTTTCAAC
Organism: Papaver somniferum; assembly: GCF_003573695.1. NCBI lineage: Eukaryota > Viridiplantae > Streptophyta > Magnoliopsida > Ranunculales > Papaveraceae > Papaver > Papaver somniferum. The sequence continues at coordinate 415,758 of NW_020620492.1, read as the reverse complement.
TCTGGAGTCTCGGCGAGTTTAAATAGGTGTTTTAATCCTAGGGTATTTGACTTAATTGACTTTAATTGACCATTTATTTAGAGACGGCGTATCCTAGGGCATTTTATTTTGCTATTGGAAGCATAGTAGCTACTATGCAATGGTGAATTCCATCATTAATACTACTAGTTTATCACCCGTGCTACGCACGGGTTTATTTTTCACTTATGAATTTGTGGATCTATGTTTTTAAATTAATTTCATTAAAAATAAATTATATTATAAAAATTTAATAAGCACTAAACCGTTAAAACTAATAGGACATTTATAAATTTATAAAAATCCAGCGCAAATAAATTTTTTATTTAAGTCATAGACTTGCATTGCACTTTTTTGTCTTCTAAGCCGTATTTGTTCTCGCCTCAGTCTTCCTCCAAATTTTGGTACACCTTAAATTTTCAGAGCTCCTGTTTTTTTCCCATGTATATTCTTATCTCTTTTGGTCCATCAAGTCATCATATGCCTTTACTTCATTAGTAGATTTATAATTAATGTTTAGATTATAATCAAGTCTTTGAGATTATTTCAACTCAACAAAGGATCAATAATAAATGTGTAGATTTATAAGATAGAAGCAAAAAATGCACAAAATTAATCGCTTAGCCCTGAGATCGTTTAAAAACCAAATGTAGCGCCAATAATTTTTGAGAAGGAATAAATCTAAGACTAAGGGAAAGTCTTTAAACATGCTCTTATGTGTGTATAGGTATAAAAATTAGGTGAAGGACTATAAAAAGCTTAAGCTACCATTAAACAATTAATGCTAAAACAAACTTGGATGATTCTTTTCTCCCAAAATAAATAAATAAAGATACTTGGTTTTCTTATAATTTCTCATCAACTCGTGATAATGATCTTATTTTGCATAGATGTGTACTTGTACCCATATTCTGGTGATATATAGATATCATAAAGTCACATAATTGTGGACCCTGAAAATGTATATTGTGACAACGCTTCTTAGCTCGAATTGTGTAATCCTTCTGGTATGCGGTCATTTTCTACAACTCGTAAACTGGCCATCGGTTCATATGATCTATTTGCATTGTCGATCCTTATGAGTAAGAACTAAATTTAAAAAGGTAGGTGAAAAAAAGAGCCAAAACAAATACATGTGAGGCAATCAGTAAAATAAGATAATCTCGAGGGTGGAACTTTTTCAGGTTTTCCAAATCCCATGTACAAAGAATTACTGTATTTTTTGCACCCAGGATGCGAGAAATAAAAATGTTAGTTCATGTAAAGTTTAAGACTTTAAGTGACACATAAAATTAGTACAAATTTTCAAAAGAGTAGCCATAGATCAAACGATGCATAAAATTTGGATAGCTGAATGGTGTTGCTCTTTGACTAATTCTCAACTGTACCAATAGGTTTCAATTGCACTGCTGGTATTACGAAGCTACCGAAAGCATACAGTTCAAGATACCAAAAGCAGCTACATACCTTTATCGAGAGAGACAAAACACAAGCATAGTCAACTAAATAGATATAGAGAGTATGCATTCTAGTTGATTGCAATGGCACCAACTAAATAGATTCTCCAACATGGTGATTCAGCGATATCTCCATCCCCATTGAAAATTAGACACCCAAAGACAATGGAAAATCACAGACATAAAAAAATTCAGGTGAGCACCTTTGAGAAAACACGACCAGGTGAGCACCTTTGAAAAAATTCAGGTGAGCACCTTTGAGAAAACACCAAAGCACATCATCTTTCACCAGTACGGATGCAAGAAATGTTGTTAGTTAGCCTTTTCCAGATTCTTCACCGATCAGTTCATCGCAGTTGAGAAAACACGACCAGGTCATCAACTCCCATATCTACTTAACATTCAAATACGTCTTTATGTTGCTCTTGAATTATTCCGAACAATGACTGCCCCCTGAATTACTTCTGATAATGTTCTTACATCTTAACAGTCTCGGCCTTTTGCCTTTTGGTGTGTCACTTCCCATTGCTGGTGAAGATGAAAATGGGCCAACCCTGTAAATTTTTTTTTTCTTACGTATTTCTCTTCAAGTATTGTATCTGATCATAGAAGTGGAGGAGGTAATAGTTAACATTGTAATACCCTTTTTTTTACTGGTTTTTTTGTAAGCGAACCTATATAGGCGAAAACAAAAATACAGTATATTAATTATTTCAAGTATTGTATCAGATGATAAAAGTCAAGGAGGTAATAATTATCAGTGATTACCCTTCTTAGTGAACCTACAAAGGCGAAAACAATAAATACAGTATATTAATTAATTTTGTTTGATCTTATGATTCAAAACCCAAAATATGTGCAAATAACCAAAAAGTAAGAGTGTTTTTTTTATACATGAAAGCAAGTAAGTGTGGTTATAAACGCAATCTTTAGAGCATTTCTGGTTATTAGTTAGTCGCGAATACAACCTAATATTAATCATCTCAATGATAAGTTGTCACCCATCAATGCATAGTCATACAAAAAATAGAAAATATAATCTCTAAATATTTTCAAATAAAGGAAAGTAAATGTCTAATAATTGATCACTTTTAATGCATTGGTACCTTGCATGGATTTTAAATAAATTGAGTGGCTCGCGTAGCATAAACCTGTAAAACCCTAGGACGAAAGTTTGTTATTTATTCATATAGAGAGTAACGTGCAAAAGTACAGGAGGATCTACCAAAACATATTAAAACTCAAATGAAAAAGGAAACTTGCAATTGCATAAAGGTTCAATAACTCTATATATAGATGAAGGTTTAATTACTTTATGCAGCAAGGCTTGAATTAACAGCAGAAAGAAGAAGATTATTGAGAGAGTTATTGAAGTCAACAAACTGTTAAGCTCCTCAGGTTTGACACGCAGTTTTCTTCAATGTAATTGTTCTCCCTTTCTTCACCATTAGCATACCTTGAATAGGGCGAATATTTGGTAAATGACTAAGATTCAAACATTAAAGACAATTAATATTATTTCAGCTAATATACAGATCGATTAATCCCAACTCCCTACATAAGAAGGTTTCATCAGGCCTTAAAAAACAAAAAAACAGAAAACAATCATATGAACATGATCACTGTATGACCATCCTTGAATACTCTCTCTCATGCTCTGCGAATCGGCGATTGTAACTCAGTGAAATTTTCAATTCTCTCTTGTTAATCTGCGGTCTCACTTTCAATCATTCTATGATTTTTTGCTAACTTTCTCATCATCATGAATCCATGTTACTGCTCTTAAGAAATTATTGTGCTTTCTTTTAAATTTGCATTTCACATTTTTTGAAAAATCTTTTAATTTTAAAATGGTTTTCCTGCTAATGTTTTCTAACTAAACTTTGATCTCTCTAATGTGTTTATAGATTGTCTTCTCCATCATGGTGTTTGTCGTATATGTAGTTGTGATTACAGCGTTTGCTCTGCTAGCTAAGATGCTTTTTGGAAACACAATGTTTATAGTGATTCATCATCTTGAGAGTTACCAACTCAGTCATTACCGATTCGTTGACTATCACAGGAATTTCCAAAAAAAAAAAAGAAGCGGAAAAACAGATTTTTCAAATTTCAAAAAAGTCATAGAGTTATAGGTAACGGTGTCCTTATATTCCTCTGCGGATTAATAGTTCTATATCCTGTTTCTGTTTTTAGATTATCTGGTCATAACTTCCATAGATATTCCAGCCAAAAAATTAGCACAAAAAATCTTTTATCTGGAGTAAGTAACCCCAATCCTCTTAAACCATCACCATATCATAGTCAATCCCAGAAAGACCTAAACTACATAAGAAACCTTCAAATTTTCAATACCATCATGGCTGCAGAAACTGATAGACAAGTGGTGGACCTTGCTAGAAGCAGGCTACTCTCCAATTGGATGAAGACTCGGATTCTGAGAACCAGCAAGTTAATGAAGAAGAAGTTGAACAAGAAGGAGACTGGAATTTTTGCTTAGTGGGTATGATTATTATGGAAGAAGGCAAGATGGGTTTCAAGGAAGTAAAAAGGAACATCAATTTTACCTGGTCTTTCATCCCTGAGGAAGATGTCAAGGTGGCAGAGATTGATGATAACATCATGGTTTTCAAGTTTAAAAGTGAAGATATAAAAAACAAAGTCTATATGACTAGACCATGGAGTATCAATGGTTATTTGGTCATCCTTCGTAGCTATGATTCTGAGGTGTTATATAAAGAACTTGATTGGAATCATCAATATTTCTAGATCCAACTCAAAAAACTTTTACCAGAACACATGAATCCAATCTCAGTTACAAAAATAGGAAAGCTAATGGGAGAAGTTATAGCAATAGAACCAGAAGATGTTATTCCTGTGGACAAAGAAGGGGTTAAGGTATGTGTGGTAATTGATATCAATAACCCTCTAAGAAGAGGTGTCCCTGCTAAGACAAATGCTGGAATCACCAGATGGATAAAATTCTTCTATGAGAGACAGCCTCATAACTTGTGTCCAACATGCTATATAATCAAACATACAAGAGGTGCATGCTATGCAACAGCTGATTATCTAGTGAAAGATCATAACAAGCCATACTGGCTGGGTGAAAATAAGGCTTCTGGAAAAAAGAAGATTGGAGAAAGGAAGGTTTTTGACACTGTACCTATTATTCAAAAAAAGAATGAGACAAAACATACTCCTTTTATCCCCCCAAAGATGGTATTCTTATTAGCTATGGTGCTGATCTATCTGCAATGAATGGGAACAAAAATATGGATACTAGAAGTGGAAAACGCCCTAGAACTGAAGAGGCTGCTGACAAGGAAGACAATGCTGCAAACAACTATCAATACCAAGCTCAAAATAACTCTCAAGATGATACTCAACTGGAAACACAAGCTGCAGACATAATCCCACATACTGAGAAGCAATCTGGCAACACTAATGGGGAGACTAAGGTAACTACTCAAACTTATCTTTTACCAATTCATAAATTGCATTGTTTTGTTTACTTTATAGAGGAAAACAGCCTGCACTGTGTTCAATATTGCATAAATTTTAAAAATCTGCATAACAAAATGAAAATCATTTCCTGGAATGTGTGTGGTTTTGGTAACAAGGATACAAGAAATCATTTGCATATGCTTATCAAATCTCAGAACCCATATATCATCTTCTTGATTGAAACCAAAAACAAACAAAAAAGGATGCAATATCTTTTAGTCAGATACAAATATCCCAATATTTCCTATTTAGAATCAATAAGTTTGTCTGGAGGTTTATGCATCTTATGGAAGGATAAAATTGATCTTAAAATTATTGATATGCAACTGAATATGATTAATTGTCTGGTTAAACTTGACAGTCAAAATAACTACTCTATGTTAAATTGTCTGTATGGTGCTCTTAATAATCAGGAAAGAACTGATCAATGGAATCTTCTTAGTAATATTAGGGTTGTTCACAACAACCCTTGGATAGTTATAGGAGATTTTAATTTTATTCTTGACAGAAACGAAAAGGAAGGTGGTAATGTCCCAGATCAGAATGTTATAGATGCAAATAAACAACTTATCCTTAACAATAATTTGTTTAGCATGGCCTATATGGGAAATCCTTTCACTTGGAAAAATAGAAGAAGTGGAACTGAGTTGATTTTGGAGAGATTAGATAGAACCCTTTTATCATTTGATTGGGCTCATATTTACCCTAATGCTGCTCTTTATCATTTGTCTGTTGTAGGCAGTGATCACTGCCCAATCATGCTGTTAACTTGTAAGCAGGGAAGCAACACTAAGAAGCCTTTTAGAGTGAATACGGCTTGGTTTAGACACTCTAGCTGCTCTGAACTTATAAAAATTGAATGGAAAAGTCATACTAATGGGTCTTTTCCTTTTCAATTTGCTAGCTGTCTCAAAAATACTAAGTTAGTCTTAGGCATTGGAATTATCATCATTTTGGTAATATTCAAACTCAGATTTCTAACATTGAGTCTCAGTTATGTCTTATGACTAGCACTGGTATTTCTCATAATGATAGCAGATTTGAAGAGATGACAAAAAAACTCAAATACTGGTATGACATTGAGGCTGATTTTTGGAAGCAAAAAGGTAAGGATGATGCTCTCTTGTTAGATGATAGGAATACAACTTATTTTCACCAAAAAGCAAATTTCAGGAGACAAAAAACTCAAATTTATTCTCTTCAATCTATTACTGGGATTTGGTTGGAAGATAAATAAGACATAGAAACTGAATTACTAAGACACTTTAGTAGTATGAGTAAGACCTCCAACCCTCCTAACTCTAGAGACTATCTCAGTAGTATGCAAGCTAAAATTGATGATTCTGACAATGCTATGTTAGTTGTTGTTCCTAATGCTGAGGAGATTAAAAAGGTTGTTTTTGATATGAAGCCATGGACTGCTCCTGGTCCAGATGGCTTCCCTCCTGGTTTCTACCAGTTGATGTGGGAACTGTAGGAAATGATGTAGTAAAAATGGTTCAATCTTTTTTTCACTCACATCATCTCCTAAAACAGTTAAACCATAGTTTCACTTCTCTCATTCCTAAGATTTCTTGTCCTAAGAGTGATGTAGACTTTAGACCTATTAGCCTTTGTAATGTGTCATACAAAATAATCTCAAAATTGCTAGCTTCTAGGCTAAAATGTGTGCTTCACAAGATTATTTCTCCTGCTCAAACTGCTTTCATGTCTGGTAGATCTATTCATGATAATATCATCATTGCACATGAATTAATTCATTCCATGAAAAAAACTAAAGCTTTAGATGGTTATGTTGCGATAAAACTAGATATGTCAAAAGCATTTGATAGAGTGGAATGGTGTTTTCTTATTGACTGTCTCAAAAAATTGGGTTTCTCTAATGATTGGTGCAGTATGATAGAACAATGTATCACAACTGTCTCTACATCCATATTGCTCAATGTATCTCCAGGTAGTGTTTATATGCCTCAAAGAGGCTTAAGACAAGGTGACCCTCTGTCACCCTATCTGTTTATCTTATGCATGGAGTGTCTTTCTAGAAGCTTGATAATTGCTGAACAAAACAATCTTATTCATGGTTATAAAGCTAATAAGAATTACCCTTCCATATCTCACTTGTTTTTTTGCAGATGACTGCCTCATCTTCATAAAAGCTAGGTGGTGGGCCCGGAGATGCGTATAAAATTGAAGCGAAATGAAAACGGGGGCCTACAGTAATACCGCAAGTGCACGGTCGTCAGTTGTAGCTCGTGCAAGTACGGGTCGATCCACAGAGACTGGGTGTGTTTTGGAGTTTTCTAGCTATTTTGGGCTCTAAAATGCTATTGTTGGGCTTTGGGTACCAATGGATTTTGGTAACCAATGGGTTATGATTGTGCTTTGGGCCTTTGAGTTCTTTGGGAATGAACTGGGCTTTAGCTTTAGCCTATCAGTACACTAGGCTTTTGGAGAGAACTGTGGACTGGGCTTAACAGTTCACTTGTGAACTGGGCTTGGTAGTGAACTAGGCTTTGGTTTTAATTTGGGCTTGGGATGTGATTTGAGCCTTGGGTTGAGCTGGGGTTTCACAGTGAATTGGTCCTTAGCTTTTTGGAGTGAACTGAGCTTTGGGCTCAGTTGGCTGGGCCTTTAGATTAGCTAGGCTTTAGATCTTAACCTGAACTGTGGTCTGGGCCTAGGAGAGGAAGCAGCAGCAGCAGTGGTGACTTCTGCAGCATCAGAAGCAGTGGTGCATAGCAGCTGCACAAGCAGTGGAGCAAGAGAAAAGAAAGCAGTAACAAGAACAGGAGAAACACAAGAGAAGAAAGAGCAAAACAGTGTGAACAAGATAATGAGTAACAAAACAGTGAACAAAAACAAAACAAAATGGAACAAAGTGAAAATGACACAAAGGCAATTAGCCTAAGGCAAAGAGTGAAGAAAGAACAGGGCACAAAAATGACATGGCAAGATCCTAGGCATACAATTAGAGTGGGAAGAAAACCAGTTTGCTCGCAGTCACTAGTGAGCACTAGTTTCTCCCCACTGCTCAATCAATCCAATGCTTCAAAGGCTTTAGCCTAACATTCGCCTAACATTCACACAAAACAGTTATAAAACAGCTATAAAAACAGTGATAAGAAGCCACAAAAACAGATAGATAACAAAGAAGAGCAGGAAAAAAAGGCTAGGCAGTGGCTGTTTTTGGTTAAATCCTTGTCCCTAATGGAGCTAGGTGGAGGTTCTAGCCTGCCTATGTTCCAGGGCATACATAAATGGAATAGAAGGAGAAGAAGCTTGCTAATGAGCACTAAATTCCTCCATTTCTCAATTAGCTCAATTTACAAGAATTATAACCTAACATTCCACCTCTAACAGTGACTTAAGGCATGATTAAACACAAAACTAAGCCTAAACAGGCACTAAACATGACTCATTACCCTAAACAGTGAATTAAAACAACATCAAAATGAAATTACAACATAACTAAACACTAAACATAACAGTGATTCAAACATGGAATTAAACCTAAACAGGATACTAACATAACATTTGCACAAAATCAAAACAATTAAAATTGAACTGACCTAACATATAACATGAAATTAAAATTAAACATTTCTGAAAATTAAATTGATTCTAAAAGAACTTCATTGAAACTTAAACCAAACAGAAATAACAAAAAACAATTGAAATTGAATTAAATTAAGAACCCTAAAATTTTAACAGTTGAAATTGAAATTGGAATTAAACCTAAAATTGAAATTAAACCTAATTGGTAACTTGGCTAGTCCAAGAACACCCCTAACAGTGATACCCAACCCTCAATTTATACCCAAACATTAAAATTAGGGTTTCCCCCAAAATTCCCAAAAATCCAAAAAAACAGTGAAATTAGGTTTTCTATTTTACCTAATTCGATTGGACAATCCGAGCCCATGCTTCTTTTCTTCTCTCTCGGTCCTTCTCCGCCTCCAATTGTGATCTATAGCCTCATCTATTTCATCAACTCTTCACGCCTAGGGTTCCAGCGAGAAAAGGGGCGTGATGGGCTGATGTAATAGATGGCTAGAGAGTAGGGGATGATGATGATTGAGACAGAGGAGTTGGTGGTAGAGAAGGTGGAGTTGTTGATGGAGAAGGTGGTGGTGATGGAACTGGTGCGGCAGGAAGGTGGTGGTACGGGTGAGGGAGGAAAGAGAAGGAGGATAGAAGAAAAGATTAGGGTTAGGTCTATTTTGGGTTTATATATGCTAGGGTTATTTCGGTGTGAGTCGGTACAGAAAAGTTTGATGTATCGCAAGCTGAAGCCTTAGGATATGGAGATGGTAGGTGGATCGGACGGTGAGATGGAACAGAGTTTGTAGCAACTGTTGGATGTAAAATACAACGAAGTTAACGGTGCAAGATTAGGTTAGGTGTTGTAGTGTTGATCGGAATCATCGGGATTTGATGCACAGGCCTAGAAGCGATCGTTGGATTCAACTACAATCTAATCTGAAGGCTTGGAATTTAGGCGCTGTGGTGTTTGGCAGAGACTTCAGATTTTGATGCTCTATGAATGAGCGACCGTAGGATGATGAGTTGGATCCAATCTGACGGCTGAGAATGGAGGCGGTTTTGGTTATAGAAAATGGGTTTGGGTAAGGGTTTTGGGCCTTGGGTATGCCAAGCCCATATCTTCTTTAAGAACAATTCTTCCTTCTTGAGCCCATTCCTAGCTTTTTGGTCTTGTGCGCACCATTCTTTGCGGCTTCCTTGCGTAATTTCTTCCGGCTTTTCACTACTCTTCAGCTCTTTTCTGCTCCGCAAGTCATCCAGACTTTATTTATTACCTAAAAATGCAAAATTAAGTAAGAAAAATATTTATTCTTGAAAACAATGAAAATACAGAATATGGGATAAAATGTAGAATTAATGCACAAAAGATGAGTTAAATGCCAACAAAAAGGGATAAATATATACAATATTTGGCACTCATCACTAGGAAGAAAGATGCTAGAAACATGTCCACTTTGATTGACCAATTTAGCAAATTTTCTGGTCAGGCTGTGAATTTTGATAAATCCGCTATAGCTTTTAGTTCTAAGGTTCCAACTGCTGTGAAAAATGATATTGCAAATATCCTTAGAATAAAAAGAATGTCTCTGAATGAGAAGTATTTAGGAGTTCCCCTTTTACTTCAAAAAAGAAAATATGATTATTTTGTCCATCTTCTTGACAGTTACAATGGCAGGCTTGATATTTGGCAATCTATTTTCTTAGCAGCACCAGGTAAGACCATTATGACCCAATCTGTCCTAGGAAGTCTAGCTAGTCATCATCTTGATGTATTCCCTATGCCTAAAGAACTGACAGACAAGATGGATAACATACATATGAAATTTTGGTGGGGAAAAAAAGAAAATGTTAATGGCTACTACCATAAAGGATGTAATGATATTTCTTTACCTAAAGAACTAGGTGGCCTCAATATAAGAAAAACAGATTTGTTGAATTTGACGTTGTTAACAAAGCTTGCTTGGAGATTTATTACCAATCCTGATGAACCATGGGATGTTATTATGAAGGAAAAATATTTTTATGCTGTTAATCCTTTAACTGATACTGTGAACAAACAGGGGTCTTGGATTTGGCAAGGCATATGCACAGGTTTGAATATAATTAAAAGACACTACATATGGGAGATAGGTGATGGTACTTCTGTGCAAATTTGGAAAGATACTTGGATTCCAAATATGCACAAACCTCCAGATAGTCATTTTATGTCTTCTAATATGAAACTGTGAATCATCTCATTGACCAAGACTCTAAGTCTTGGAATTCTGATATTCTGAATGCTTTGTTTGATGAAGATACTGTTAAAAGGATTACTGACATAAGAATTCCTATTGCAGGTAAAGATAAGCTGAGATGGGAGCCTTCCAGCAATGGAATGTTTAGTCTAAAATCTGCTTACAATGCCATCTTGAATGAAAACTTAGCTACCAAGCCAACTAAGCACAACTTAGAAATATACTGGAAATCCTTTTGGAGATATAAGTTACCTCCCAGAATACAATACTTCATATGGAAATTTCTACATGGTTGCATTAATACTAAACATAGACTTGCTAGGTTCACTAAACATAAAGATAGTAGGTGTGCTATTTGTAATGGTAACCCTGAAACTATTCAGCATATGGTCTGACATATATGGGATTCTGTTGACTCTAGATTAACTACTATCCTCCAAGGGCTAGACTTACAAAATTGGATATGTAGTTTCTTTCTAAAGGCAAACAATTCTATGTCCAAGGATTTTAGTCTGTATAAGAGTGCTAGTTTTATATTGTGGCTAACCTGGAAGGCTAGATGTGACATTGTTTTTGATAATAGGCCTTTTAACAGTAACACTGTTATAAACAATATTGTCAGGCAGATTGAGGACTGGAACAGGGCTAAAAGTATGCAAACTAGTAGCAACAATAATTTGAGAATAATTGATAAGCTATGGAAGGCTCATATAGATGATATATACAAACTGAATTTTGATGCATCTAATATTGATAAAACTGTATTATCAGGTTGGGGACTGATCTGTAGAGACTCTGCAGGAAACAGCCATTGACTGCGAGGAGGTGCATCTCTAGCAATTTATTCAGAGCAAGCTGAAGCGCAATCTCTCCTAGAAGCAGTACAATGGGCTCACAGTAAGGTATGGAGAAAAATTCACTTGGAAGGAGATTGTCAGAATATCATAGCAGCTGCAAATGGGAAGGCTACAACAATTAAATGGACAACGTGTAATTTAATCCATGATGCATTAGTTATCTTAAGTTATTTTGATTCCTGGGTTTGCACTTGTACCCATAGGGATGCAAATCATATTGCTGACTCTATAGCAAAGTATGAAAGAGCTCAAACAATTTTCTTTTGTTGGTTTTATAATGTGCCTGTATGGATCAATCTTCTAATTCAACAGGATAAAAACAATATGTAAGCTTGCTTATCAATATATTTTTTCTTTCCTATTAAAAAAAAGAACATGATCACTGTTCAGTAATGAGAAATTGAACAAACCACTATTTACTGATTTAGCAACAGCTGAGGCAAAAATAAGTGCAAAAAAGCATCATTTGGACCTGGGGCTGCGAAACAAAAAACAATTATGGTGTTTGATTTATATTGCAACGATATTTGAAAGAATGATTTTTATTTTTCTTTTTTTTTTTGATATTTAAAATTGCAAGAATGAGTTTGTACCTTGATATTGTTTGAAGTATCATGTATGCGCAGGTATAACATCCATAACAGACGCATGATATGAATGATCTGAGGATACCTGCAAAACACACACAACGAAAGTAGAGCTTTAACAAAAAAAAACCTTAAATCCCAAGAAAACAAAATCGTAGAAGAGAGAAGCAACGTGGAAAACTGTGGCTTTTGGGCGAACTTTATATAGAGAGACAACGTAGTGTAAATTCCATATGAAACAACTCTATTTTAGGAATAATATTAATCAATATCTAAATATTTCCTTAATTTTCATATTTCTGGATCGACAAATTTACTTCTTGCACTATATTTTGGACAAAAAATATTGAGTTTTTTTTCACAAGGCTTACGAATAGAATTAATGTTTTTTTTTTTTATGGAGTGGACGATATAAAGAGAAATAATATCTAATTGAATGATCAAAATATCAATGGAAAAAAAGGAATCTAAAACAAAAACAAACATCATGCAAAGAAAAAAAATCACCCAAAAAATATCACCGTGCAAAAAGAAAAATCACCTTGAAAATATTTCTGATTTTTCTGGGTGTTAGTTTGCAGCAAAGCCAAAAAGTCCTGATTTTTTGGGTGTCCAGCACCTGCAAACCAAAATAACCACCGTCATTTTTATCAGCAAAAATGATAAACCCTAATATTCAAGAATAATAAACCCTAACCGTATGTAAAGAAAAAAAAATTATCGGGAGAACGATGAGATCCCACCCTTGTTGCAGCACTTTATATAGAGAGCATCATGCCAAATTTTACAATTCTACATAACGACGAAATAGGAAAAAATTCCCGGTTAAGTTAACAAAATCTCATATAAAATAGGCGCAATTAATTAGTAGCCATGAAATAAAGATTATAGAAATCGTGAATTAATTATTAATCATGAAATAATATTATTTTAATAAGGAAAATAATATGTTAGATTTTATTTATATTTTCTATGTTTTTTAATTAATTATTAATTATTAACCATGGAATAATATTTTTTTAATAAGGAAAATAATATGTAAGGATTTTGTTTACATTTTCTCTGTTTTTAATTAATTATTTTACCATGAAATAATATTTTTTAATAAGGAAAATAATATGTAAGGATTTTGTTTACATTTTCAATATTTTTTTAGTTATAGAAAAAAACAAATTAAGAAAAATAATTTTTGGAAATCATAGTTTCTTGAGTGCTTGTTTGTTTTGTATTAGCTCAATTTTTTGCTTTGTATTAGTTTTATTTAAATCATAATTTTTGTTCCGAATCATTCATAAAGTACAAATTACTAACAAAAATCCAACTGTTGTGCAGGACCACCAACAAAGATTTGCGGAAAAGAGATTCATGACCGGGCTAATCAAGTTTTGCAGAATAGAGATTTATGACGGGCTAATCAGGTTTTTTTGAAATTTTATATCTTCTCGATTTAATTGATAGTTTGAGGATGTAATTAGGAAAATAACATTTTTTGTGTATGTAAACGGACATCGGATAACCATTCGATTTATTTTTTCATCACGTGATGATCATTCGATTTATTTTCTCATCACGTGATGATCATTCGATTTATTTTTTTGATTATCATGAAGAAATCGTGATTTGATATATTATTGGCATGTTAGGAGATTTTCAACATTTTGTTATGCGAGGAAAGAAGAAGATTTTTCAAGATTTACTTATCTTATTTTTAGAAAAATAATATTTCTTTAGTTAAAATTCAATATTTTATTACTAAAAAAAAGTAAATGGTGGGGCCAAAATCAATCAGAAGCTAGAATCAACCAGCAGCGAGAATTAACGTGGAGCTCCGGTGAATGAGAACACTTTAAAAAAACTGTATTATTATATAGAGAATTCTAGCTGAATTGGGAAGTTGGTCTGCAAAGCATAACTTTTATTCAAACCAGCAGTAATGCTTACGGAATTGCTCTTTCTTGGACTGTCTCAACATATAATTTGGATAAAATTAATTTTGATGTTGCATTCATTAAAGATTCTGGTGCTTAAGGATTTGGACTAATATTTCGGAACATTTCAGGGATCCGCAATGGACTGCGAGGAGGATCTGGTAAAGCCTTAGACCCCGAACAAGTTGAAGCTAGAGGCCTAATTGAAGATGTATTGTGGGCTAATAAACAAGGAAAGATTTCAATTCACCAAGCTGGAGACTGCAGCAATGTGATCAATGCTTTGAATTCGAAACTATCAGCAATAAAGTGGACTACTGCAAATTTAATGTTTGATGCATTAATAATCCTTAGAGGTTTTGATTTCTGGTATTGCTCTCATGTCAAAAGAGAAGCAAATAATTTAGCAGACAAAATTGCAAAAAAAGCAATGTCTGAAGACTTTTCTTCTATTTCAATTACAAATTTGCATGATTGGATAAATGTTTTACTCCAACAGGAAAAAGACAATTTGTAGTTCCTCATTCTTATTAATATATATATATGTCATTTCCTATTAAAAAAAAATTCACCCTTTTCCCACATAGTCCGTTTCACGAAAATAAATGCAGGATATAAAATTCAGCATATATTAAATAATAAAGTACATTTTTTTGGGATGGTTTATGGTCGAAATTAATAAATACTAGGTGCTGCGCCCGTTCTTTGCATGGGATCAAACTGTTCCATCTGTCGACTAAACTGATGCATATGACATGTCCCATTTTGTATTAAATAAATTATCATAACAAAAATATTTTCATTGCATATTGCAATTGCCAGGACAATCTTAAGAATTTTGACATATATGAGTAGATCACTCTCTAATTGGATTCCCTCTCATGGTGCAGGCTAACTATATCCTCGGGCTTTGCAACTGCCTCATTATTGCACAGATGTTATGATTCTGTCATTGCTAAATTCCATCTTCTTGTGATGCTGGCTACACAATAAACCATTACCAATTTCCAAGTCATATCGCTTTTGAAGCTACCTGTCTGCTGCAAAAATGCTACATTTACGCCATTAGTGGATTCCATCTCTTTATGAACGATGCGGCTTCGCATTCTCCTGATTTCTGGGTAATATTCTAATAAAACCAAATTAACTTGAACAAAGTCATGAGAAACCTTTCACCTTGGCGAGATATACTGCTTCGAGTCTAAATAGAATGTGTTCTCATCCTGTATCATCTACTCTTGGGATGAAATTGAAACCCCACCAGACAAAACATCCACCACCCTCTTGTTATGAGAGTCAAATATGGCAAAGGACAGAGCCTGACGCCAATAAAAAGAAAGAATTTGTTTTATCAAATATCCTATGCATGCTAAAGTACCGAGATAGTAATTATTTCACAATATGAGCCGACCAACCAAGGCATCCCAATAAAAGATAACCTTAGATCCATTATGGCAGGCAATATGCTTGTATAAAAATAAAGGGACATTGTTGCATCTGCAAATTGGTAGAGAATGCAAAATTTTTTAGCAAACTAATTGTTCTAAGCATGAAGTGTAAGTCCTACAGAGAATCAGCCACTGAATTCTAAAGTCTCATGTTTATGAAATTAACCTTGACCAATAACCAAACCAGAAGGTCGAGCTTAAATGACCCTGCTTGTGAAATTTAAGGGATTCAAAATTTGAAGCATGAAGTAAAAATAATAGGTAATAAAACTTATTAGTCCTAATATTTTTGTCCCAAGTAAATCCCAAGTATTAGTCTCGTCATAGGAGATCACCACACTTGCAATAAAGAGGAAGTCATAATAGTACATCAAATTCCAAAAATTCATATCAGCTAGAATATTCAATGATTTAATAAGTTGTAATACCATTTTTCTCTTGAACCCATTATTTAACAATATACATTTTGTTTCATTTTTCTTCTATTCTCCTGAAAAACAAAATTAAGTAGTCAATATCTTAGTAATTCAGTGTATTCCCTTAAAACTCAAAACAAAATTTTCTCTTAGTTTAACTAATAATCTTGGATTCCCATAGGATTTTAAGAAAAATCCTAAATCGATCTTAATATATCTATATGAGGATGTCTTTGATATTCGTGTACAACAGAGCAAACACTAAGGTCCTTTGTACTCCACAACAAATGTTGTGGTTCCCGTGGAATCCGTGACCACCATTTTCAGTCGCGACAATTGAAGTAACTTGATTCATCTGATATAGTAAATCTGCGGTACTGTAGAGTGAATACTATGCTCTGTTGTGCTCCTCACCAGATGTTGTGGTACCCGTGGAATCCACGACAACCATTTTCAGTCGTAAATGGACCAATTCAAATAAGTATAAGCATGCTCTTGGTTGTGTCACATAATCTACATGACACACTATATGACAGGAAAGATTTTCTATCTGCAGAAGCTCCTAGATGCAAGATGCACATCCTATATATTCGTCTGCCTAGCTTTTTCATTTCGCAATGCATGTCTAGCCGTCGGTTACCATAAAATTTGGTAGTTTCTTTCATGTTGGTTATAGCTTGTTTAAGATTTGTATCGAGCCATCCCTATATGACACTAATCATCACATTCATAAAATTTATGACTCCTATTAAACAGAAGTTTTCCGTAACGTAATGTGAGAAAGAATTCACGATTAAAGTATGTTTACCTGGATCGTTGTGTCATCGCCTTGATGTACCCAGTCTATTTCACATGTATTATTCTTCTCAAATCAAAATCAACATAAATTAAACCCATAAAGAGCTAAATATTAAAAATCGTTTATGAATGAACCCATTCAAATAAAAAGGAGATAACTTTCCTACATATAATATTGAAGCCATATATCTTATATTGCACACAATATCTTCCCGTTATCGGTATGTTGGGTATAGTAGAGAAGTTTTTGTTAGAAGTTGTCGATGTTTTAGGAAGGTTCCTGAATTTTTTAGAATCATCTAGGTGTTTCCTTATTTTGGTATAGCTAGAGGTTTCCTGTTTTAGATTAAACTCAAGGTTTCCTTTCTTAGCTATATTAGGCGTAATTTTCCGATCCGTCACAGTTGGTATCAGAGCAAGTTCAGATAAATCTAGGGACTGTGCAGAGTGGAATTATTAGCGGGTATTTTTACTTGAATAGAAACCTTAAAGTTAGAGAGTTGGAAACTTTTGCGCGGAAATAGTTTGTAATTGCTGTGTCAGTTACTTTGCGAATCGAGTTAGGCTTGTTTTAACTACTGTGAGTTTTCCTGGCTTACATGGCACCCCACTTCCGAGTTGATATCCGGAAGACCCTTCGGAACGGTAGGCAGACAGTGGGACTGATCATCCCACAAGTTGGAAAATGGACAACAGTGTGCATTATTGGTCCGACTAGCTTACCACTTAGGAGTGGCAACCTAGATGACCGTTAAGGACGGGAGGCAACTGGATTGTGTTGTTCCACACAGTACTGATCTAAGATCTTTTCATTTCTATGACATCTTCAACCTTGTGAATCTTAGGGATTCCTAGGTGGTGGTATGAGACGCCATCTAGGATACCATGTTGAGATATCCTTTAGGCAACTGGCTAATTGATATTCTTTGTAACGTTATGTACTCTTTTTGGAAACCTGACTATGCGGGATGGAACGTTTACTGTGAATGTCCTAATTGATGTTCCATGACAAACTGAAGAAACCTTGTGCTTTCAGAGCATCTGGTATGGGACTGTTGCTCATGAATCCATACAGAAGAGTTTTCCGCAATAGTTTTTGTTTTGAATTTCGGGGAAGAAATTCTTTAAAGGGGTGAATGATCTAACACCCGTGTTTTTATCATGGCACATTCTCAAAAGATGCTCCATGGAATGAGATGAAGCTTAATCTGAAGTTATGTTGCGCAGAAAAACGAACACTGGCCTAGTCCAATACGATGCCAAAATGGCTCATTATGTTGGGCATATTGGTCAAGGACAATGATGTAGTTTTTTAAGTGGTAAATAAAGTTCGTTCAACTCGTACTTGTGTAGACTCAATTTCAGACTTAATAATAGAAAACAATAAAAATAAAGAAAATATATACACAAGGTTTGTCACAATGTCGAGAGATTACTGAGACTCAGGATTTCACCAAACCTCATACCGTGTGGTTCAAAAATCAATTCTTAGACAATTATAGCTCTTGTTTATTGACTCTAATTCTTTCCCAGGGTAGATTTTAAAAAGATTAACTGCAAATCACTAGCGTGATGCATCAAAAGCACTTAGACCAAGCATACATCATCATACGACTTCACAACTAATTAAGAAAAATCATAAAACGATTAAATTAATGCAAAAATCATAAAACGAATTAAATATAATTACCACACGTATGACATATGGCTCCCTCCGTCATGCCAGTGTTGGGGTTTAGCTCCTCATATTAATCATGATCTCAAAATATGCGTTTATTGCTCAAAAGATGATTAAAAGAGTGAAAAGTAATAACACATACTGTTTGCAACAGTGTATTGGTGTTGCAAAACAGCTGTTACAATGGAACTGTTACAGAAAAACTGTTGCTTTGTCGCTGATTTTAAGACCCTAGAATAAGACTGCCCTGAACAGCTTAATGTTCTTCAGCTGTTAAACAACGACACTTTTCTGCGACTGTCTACCGAGCGTCAATGTTCTTCAGCTGTTCTTCTTCTTCAACAGCAGCAGCAGCAGAAACAGAGTTTGGTAAAGCTCTGATTTCTTCTTCTCTGGCTCTCCTTAGGTTCCCAAACTCTCGGCACCTCTTCTATATGACCCAAGACATCTATTTATATCAAAAATACCGATTAAATCTCTCCCAAATCTTCCAAAATCTCTTTCCTTCTCTTCACGGCCAAGTTGCAACAATTTCTTGTTTTAAGATTTCTACGCGTTTCTGAGCTTTCCTTTTTATTCTAAACTCTTCCTTAGATAGATACAAATCTTTGGGAAGGTTTACAACGTTTTAATCACTCTAAAATTCCCTAAAACAGACCACACACGTGACTTTCCATATTTTCTTGTTGTGAGCCCATTCTAATCGATTTAAACACCCATATCAGATTCCTAGACCCATAAGGAGTCTATCCTATGAAAATCAGAGGTTTAATCGACCTCAAACTCCTTCAAATCACGATTGCCAAAACTGCTCTTTAACTGTACTTTTTTCCCGCCAAAAACCTGATTTTTGAATGTTGAAGATGGTTACCCCTTATCCAAAGTAGGGGTGCGATTAGCAACTGCCTGGAAATGGGATGCCCCTTAGTATTTAGGTTACCCCTTATCCAAAGTGAGAGTCCGAATAGCAAATGTCCCCCGGGTGCTTTCCGACAACTTTTCGAGCCAATTTTTTCCAAAAATGTTTATTGGCCAAAAATACCTACAAATAAATAAAACACCATAATAAGTACAAAAATGAGCCCTAACAACATATAGAATCGAGACAAATCGGACACAAAAATGTGTCTATCAGCCAATATGGCACCAAGAGGGTGTAAGCTGTAAGCATATTTTCCTAAGCCTAATGTTTCGCAAAAGTGGTGCTTTTCGGAGGCATAGTGGCCAAGAGCCAATATTGCACCAATTATGATGCATTTTGTGGGTTATATTAGCCAAAGGCCAATGTCGCATCATCATGGTGCATTAAGTCAGTTGGGTAGATGGCCTTGAGCGTTGCACCACGACCATTGTGCATTATACAGGATTTTGTCCTAGAGCCAATATCACACAACAATTGTGCATCAGGCCAGAGCGGGCTGACCGAGTGAATGTTGAGTAATCATTGCGAAGTAATGCAGTTGGCCTATGTGGTAGAACAAAAACTCAGCAATCATTGCCGGTTATTCAGGAATACATAGCAACAACCATGAATAGTGAAGTAAGCACCTAAAAAATGGTACTTGGTGAATGTCAATCCACTCCCATTTTCTAAGATGTACAAATGTCAATAACACATATAAAGGGAGGGGCAGTTGGTTGAAGGTGCATCCACGGACTATGCGCCAAGTAAGCTTCATAGGTTATCCAAAAGAGTATAAATGATGCTTAATTAGGCCTAATTTATAGCTGCGTATCCTTGCCAATAAGTCATATGATATGAACGAATCATTATGACATGCCGCAGACTCGGTAATGCGCAACCTTTGTGCATATTGACGGATCAGCCTATACAGACTTGGCCATTACCATTACTGCTTGACCACGGCCTTGCAAACGATTTTTCTTAAGATTTTTTACTTTCGAGGATGAACTACGGTTTTTGCATGATCCCTTTAGAATCAGGAAGGGTATGTAGGAAGCCGCAATGAGTTGCAGCATTTCCGGTCCAGCACTTTGTTTCTCGTATCGTCTATTTGTGAGATGGTTGCGTCATATTGGCCTCTCATGTCATCTAGCTTGGTATTGCAATGCAATAAATGATTGTGGCCACACTTGATGAGTCTATTTGCATGACGTTCACTGGATGTTCATACTGCCTATCAATCTACACGAAGTTGGCATATGTATCAACTGCGAATTGGGCATGGTAAAGAAAGTAAGCTACCTCAATACGCAAGTTAGCGGAGCTTGCATAATCCTAAGGAAAGTATGGCATGATCCTGATTGATGCACCCTTAGCATGAGCAAGAAAAGTGCATGCTTTCAGTAGTGCCTAAGCTAAGTCAAAAGGTAGAATTAGGCCGTTATATCCTATACGCAAGTTCAAGGCATACTCTATGCTTAGAAAGGACCCAATAGCCAGTAATGCATGCACGATGCATAAACCATCCTCCATGGCTTTAAGCCCCTCGCAGAAAATTGATAAGTTGGAATGATGTGGAAGCTAAGTTAGCCACAACATACGTCACGAGCATGCTTGCAAGGAAAAATGAACGTGCATTTTCATAGTTTTAAGGCCATGTTAGTAGCATTAGCATGGTGCATCAGGGAAGTTCTGGCCTGTCACCTTGGTACGCTAGGTGTAATTTTTTCGGTCCGTCATAATTAATGAGCTAAAATTCCAACATTCAACTTCTTTTTCACATAGTTATTAAAAATTCAACAGCTAGGGTGATTGTAAGGTTGGGGTTTTTGGATTGTTTTCCTTCTATAAGGTTGTAGTTATTCTCATATACGGTAGTTTGATACTTCATACTTGATTTGTGGGGTCGTAGAATCAGTACAACAAGTATTGGAGCAGTTGTAGAAGAGTTTTTTATACAATCAGGCTATGTTCACACCTGTGGTAGATTTGACTTCCTAACATGATGGTTTTTCGTACAAGTTTAAGGTCAGAATTTGATCTGTTTTGAAAAATTGTGACTTGTACAATTTATACCTTAAAACTTTGAGAGTATGTGGAAATGTATAAGTGAGAATATATATGATTGCGATGGTTTCTTTGATTTATTCAGAAACTATAAATACACATCTTTCCCAAAGGTGATTTGTATTTATGAAATCTGATGGGATTCAAGTCTCGTATGAGTGAAAGGTTTCATAAGAGAATTTAGTCTTAAACTATTAAGACTCATGTGTGTCGTATTTTTTTTCCCAAAGGTGATTTGCGATGATAGAGAGTCTATTTTTTTTTTCGTTTTTAAGGTAATATGGTTTTGCTTATTGACATGCTATTTAGTTGAGTTATGCCATAGGTGTATAAAGTGATAATAAGCATGTGCGTGTTGTGTCGATCTGAATTTCAGTGGGATTGTGATGTGTGGTTTATAATGTTTATTCCATGTTGTGTTTGAATTTGAAACAAAGAAATTCTCTCGTTCTTGTAAGGTTTTTATGCTTATAAAAAATGATATCTGGTTTGAGACATCTGGTATCATGTTCATCTGAAATTAAATGTGAATGTGATAATGTTTATGGATTTATTATCATGTTCATTTCCTTACTTTTGTAAGATGTATATGCTCATAAATTGTCTCTGGTATGAGACACATGGTTCTCGTTCCTATAAAGTTCTTGGTCTCATTAGAACACGAGCGTAATGCTTAATTCGAGCAAGACAATTGAGATATTAATAAGGAGGGTATGCGGCTGGCTTAAGAGCATATATTATGCTGCTGTATGGCGTAAAGCTAAGATAAAGTTACAAGTGCAGTTCAGTTTTTGAATAAGGCTAATCCAAATGAAGTTTTCAAGTCAGCTTGCTTTTGGTATAAAATTTAGAAAACAAAAATATTTTCTCTTTTAAAAAATAAAATGTCTTACTTGGGAAAAATAAGCCGTCTAGTTTTTTTAATTGTACAATCCTTTTGAACGCAAAGGGTAAATATCTATAGTTGAAGGCTAGCATACTATTTGACTCGAGTGTGCTACTAGCATTAAAATTTTTTAAAAATGTTTTGATGCTTAAAAAAGTTGGAGATGTTAGAATTTTTGTGTTTTGCTACAAATCTCGATTAACTTAAGGTATAATCATTGTTTAAGTTATTTTAAGTCGGATTAGTCATAATCCACAGTAAATTTTTTCTTTTTTATGGCATGTTTATGGTTTAATCATGCTTTAATGATTATGACTAGCTTAAGGTTAATGCTAGATAAGGTTGAAACTAGCATGGCATGATTCTTTTCCTAGGAGCTTTACAACGTATGCAAAAGGCGTAATCTAACTCATCATGGAAAGGTTGGAGTGATATGTGGCAAGCAGGACTAGGACTCACTTCTAAGCTCATATATTTTATAAAGGAAAATTTGTTTTCATCTATCAAGAAGTAATGCGAAGAAATAAAAGCTGATGATAATTCATGAAAGTTATTAATGACTTAATGTTGTATTTGTTCTATTAATTTTCTTGTTGTTCAATCTGTTTTATGTATGTATTATATGTGGTGTTCTTGTCATATACGGTGTTATTTACCAGAGTCGTAGAGTATGCTACTACTAGGTTCAAGCATAACTCCATCATGTAGTTAGCTTTATATGAAGTTTAGCGCTAAAGCATGAAGGTTAATGAGCTAAAATTTTGATAGTTTATCCTATTTATCTACCAAATTAAAGCTTAGATCTTCATCCTACATTGACAAGAAAGGAAGGCACTCATTAGCCAAAGAATAAAATAGTGAATCAAGTTTCTATATTTGAAGCTAGAAAACTTAGGTAACGTTACAAGAGTAAACCCACACCACACTCAATTTAGAGTACGATGCTTAGTTGGATATGATAGACATTATTCCAGTGCAGACAATTTTTATAACTACCGATTGGATTAAGCGTCGAGAGAAATCTAGGGATTAAATTAATAATTTCATCTTCGAAGAAGAAATCTACAAAACCAAACAAAAAAAAGACCTAATTTGAAACTCATGTTGTATTTTACATACCTAAAACCATGCATTTATATCACTACAAAACAGAAGGGCTCTTGGGACGGTCAGAAAACCGTCCCAAGAGGCAAAAATCCGTCCCAAAAAGGTACTAGGGACGATTTTGTTAGCGTCGCCAGATCTACGGTCACTAATACTTCTGGGGACGGTTTGGGATTTTAGGGACGGATAAATAAAAGCCTCAGTAATATTTTTTGGGACGGATGTGGGGATGTAGGGACGGTTTCATAGTCCGTCCCAAATGTATTTCTAACGGTCATATAATAACTATTAGCAACACCTGAAAGGCGTTGCTAAATTTTGAAATATTTTAAGTTTTCTTTTCAGTTTCTTTGGCAGGATGCCTATCCCTTTACCCTGTTAAACATTCATTCAGATTCCATTTTATCCCAAAATAGATTCTCATTCATGAAATCATGTTGTTGACAAAAAAGATTCAGTCATTTACACTACCAAGTCTCATACAAAAAAAAAACAATCTGAAAAACAACCTAAAGGTGATAGTTTCAGACTACAAAAGTTAATCCACGCTGAGATGAGTTGACAAGAAACCACCAGTATGCAGGTTCCTTTGCAGTGGGCACAAGAGATTTAAGGTATTGGTCGAAATTCTGCAACAAACCAAAGTTAGTAAAAATGTCATCGATCGATGTAAAGCGGACAAAGAAAGCAAAGTATTAACCAAACAAATTGCATCTTAACTTATATACTTGGTTCATGTTTACTCTTAAAATAAAGTGTAAATGAATAAACCAAATAGGGCAATGTTGTGTGCATTACCACACTTAATTTCTTGGTGTATCTCTTCCCGAGGAGGGTCCTGGAGTTCAAAATACAAACATACCAAGTTAGTTTGTCGGTATGTGGCTAAGGTCAATCAATCTAACCAACGACGTCCATGAAGATGTAACCAATTTGAAATATTAAATGATGCAGTGTACTGTAATTCACTCTCATGCCTCCACCAAAGAACTTCGCATTTCCTACACAGAGGGTTGTTACTTGAGGAATTAATTCCCAGTCGTCCCAATTGGCCTAGAATGTTTAAAGCATTTAATGCATTTGTTAACATCTTACAACCTAAACATTGGCATTTAGATCACCTTCCATGTGTAAATAGCTAATTTTAGAGCATCATATACTGACCTTGATCCTGAGGTCCCGATTACTGTGTCCCATGAAGCTCCTCAATGCACCAGTAACATAGCAAAGGTTCCCAAATTGTTTGTACTTCGATGCGTAATATCCAGCCTTTGCACTCCTATAGACTTCCACAAAACACTAGGGTGAGTTGTTCAGTAAATACTAAATGTAGCTTTCTCAACTTGATCAAGGAAGATGGCCTTACAGGTGAACATCAACAACATTAAGAGAGTAATGAGGTTCTCCAGTTTCACCACTAACATCCCCAATATCTATTCTAGTCCTTAAACCTAGAAACACATAATTGTAGATGTTAAAAAAGAAAAACACTATACACGTAACGATTCTTTAGCAAAGCTTGTGCCATATTTTGCCTGGTCAAGAATGAAAGCACATAATTTCTCAAACTATTAGAACATAGAAGATAAAAGGTGTAACACCTTTAGATATATGTTGTACGACTTCATGTGGGTCATTTTTCCTGATAAAAGAAACCATAAATATTCATATCATTCGACGAACAAGGGCTAATTGCCAATTATTCAAAGTGGGAGAAGCAGCAACCAACCAGCCAAACGTTCTGGCAAAATCAGATCCAGTACCTAGTGGAATAACCTACAAAACACATGTTTATAACAACTGCTTAGGATGCTTATGAAGAGTACCATCGCCTCCAACAACAACCACATCATCAGCTCCCTCCCGTATAGCCTGCATAAAATGCGAAGCAACAAAATGAAAAAAATGTAAAAAAGATAAAACAATTTTGCGGCTCATTCAAATCCTAGTATCCCAAATCATAGCTCAGAGAACAAAGAAAAGAATTCTCACCTCCCTTGTAATGTCAATGGCATGAGAAGAAGCTCAGGTCAAACACTTAAAAAAGTACAAATTTCTGAAAATGTTAAAACAAAATTGTTACCCAATTCAAGTACCCTAATTATGACTTCTCCATTAACCACCAATTTCACTAGAAGCATACTAGTGCAATGAGCTTCATCAAATGAATTAGCTTTAACAAAGAAGGCAATACAACAAAACCAGAATCAAATGAATTCTAAGAAACGAAAACCAAAAATTTCTTCAAAGTTTCAACCCTTGAATCCTAGCAAAACTCTACCCTAGATTCAATAAATCCTGCATTATAACAGATTCAAACTTATCAAACTCAATCAATAAAATTCTCCAGTTGAACAAACGAATAACATATTCAACTAAAAATCGAGCAAATGATTCGATAATACACTGCGATTTCCCGAGAACAACCTTAAATTCTTCGCTTCAAACAACAGATCGAAAAAAATTCAAAGGGAAGGAGAATGAGAATGAGATTTTTACCCAAGTTTGCATAATGAGTCCGCTAGATGTGAACGACTTCGCGGAGATGGAGATGAAAGTGAAGATCGATTTCACAAAAAGAGATCTGGAATTGAGAAGTTTCTAAAGAAAAATCTAGGTTTAATTTTAGGGATTTCAAAACTGGTTTCAGAAAAAAAGAAAGAAGATGAAATTATAACCATGAGAGAGAATTGGTAGAAAAATTGTCGAAAACTAGTGGACCAGTAATGACCGCTACAATGTGGCTATCCCAACTACTACTTTCTAGGGACGGTTTTTCAGAAATGGCCATCCCTAGAAGCCTTGTGTTTTGTAGTGCATCGATGTACGTCATAATAAAAACTGTAAATACACTCTGCTTCTTCGGTTGGTACTTGCATCAACAAAAGATATTTCTACTCTAAAAGCCTACTACTGTTGTAATACCAAAACTGAAAAATTACCATCGAAAGTAGAAGTACCGAAAAGATCTCCAATAACACCAAGTTCTTTGAAGACACACCATTCATCAAGTCCATGCAAGATTGGTGAGTTACAATCATGTCGTCTCCCAACAATTATGAAGTCGTAAGAGTTTTCCAGACATTTGATTTTACTTACTGTATCTGCACAATCTGTTACTTCTTCCTCTTTGTAAAAAATATTTTCGGTGTTCATAATTTTGTCCCACAGGTCACTTATCAATTCATCATCTTTTTTTGTTTTTTTGTTCTGCTTCATATGCGTGAATCGAAAAACTGAGAGATTTAAATTGGAATGATCTGCCGTTCTCATACTATATGCTAATGCCTCCCGATCGTCAGGATCTCCGATGAAAATCATGGCAACATTATGACAACTTACAGAAACATCAATAACAACACTAGAGCTATTTTTATGGTCAAAGAGAATCCCTACCGAGCAAGGTGCCTTATCTAAAACACTTCGATTGATTGCCCGATAAGGATGTTCGTCTAACTCACCGAAAGGAATGATCACAAGATTCGTCCTCTTGTCAAATGCTATTTGAGATACATCGTTGTCCATGCTTGAGAATGGTGATATGGCAGTGAAACATTGCCCAATTGTGAAACCCTGATTCTGTTGTTCGAAGTGGTTGAATGCATTGATAATTTTTTCTGACGAATTACGGGTGCGAGCCTGTGTAGATTTATTATTCTTTTGCTGTTTGTGTTCGACGAGGATGGAAGCTGCACGACCGACTAGCTCAACAAGGTGCAAAACATATAAACACACAAAGCTATCTTTTGTAACCGGATTGGTGGCTTCAAGGAAATTGAGGATGCTGGGAACGTTTTCTTGATTGTAAACACAAGCCAGTATGTGCAGTTCACTGTTGACAGCAGAATTTAAGATCGTCCGTCTCCTGTAGCTCGCGTACTTCCTTGAGGGTTCATATAAGTATTTCACCATCGGCGTGATAACCATAGTTATCAAAAGGTTTGTGAAGAATATTATGGTGTAAGTTTGTTGGCTCATCAACTGGATATCAGTCGACAAGTAATAGTATTAGCGCGTGCAAAACATATCCTTATATATCAATCAGGCATAAGTACAATGTGACTAACCTCAGCTTCAACCATTATCATTGAATACCACATATGGAATATGCCCACACAAGTTAAGAGCAGACCGAGACAAAAAGAGTCCAGAATAGCCATCTCTCAAAACTAAACACAAGCTCTAATCTTGCTCATATGATCAACCACAACTTTGGTGATCATATATATATAGAACTATGAATTCCTTTTCCTAGTCCTATTACCTTATTACATGTCTTTCCTTTTCTTAGAACTAGATGACTTCTAATTCCCTTAGGATTACATCAATTTCCTAATCTTGTCCTAACCAGCTTGTTAGTGACTTCTATGTTGAAGTTTAACCAACATTCTCCCCGTTAAGCTTTAACCTTACCCGTGACATATCTTGTACTCCAATCAATTGTCTCATTTCTTCAAACTTGATCCGAGCTAATGCCTTTGTCAATATATCTGCTTTCTGCTCAGTTCCTGGTATGTGTTCAACGTTAATGACCTCCTTCTCGATGCATTCTCGTATGAAATGATACCCTTTTGTGAATGTGTTTCGTCTTCCCATGAAACACTGGATTTTTAGTGAGTGCAATTGCATACTTATTATCAATCTTGATGAGAACTTTTTCAGGTTCTCTTCCTTTGATTTCACCCAACAGTTCTTGAAGCCATATTGATTGTTTAGCTGCTTCTGTTGCGGCCATGAACTCAGCTTCACAGGATGAGAGGGCTACAGTGTCTTGCTTCTGTGAACACCATGTAATAGGTGCTTCTCCTAGATAAAATATACGACCAGTTGTACTTTTTCCATCATCTTGGTCAATATTATGACTGCTGTCACTATACCCAACAATTCCTTTTGATCCTCCTCGACCATACTTCAATCCATAGCCGATTGTTCCTCTTAGATATCTCAATATCTGCTTTATTACATCACCATGAGACTTGCGTGGACTCTGCATATAGCGGCTTGCTACTCCCACAGAGAAAGCCAAGTCTGGTCTTGTGTGTAACAAGTATCTAAGGCATCCAACATTTCTTCTATAACTCGTTGGATCAATCTCAGCTTCTTCTTGTGCTATTGTGCCTTTGAAACGTTAATTCCAAACTCCATTGGTATCTTAGTTGGATTACAAGTTTCAAGCCCTGCTTCTTTCAGAATTCTCCTTGCATAAGCTTCTTGTTTAATCTGAATCCCATCTACTCCTTGATGGACTTCCATGCCAAGGTAATAAGTGAGTTTTCCAAGGTCTGACATCTCAAACTTTGATGATATTTCTCTCTTGAACTCACTGATCACCTTAAGGGAGTTTCCAGTCAAAAATAGATCATCTACATAGACTGCAATCACAAGAAGCGTTCCCTTTTCTTCTCTTCTGTATACTGATGTTTATTTAGAACACTTAACAAATCTGATTTCTCTTAAGATTTGATCTAACTTTGTATTCCAGGCTCGAGGAGCTTGTCTTAGACCATATAGAGCTTTTGATAACTTATAAACCTTATGCTCTTGTCCTTTTACTTCAAAACCGTCTGGTTGTTCAACATACACATCTTCTCGCAATTCACCATGTAAGAATGCTGTATTAACGTCTAAGTGGTGAATTTCCCATGAGTTTGATGCTGCTTCTGCTATTAAGAGACGAATTGTCTCTAGTATAGCAACTGGTGCGAAAACTTCATCAAAGTCTATGCCTGATTCTTGAACGTATCCCTTAGCTACAAGTCTTGCCTTATATTTGTTGACAGTACCATCAACATTCCGTTTTATTTTGAAAATCCACTTAAGACCAATCACTTTTACCCCACCTGGCTTATCAACAAGAAACCAAGTCTTGTTTCTGTTGATTGAAATAATTTCTTCTCTACATGCTTGTGTCCATTTAGTCGAGACCTTTGCTTCCTGAAAATTCCTTGGTTCATCATTAACAGAAAGTAGCATTATCTCACATTCTTCTGCAGCTTGAAGAACATAATCCTCTAGATATTGTGGCTTTTCTATCTGTCTTGTTGATTTTAGCAGTGGAATGGGTTGAGTTATTTTATCGATCTCTTCTTCTTCTTCTTCTTCGTTATTCTCAGTGTTTTCATTATTCTCTTCTTCTTCTTGATTAACATCATTGTTTCCATTGGTATTGATGATTATGGGTCCTTCGCCTTCATCAATTACTTGACCCCATCTCATGTGAAACATTCCTGGATCCCTACTTGGTCCATCATTAGTTTCTTTCCAGTTCCAGTTTGCTTTTTCATCGAATACCACATCTCGACTCACTATCACTCTTTTCGTTGTTGGATTGAATAATCTGTAGGCTTTGGATCCAGGCTCAATTCCTAAATTCACAAGAGTCTGAGATCGATCATCCAGTTTCTTAAGAGTTGCAGAATCAACTTTTGCGTATGCTTTGCAACCAAACATTCTTAAATGATCTATGTTTGGTTTTCTCTTTCGCAAACTTTCATATGGAGTCATGTCTTTCAGAGCTTTCGTAGGTATCCTGTTTATTAGGTATGTGGAGTGTCGTACAACTTCTCCCCATAGATAATTAGGTACCTTCATAGCCTTTAAATAACTTCTTGTCATCTCCATTAGAGTCCTATTTCTCCTCTCCACCACTCCGTTTTGTTGTGGTAGCCCTCAAACCATCTTGTTCTGAGACATAGTTTTTAAGGTTCTGAAACTTATGTGTCCTAATCTTGCATGCCACTTCCATGTCTGATCTTCCAGTCTCATATTCAGACACAATGGCCTTCCAATCATGAGACTTATCTTATAGAGTCTATTCTGTGAGCGTGAGACTCTAACTAAAAGTCTTCCACTTGGGTCATGAACTGTTAGATAATCTTGTCGCATTCTAACATCACATCCAACTTCTGTAGCTTGTCCTAAACTTAGAATGTTGTTTTGTAAGTTTGGGATGAAGTAGATGTTTGTGACAAGCTTCTGTTCTCCGGTCTTGCTCTGAAATATAATTGATCCTTTCCCTTCAATTTCTACAGAAGATCCATCCCCAAACTTCACTTGTCCTTTGATTTTCTCACTGAGTTCAGAAAAGTAGTGTCTCTTACCAGTCATGTGATTGCTGGCTCCATTATCTAAATACCAGATTCCTTCTTCTCCATCCTTTGATTCGTAGTTCTTTGGTATTAGGTTCCCTTCGTTTAAGAATACAACTTCGTGCATGAAAAGAGCTGTATCTGCTTCCCTTGTTTCATTCTTGTTTGTTTCTTCCATCTTTTGTATTCTTTCAGGGCATACAGAGGAGAAGTGTCCTGGTTTATCACATCTGTAACAAATAATGTTTGATCTATCCTTCTTTTCTTTCCTTTGGTTTTGATCATTCTGACTTGTTGTTCTATCTTATGAGTTAAACCTTCCTCCCCTTCCTCGGCCTCTGTTTCCTCTACCACCTCTTCCACAACCTCTTCCTCTTGTCGCAGAGTTTTGTTGGTAAGAGTTTGTGTACAAGAGTTTTCCTTGAGTTTCTCCATTGTTTTCTTCATCAAGGATTCTTTTTTCATATGCTTTCAATCTTCCAATTATATCTTCATAGCTAGTCTTCTTTAAATCTAAGACTTGTTCGAGAGAAGCTATGATATGAATATACTTGGATCTTGGTAAACTATTGAGAAACTTCTTTACCAGTTTATCTTCATCAATGAATTTTCCAAGTGACGCAGCTTTTGAGGCTATCTCTGATAGCTTTCCTGCAAAGCTATCAATAGTATCAGTGTATTTCATCTTCACTCTTTCAAATTCAGACATTAAGGTTTGCAGACGGGCTTCTTTAACTCGATCAACTCCGAGATTACGTGCCTTTATTGCATCCCAAATTTTCTTTGAAGTTTCCTGTTCACCAACTTGTAGAACAAGACATTCTGGTATTGCTTGAAAGAGTAATCCAATGGCAACATTTTTTTTGTCTGGGTCCAATGTACCAGGATCAATTGTTTCCCAAACTTTGTTGATTTTCATCAGTACCTTCATTCTCATGGCCCATACTGTGTAGTTTGTGGCGTTGAGGATTGGAACTTGTATTGATGGTGGCGTGAACTGTTTTGCACCCACAATGGTGGTTTCGCTTTCCATGGCTCAGAAACAAGCTCTGATACCAATTAATGGCAACTGCAAGATGAAACTTAGCTTATATAAAGACAACTCTCTTTAGTGATGTTTAGAAAATCTCTCAAAACTAAACACTAGCTCTAATCTTGCTCATATGATCAACCACAACTTTGGTGATCATATATATATAGAACTATGAATTCCTTTTCCTAGTCCTATTATCTTATTACATGTCTTTCCTTTTCTTAGAACTAGATGACTTTTAATTCCCGTAGGATTACATCAATTTCCTAATCTTGTCCTAACCAGCTTGTTAGTGACTTCTGTGTTGAAGTTTAACCAACACCACGGGTAGAGGGAAGCCAACGTTACTACACCAAGCTTCACAAAGTACGAAAGGAACACCATTGTCACCACAACTAAAAAATCTTTCCAAATGAATTTGAATGCACGTACGTGATAACCTCCTATTATGTAAACTGGTGTGACGAGCACAAAGGTAACAAAACACTCGAGTTTTTTTTGGACAGCTGCTGCTATAGGTGACCCAACAGGTACTGTTAGTCCAACTATGAGTGGTCCAAGCGAAGGGTCTATGCCAATGGACTGACTACAAAATGAAACTCCCAGAACACTGATAAGAATCGAGGAAAGGTAACCTTCATTCAGAGTTTTTCCTTCTAGAGTACTTTTATTCATCCATGACATTACTGGGCGTAAAAAGAACACGATGAAAATCACTAAGAGAATTTTACTTAACCACGATAATAACAACATCTTGGCCTTCAAAATAGCGACTTCCATAAATAAGGTGTAGGTGTACTCAAACAACCAACTGCTCATTCCAGTTATTATCGAAATGGCCAGGCCTAGACGACCAATCTTGGAATTGAGGAGGTTCAAGTCAGCAACGGCACAAGCAGTATCATAGAAGGAAGAATAAGTCACTGACAGTGCAACGTATTCGAGAGAATCACTCATATTATTTTCTAGGTTACAGGTTTTTCGTACTACGCTTTTAACAATGCTATTAAAAAGTAAAGGGATGAGGAAAGTGCAGAAACCTATGACGATGGTTGATCTACTTGCTTTCGTAATCATGTCCATGTCTGTCTTGACTCCAACAAGGAATGCAAGGAAAACACCCCCAACGCTTTCGATAACTGACATTAAGGCCATTCCTCCTGAATCACGAGACATGTATTGAAATGTTTCCGTACCTCCCAGCAACGCCGGGCCTAAGACAATACCAGCCTGTTACATGCAAAAAACATATATGTACTGTTGTATTTAAATACTATTGAAGTTATGTAATCTTAAAATCTAATGAATGAACGGGAGGAACAAGGAAACCTTACAAAAACTGATGAAACAAATTCAATCTGGTCTAATTGACCAAGGTAAGCGTGGAAGCTTCCGGCGAACAATATACAAAGGCCGATCTGCACCGT
The DNA here is from genome assembly GCF_003573695.1 of Papaver somniferum. Lineage (NCBI taxonomy): Eukaryota > Viridiplantae > Streptophyta > Magnoliopsida > Ranunculales > Papaveraceae > Papaver > Papaver somniferum. Next base: position 382,781 of record NW_020620492.1, on the reverse strand, counting down.
TAGTAAAGGAAAGGAACCATGCTCAAACATTCCTTTAACTGGCTGGCAGTTGAAACCTGGTTTATCATTCATCCTGTTTTCTTAACCTTCAATCTTGTTTTCTTATATATATCTTCTCCGTTTCTCGGCACCGATCACTAATATACAACGTATGGTAACCGGGCGCTGACCTCGTGCCACCCAGAATCATCAAAGTTCACCATGTGCTCTCTCACTAAATTTTCTTTTCATGGTTGAATTGGATAAAAGTAAGAAATGTACAAAAGAAAAATTAAGTTTTCAAAGACAAAGTACTAGCCTGGTTTCTTTGGAAAATGTAGGAATGGATTTGATTGCTAGGGCAAGAATAATTTGCGGGGAAGTGAATTAATCTGACCAGATATAGTAACCCAGTCATTACACTAGTTTGTAGCTTTGACCATTGCAACAATATGTTATGCAATCTCTAAAGCTGATTGGGTCGACATTCGATCAATTAATTTCTATATGTTGCTGTATATGTATACTTTCGCTGTATAGTATGTGTTGGGTGCAATAATCAAAAACAAAGAAAAATCAAATAAGCAAAAGTTATTGATACTTAGCTCCTTTATAATGGAAGTGATTGCTTTGACGAAACGAACAAGCTCCCCGTATCTCCGTAACAGTAACAAGGCAAAACTTTGGAAAACAGAGTGAGTCACGTGTTCAACACGCTGTCCTTAAGACATTAGCGCCCGGCTACACTCAAGAGTGATGCTATAGCCCTCACAGGACGGATATCTCCAGCATAAAACACCCTAATACACCTACTACTAGCATATGTAGTAGATGCTCAACTTGAGCTTGACAACTCCGAAAAAACCGTTAAGGAAAATCGCGAATGCTTAAAAAAACGCTATAAAATATTTTCCCTTAGGGGTCCCTCTAGAATATAGAGCAACCCCTTTCCCATGATTTTACAAAAGTAGTGAATTTCTTTATATAATGGAATAAAACAATTTAAGAAGAGGAATTCCCCGATGTGGGACTAAAAAGCTTATATAGTCTCTTAAAACAACTAAAAAGTGGAAACTCCACAATGTGGGACTAATAAGTTTTTCATTCACAAATAAAACAATAAATTAATTTTATTTAGTTAAACACATTAAAATAATAATTAATAAATATTGTTCCAACAATCCCCCACATGAATGAAAACCTCAATAAAACATGAAAAACACAGATAAATCTTGGTAAGTCAACACCCAATCACCATGATCCGGCTTGATCGAACAGACATATGGAACGTCTGTGTGTTGAAATCATACTAGTCATTTCAATGTCCTCTCCTTCACACAAAAATGTGTTGACCCCAGGGTCATACTATGGATTGCAAAAATCATATAGTATAGAGAGCTTTCATCTTTAGCTCCTCACAAGTGAGACTAAAGGTTCCTTTCAAGAAAGTGAAAAAGCATGAACCAGTGAACACTTAGTGACCCTTAGGTACTAAGTTCCAGTAATACCAAAACCATCAAAAGCGAAAATCATATAAAAAAGGCAGGAAATACCATTTTAGGCAGAGGTGTCCATGAGGTCTTGAACCTTTGCTTAGTGAGATATTACCGGAATTACTTGCTAGAGAAAGTGAACTATGTCTTGAACTCCTAGCGTTTGATGTAATTCGCGATAACAATCACGGATGATATCTCCAAGGTTGCTGCCAAGCTCGTGCCGTTTTGTCCGTTTTGGCCCTGGACGTATCCTGTTTCTCAGAATGCTCTAGAGAATTAGCTCATATTCTCAGAGGAAGCGACCCACTTCCTCATTCAGATAGGTGAGTTTCCAATAAAGAGTGTTACTGCTACACCCCACTTCAATCTTAAATTGAAACTATAGAACTCATTAAGACTTATTAAAAAGTCATCCTCCACATGCAGTCACACTATCACGTCTACACCATAGGGAAGGGACAGAGAATGAAAATCTCTGATAGTGTTTACCTTTACCCACCACAAATTAGTTGTCTCATTCGAAACCTTGATCATGGGATCTCCATTCAGCAAGGTTGAGTATCCTTCATGGCAAGTTTAATATATGAGCTTAAGCCCCAACCCCCTCGATGCATTTTTAACTATCTCTTTGTACAAACCTTTCGTCAAAGGTTGCGCGATATTCTCCTTGGACTTTATCCAATCAATGGAAATAACGCCGATTGAGATTAGTTATTTCTTAGCTTTAACTATTATAGCTTGGCTAACACAATGTATAGATATAGCTGGCACAGGCCTATGCCAAAGAGTAATGTCTTCTAAAAAGCATCTTAGGCACTCGGCCCCCTCTCATGCTTTATCTAACACAATACTCTCAGATTCCATAATGAATTGAGCGATATGTTTGTTTGGAAATCTTCCAACAACAAACCCACATGTTAGAGTGAAACCATATCCACTCGTAGACTTAGACTCCTCTGAGTCAACTATCCGGTTTGCATCATAAAGTCCCAAGGACAACAAGATACCTTTCATAAATCAAAAGAGTATTTTAGGTACCATAATACTCTACTCAGTGCATCTGAATTCTCTTGCTCTGGACTACAATTATATCCACTTAACTTACTCATAATATAGGCAATGTCTGGACTCTTACAGTTCATTAAATTCATCAGACATCTATAACTTTTGAGTATTCAAGTTAAGATACTCCACTACCCTTATTTTTCTTGAGACTACAAGAATAATCGTACGAAGTACAAGCATGTTTACAATCAGACTGATTGTATCTCTTAAGCACAACTCAACATAATGAGAACGACTAAGACTTATAAATGTTTGATTATCTTCTAATCCTCATACCTAAGATTACATCAAAAGGGCCCAAGTCTTTCAAGTCAATGTTCTCATTTAGTGCATGTTTTTAGTGGAATTGATCACATCTATGTTTGTATCAAGCATATCATCAACATACAAGCATACAATTACACAGACATCCTTAACAAATTACTTGTAAACATACTTATCAGATTCATTAATTTAAATCCACTATCCATTATCACATGATTAAATTTTCCATGCCACTGTTTACGTGCTTATTTGAAAACCATACAAAGATTTTTCAAATTACAAACTTTGTATTCACAACCTTTCACTACAAAGTCTTCAGGTTGATCTATGTAAATTCTTTACCTAATTCATGGTTTTAGAAAAGCTGTCTTAACATCCATCTGATGTATCTCTACGTTCTTTATGGCAGCAATAACAATTAGTATCTCAACGGAAGTAATTTCCGTCACAATTGAATTAGAATCAAGGAAATCTACACCTTCTTTTAGTTTATAGCCTTTAGCTACCAACTTAGCTTAATATTTTTCCACAGTTTCATCTACCTATCGTTTCCTCTTAAAGACTCATTTACATCCCATGGTCTTACAACCTGGAGGTAAACTAGCAAGCTCCCAAGTCTGGTTCCAACGGACTGAGTCCATTTCACTAAATGAAGCTTCTTACCAGAATGGGGTTTCAGTAGATATCAAGGCTTCTTTACAAGTCTGTGGCTCAGACTAAGCTAGGCATGTTATGAAGTCGGTTTCATAAGAAGTCTCAAGTCTAATTATTTTACTTCTCTTAGGCTCAACATCAACTTCATCTTCCTTTAAAATAAGTTCTGACTATTTGAAATAAATCTAGGGGATCAACAACACATCTCTAATGAGGTACAGGTTTAGAATAAACATGTTCAAAGAACTCAGCATCCCTAGATTCCGTAATAATATTCACACCAATGTCAGAAAAAATCAGAACACACAACCAAAAATCTATTTGTAGAAGTATACTCAATATACCCTATACGAAAACACAATCAACATTTTTGGTTTCAATCTAGTTCTTTTAGGAAGAGGAATTACAATCTTAGTCAAACGCCCCCCCACACTTTGACACATTCATAAGAAGGTCATCTACCGTTCCATAAACCATATGGAGTTTCATCTGATTCTTAAAAGGGTACTTTATTCAGGATATACTAGTTAAGAGGACTGCCTCCCCCCACAAGGCCGCAGGTAATCCTGAACTAATCAACATGGAAATTATCATCTCCTTAAGGATACGGTTGTTATGTTCAAGGCTTCTAATTGGTTTCCAACTTCAAGTTTATACATCTTAAGGCTTCTAAGGCGTCATCCTTATCCTAAGCAAGTATACAAGATAGTACCTCGTACAATCATCTACGGAAGTTATAACCATCTTTTACCACAGTGGTTTTGGGTTGAACTCATGTCAACTAGGCCTAACTGAATTAATTCTAAAGGCTTAGAATTACTCTGAACATTTGTGCTAAAAGATTTTATAGCATATTTTGATTCTTCACAGATTTCACTTTTGTGTTCAAAATCCAAACTAAATTTGGGTACGAAGCCTATGCTAGCCAGTTAAGCATTGACTTATAAGTTTACGGTTCCAAGTCTACCACGTAAAACAATCAATCACACAAAGATATCACAAGAATCAACTACGTTCACATCATCAGTTTTTCCGTTAAGCTTATATAGACCCAAAGTCCTATAACTCTTGCTTAAAAAATCACTGCCTAGTTACAACAAGTTTTCCAGATTCAATTAAGATCTTAAATATTTTTCCATCTACAACAGAACAAGATACAAGATTTTCGCATATGCTCGGAACATGAAAACTTCATTCAATGTGAGAATATTACAGATATGAGCTTCTGCTCGACCTTTTCCTTTTATGCAACCTCTATTGCATATGAGTTACTCAATAAGAGTTTCTCGACATCCCCTATCCTATGATAGGAGGTGAACAGGTCTCTGTTTCAACAAACATTCTTGGTGGCTCCAGAGTCCACCTACTGGTCTCTCACATTGGTTATTAAAATAACTTCCGACATCATGCCACCAAACTCGTTCTAGTTTGTTTCAACTAAATTAGCATTAACTTTCTACTTATTAAGGTTTTTATGTTGTCTACAATTTACTGCCGCGTGGCCAGGAATTTTACAAACATAACACTCACCCTTAACTAAAGTAATTCCGGATTCAGGTTTACGAAATATACCTTTATCATGAAGACCATGCTTAGAGTTGCGTTCGATGTTCTCACCTTTGCCATCTTTGGAAGATTTGTTTCCAACCACATGCGGCTATTAGCCATGTCCCTCGGAGATGACACCTTTATTCACAAATCACAATTCCAAATCAGAAAGTAAAATATGAGTTTTGAAGATAACATCTATATATACAAACTTCGTTTGAATCAGCGTTTCAAAAAACTCATGGTTACCCCACAAAAATTAATTTAGTTAACAACAATTTTCTGCTCGTCAGAATTTTTCAGAAACGTTTTTCTGTTTTGTAAAATATCAAAAAAATACTTTTACAACTCCAAAAATTCTGAAATTTTACGCGGGTAACTATCAGGATGTCTACTACGTTGTGTCAAAAGGGTTCATCGAAATTCCTTCTAGATTAAAAGATAAAATTGAAACTCTACAGCTGACCAGAAATTCGTTTTTGTTTTTTCACTCCACAATTAACATCCATGATTCACAAACCAATCAATCGTTTTCGATTATTACAAATACTAATGTCTTAAGATTGTTGGGTGCAATAATCAAAAACAAAGAAAAATCAAATAAGCAAAAGTTATTGATACTTAGCTCCTTTATAATGGAAGTGATTGCTTTGACGAAACGAACAAGCTCCCCGTATCTCCGCAACAGCAACAAGGCAAAACTTTGGAAAATAGAGTGAGTCACGTGTTCAACACGCTGTCCTTAAGACATTAGCGCCCGGCTACACTCAAGAGTGATGCTATAGCCCTCACAGGACGGATATCTCCAGGATAAAACACCCTATACTAGTAGTAGTAGATGCTCAACTTGAGCTTGGCAACTCCGAAAAAACCGTTAAGGAAAATCGCGAATGCTTAAAAAACGCTATAAAATATTTTTCCTTAGGGGTCCCTCTAAAATATAGAGCAACCCCTTTCCCATGATTTTACAAAAGTAGTGAATTTCTTTATATAATGGAATAAAACAATTTAAGAAGAGGAATTCCCCGATGTGGGACTAAAAAGCTTATATATCTCTAAAACAACTAAAAAGTGGAAACTCCACAATGTGGGACTAATAAGTTTTTCATTCACAAATAAACAATAAATTAATTTTATTTAGTTAAACACATTAAAATAATAATTAATAAATATTGTTCCAACAGTATGCACATATTTTAAGTAAATTGAATGTTCACTTTTTCTTAGAGGATTCTCGTCTATATTCACAATGACATGATTACATGGTCCTAGTGCAGATGGACTGATATATGTTGTGGTGTACTGCCAATGCTCAAAACTGAAGTTTGTTTTGTAATTAGGAAGGATAGTACAGAGATGTGATCGACAATTACATGAGCTAAATGGTGTCATATCCTTCCGTCGATCTTAAATAATGCGTCCCAATTTGATTGTTTAATCTATTACTCAATTGAAAGCTTAGATCTTCATTCCGCATTGCACAAGAAAGGAATGCGTTATCTAACCAAATAAGAAAAAAGTGAAGGAAGAGTCTATTTTTGAAGCAAGAAAACTAAGATAACATTAAGGGAAATTGGGAAAATGCCTCAATATAGGGTATAATGTTGGAAATCTGCCCCAGCTTTAAAAATAGTCGGAAAAATGCCTCATTCGGTTAACTTTGACATACAACTCAGTTAAGTGACAGGCGTAACACCATCATCACCGCTAGAACCACCACCAAAACCGCCGCCACCATCTGAACCTTAACTTTGAACTCTAAATCCTAAATCATGAATTTTGAGCTGAACCCTGAGTTTTGAAGGGTATATTTGTCTTTTTCTTTGTGTGTGTGAACTCACACATGTGACTTAACTGAGTTTTTTGACGGAATTGTTGGGGCAGATTTCCAACATTGCACCTCATAATAGGGCATCTTCCCAATTTTCCCCAACATTAATCTACACCCACTTTTGAGGATGTGACGCTAAGTTGGATGTGCCATGAGTCCAGTGAGGACAGTTTTTACAGCTAACGGTTGGATTAACTGTCAAGATAAATCTCGGGTTTAACTTGATAAATCATCTTAGAAGGAAATCTATAAAACCAAAACAAAAAATGATCTAATCTGCAAGTTGTGTTGTATTACATACCTAGCTAGAACCATTTACATCAACATACGTCATAATCAAAAGTGCAGATGACTATACTAAACATCCTCCTCATCCTCAGTTGGTACTTGTATATCGACAAATAATTTTTCTACAAACGCCTACTGTTGCATTACCAAAACGGAAAAGATCTCCAATCACACCAAGTTCTTTGAAAACACACCATTCATCAAGTCCATGCAAAATTGGTGAGCTACTATCATGTCGTCTCCCAACAATTATGAAGTCGTAAGAGTCTTCCAGGCATTTGATTCTACTTGCTGTATCTGCACAATCTGTTACATCTTCTTCCTTGTAAACAATGTTTTCGGTGTTCATAATTTTGTCCCATAAATAACCTATCAATTCATCATCTTTTTTTTTTGCATTTTGGTTTGGCTTTATATGCGTGAATCGAAAAACAGAGAGTTGTAAATTGGGCTTATCTGCCATTCTCATACTATATGCTAGTGCCTCTCGATCATCAGCACCTCCGATATAAATCATGGCAATATTATGCAAACTCATGGAAACATCAATAGCAGCTCCAGAACTATTTTTGTGGTCAAAGAGTATCCCAACTGAGCAAGGTGGTTTTTGTAAAATATTTCGGTTGACCGTCCGATAAAGATGTTCGTCTAACTCACTGAAAGGTATGGTCACCAGATTCGTCCTCTTTTTCATTGCTATCTGAGATACGTCGTTATCCATACTTGAGAACGGTGATATTGCAGTGAAACATTGCCCTATTGTGTATCCTTCATTCTGTTGTTCGAACTGGTGGAAGGCATTTATAATTTTATCTGAAGAATTACGGCTGTTGGCTCGTGTAAATTGTTTTTTCTTTTGTTCTCTGTGTTCAATGAGGAGGGAAGTTGCACGACCAACTAGCTCAACGAGGTGCAAAACATATATACATACAAAGCTTTCTTTGGTAATTGGATTAGTGCTTCAAGGAAATTGAGGATGCTGGGGACGTTTTCTTGATTGTAAACACAAGCCAGTATGCGCAGCTCACTGTTGACAGCAGAATTTAGGATGGTTTGTCTCTTGTAGCCCGCGTACCTCCTCGAAGGATGATATAGATGTTTCACTATCGGCGTAGTTACCATTGTATCAATAGATTTGTGAAGATCATTATTGTGTAAGTTTGTTGACTCATCAACTGCAATCAAACGTTAAAGTTAAAATATAAAGTTAAAATATTAGTGGTATATATATCAGATGCTAAGTGCTTATACTATGTAACTAACCTCTGCTTCAACCATGGCCATTAAATACAACATGTAGAATATCCCGTCGCAGTTTAAAAGGAGAGCGAGACACAAGGAATCCTCTATAGGCATCCGAAAGTAGAGGGAAGCCGATATTACTACAATAATCTTTGCAGAGTAAGCAAGCAACATCATTATCTCCACAACTACAAAACTTTCCCAAATGACTTTGAATGGCTGTACGCGATAACCTGCTATTATGTAAGATGGCGGCAAGAGCACAAAGGTGTCGAAGCACTCGAGCTTTTTCTGAACAGCTTCTGCTATAGGTGACCCAACAGGTACCGTTAGCCCAATCATAAGTGGTCCAAGAGAAGGATCTATGCCAATGAACTGACTAAAAAATGAAATTCCATAACGCTAAGAAGGATGAAAGAAACATGACCTTCCTTCAAAGTTCTTCCTTCTGGAGTACTTCTATTCATCCACGACATCACTGGCCGTAAAATGAATAAAATGGCAGTTATAATGAAAATTTTACTTATCCACGACAATAACAACGTCCTTTGCTTCAAATGAGTGGCTTCTAAATATAAGGTGTGTGAAAAATCAAAAAACCAATTGCTCAATCCAGTGATTATCGAAATGGCCAGGCCTAGACGACCAATCTCCGAGTTGAGGAGGTTCAAGTCAGCAACAGCACAAGCAGTATCATAGAAGGACGAGCAAGATAGTGTCAGTTGAACGAATCCGAGAGAATCGCTCATATTCTGTCCCATCGTGACAGTTTTTCTTATAATGGCTAAAATAGCTGTATTAAAAAGTAAAGGGATGAGGAAAGTACAGCAGCCTATGACCATAGTTGATGTACTTGCTTTCGTAATCATATCCATGTCCGTCTTCACTCCAACAAGGAAATTGAAAAAAACTAACCCAATGAAGGAGATAAGTTCCATTAAGCCCATCCCTCCTGAATCGCGAAACAGGTCTTGTAATGTTTTTGTACTTCCCAGGACAACCGGGCCTATCACGATACCAGCCTGAAACATGCAAAAGACATTTCAAATACTATCTGAGTTACATAAATTGATACCATTTTGATGACAGAATAAGAAATCATTACAAAGACTGATGAAACATATTTAATCTGGTCCAATTGACGAAGGAAAAAGTTGAAGGTTCCGATGAAGAAAATACAAAGGCCAATCTGCAACATTTCAAAAGAAAAGGAACCATGCTCAAACATTTCTTTGGTAGGCTTCTGGCATCCGAAATCATTCATCCTGCTTTCCTAACCTTCAACCTGGTTCAATATTTTTTTTGTTTCTGCGTACCGAGCGCTAGAATAACGTTTTGTAACTAGGCCCTTACCTCGTGCTACCCAGACTCATTAAAAGTTATTTACTATGAATTTCACCATTTGCTCTCACTTGATTGCTTTTCAATATGGTTGAATTAGATAAAAATAAGAACAGTAAACAAAAAAAAAAAAAAAAACAAAAAAAAAGGGGTTTCAAAGTCAAAGTAAAAATGTAGGAACGGATTTGATTACTGGGACAAGAATGATTTGCGGGGATGTATATTAATTTAACCATAAGTATCCCATTCATTTCACTAGTTTGTAGCTTTGACTATTGCAATTAAATCTTATACAATCTCTTAAGGTGACTAGGTCACTATTGTACGTGACACTCGATTCCGGTTTGTACTTAACTCATTAATTAATCCCTGGATCCGTCTTTATGTTTTCGCTGTGTGCACACATTTTTTACAGACGGTCTTATTCCGAAAAATATCAAGACAAATTTTGGACCTCGGAGTGACCTCGGAGTGTCTTGCCATTGTGTGCACAACGTAAACTCCTTCCTCTCTACTATATGCAAAGAGACACATGACTTGTCCATAGGGAACAGTTCATTTTTGTAGTATTATGTTGGGAGTGTTAGAGGATTCCGGTCGATAGTGACAATGACAATGATCGCATGATATATCGTAGTGTAGAGGGACTGATGCAGTTGTAGTGTACATTGGCAACGGTAAAATCTATAGTTTGGTTGGTGTAATTAGGGGATAGAAATGAGCATTGGAATAGTTAAATGTCGGGTTTAACTTATTGTTTTCATCTTTGAAGAAAAAATCTATAAGATAAAAAATTGACCTAACTGCAACTTGCGTTGTACATACCTACCTAGAACCATTTACATCCGACGTCAAAATCAAAAGTGCAAACGACTGTACTACATTATGCTCGTCTTGTATCGACAAAGAATTTGTACTAATTTAACTAAAGACCTATTGTTGCATTACCAAAAGAGAAAATCCCCCTTGAAAACTAGATGTCGCAAAAAGATCTCCAACCACACCAAGTTCTTTGTAGACGCACCATTCATCGAGTCCATGCAAAATTGGCGAATCATCTTCATGTCTTCTTCCGACCAATATGAAGTCGTAAGTCTCTTCCAGGGATTTGATTCTACTTGCTGTATCTGCACAATCTGTTAGTGCTTCTTCAATGTACTCAATATTTACGGTGTTCTCGATTGTTTGCCACAACTCATTAATCAATTCGTCATCTTTTTTAGTATTTTTATCATCACGTAATTTTGTATGTGTGAATCTAAAAACCGAGAGCTTTAAGTTGGGATTATCATCGGCCATTCTCATACCATATGCTAATGCTTCTCGATCATCGGGTCCTCCTATGAAAATCATGGCAACACTGTGGCAACTGCTTATGGAAGCATCAACAACAGGTTTCACCCCATCTATGTGGTCAACGAGTATCCCCACTGAGCAAGGTGCCTCATGCAAAACACTTTGGTTGATTGCGCGAAAAGGATGTTCAGCTAACTCACCAAAGGGTATGACCAACAGATGTGTCCTGGTTTCCATTGCTACGTGACACACATCATTATGCATGCCCTCGATCGGTGATACTGCAGTGTAAGCTTGCCCAATTGAGAAGCCTGGGTTCTGTTCTGCAAAGTGATTGAAGGCATTGATAATTTTTTCTGATGTATTACGGCTTTGACTGCGTGTAATTTTCTTTTTCTTTTGTTTATGTCTAACGAGGACGGAAGCTGCGCGTCCAATCAGCTCAACGAGGTGCAAGATATAGATGCACACAGTGCTATCTTTTTTGGATTAGTTGCTTCAAGGAAGTTGAGGATGCTTGGAACGTTTTCTTGGTTGTAAACACAAGCAAGTATTCGAAGCTCTTCCTTGACAGAAGAGTTCTGAATAGTTTGTCTCTTGTAGCTTGTGTACCTACTCGAAGGATCATAAAAAAATTTCACTATAGGTGTGCATACCATCGTTATCAAAATACTTGTGAGAAGCATGTACGTGTAAGTTGGTTGGTCGATAAACTGCATGGAACCAAAGGTTAATACATTAGAGTGGTATAATTAATTACTATATGCCGGGAAATACCAACCATATCAAGAATTTCAAGTAAGGAAACGACTTATTACCTTCTCTCTATCCATTGAAATACAAAATATGAGGTAAAATATGCCAGCACAGTTTAATATGAGACCGAGCAAGAAGGAGTCTTGAATAGGAAACTGGCAGTAGAGTGAAGACAACATTACTGCAATAATCTTCGAAAAACAAGCAAAGAATATCATAAACTCCACAATTACCCAATTCCTTAACTTGGATTCGAACTTTTGTACTTTATAACCTGCTACAATGTAAATAGTTGGCATGAGCACATAGGTAACGAAGCAGTCGAGCTTTTTTTGAACAGCTATTCCCACAGGAGTCCCAACAGGTACCACCAGTCCAAGCATAAGTGGTCCGAACATCCCGTGTTGCCCAACGAACTCGCTGTAAAATGCAACTCCCAAGACAGTGCTAATGATCACGGAAACATAACCCTCCCTCAATGTTTTTCCTTCTGGAGTTTTTCTATTCATCCACGAAACTACTGGACGTACAATGAATAGGACGAATATCAACAAGGCAAATTTACTTATCACTGAAATTATCAGTAATTTTCGCTTCATTGCCATGAATTCAGCTATTAAGGTGAGTCCAAAAGCGAACCCCCAACTGAACAACCCGGTGATTATCGAAATGGCCAAGGCTAGACGACCTATCTCTGAGTTGAGGAGGTTCATGTCATTGACGGCACAAGCCGTATCATAGAAAGAAGTGGTAGATACCGCCAGTGAAATGAATTTGAGAGAATCGCTCAGTTCATTTTCCATCGTAATGGTTTTCATGATCACGACACTCAGAACTGCATTGACGAGTAGAGGGAAAATGAAAGTAGAAAAGCCTATGATGTAAGTTGTTTTTCTTGCATTCACCACCATATTCATGTCTGTTTTCACTCCAACAAGGAATGAGAAGCACGTCAACGTAATAAATGAAATAAGTTCGACTAAGCCAAGCCATTCTGAATTCTCCGCTATCGCTTGAAAATATTTCGTGCTACCCAAGAATGGACCTATGATCCCTACCGCAATACCAGCCTGAAACAAGCCTCATTCGTGTAAGCAAAAGAGGTAAATTCATATACTAGAATTTGTTTGAATTTTAGCCGATAAAAAAAGAAAAATCAAAACAAGGAATCCTTACAAAGGCTGATGAAACATATTTAATTTGGTCCAAATGACCAAGAAGGACGTTGAAGATTCCCGTGAGCAAAATAGCAATGCCTATCTGCAGTTGTAGAAAAGGAAAGGTAGCATCCTCGAATATTCCTTTACTGTCTTGACACTGAAAACTAACCATCCTGTTTTTCTAACCTTCAATTATCCAGTTGAATAATATATCCTATCGATTTTGTGTGCAGCACGATCACCTGTAGTACTAGCAACTAGGCCCTGACCCTCATGTGTGCATGCACCCAGCTAGACTCATCAAAGTTAAAGCTCTCCATTTTTTTTGGCTTAGCTGTATTTTCTTGGTTGATTGGATTACAGAGAAAAGGGAAAGAAAGAAGAAGAATTGAGTTGCAAAGAGAGAAAATACAAGATTAGTTTTTGAGAAAATGTTGGAATGGATTTGAATGCTGGGATAAGAAAAATTTGCGGGGTAATGAATTGTTCTAACCATAAATATGTCCCATGCATGCATTTCACTAGTTTGTAGCTTTGACCCAAAGTCTTTTGCATCGGTAATAACTAAAAATAGGCTGGTAATTATTTCAGCAATCAGCAGTCACCCTCCCTCTCTGTATGAGAAAACGAAAACACTCCTAGTACTCTAGAGTGTAGTCCAATACGCGTCATTCAAGCCATTGATCCTATATAGCTTTCGTATGAAATCCACTGTTCTTTGAGTTAGAGTTAAGACTGTGTCTTGCATGGGTTCAAGAGCGTTCAATTCCATGAAAAAGTAATAAGCTTATACTCCAGTAGTTACTAATCAAATGTTGACCCGTTGACCAGTATAAACCTGATTCAGCGGCTTATTTCTTCGTTTTTATGATGCCCGGCAACAAATCCGAGTCACTTACGATTGCATGCAGTCCAGGGCATTCATACTTTTGGATTGCGTGGTCCAACATATGTATTATTTAGTTTAATGCGACATTGTTAGCACGTCCTCATAAGAAGAAGGCAACTGGTTCATTATTTTTCCATTTTGAACAAGACCAGAGGGAAATTTATTCATTAAAAAAAAGAAAAACATAAAATAAGGGGCGGAAGCCGCAGAACCAAACCCCCAAGAGATGAAATAAGCTACAAGAAAAAAGCCAAATGGTTTGTTGGTAGATTTTGCATTCCTTCAAATGCAAATGCGATTACAAATACTCTTTTTTTATTTTGCCAAAGAACTTTAATTTCTCAAACTGATTTGTTTCCATACAGACATTAAGTAAACATCAACTCGCTCTCTTCCGTATTTTCCTCAGATAGAGTCCATCTCCTTTACCATGGAAAATTTTCAACAAAGACTTGCACAATTATCCGTCGAAGTATTAGAACATGTAACTGCAAACCCTCTGACTGACATCGAGAGTGGCGACGTGAGAGGATCAAAGAACAAAGATTTATCCAAGAAAGGAAGATTAATATTGGCTGTTGCAGCTTTTGTATTCTCAATATCATCTTTGTTCATCATCATAATAAAGCTCACTGGATACCTTCATCATCACGAAAAACTCAAGTAATCTTATCTAAATCAAATCCAGTTTTCATTTCATTATTATATCTCCCCATTCGTGTTGGGCTAAAACCATGCGGAAGCGATTTGCACAGCTACACAGTGATACTCTAAATATTACAAAGAACACTAGGAAAAAAAAGAGACGAGAATTTAACGAAGTTGAATCCTAGGAAAAAATAAGAGATTTATATATTATGGTCGAAGATAACATATAAACTAAACCCTAGAAGAATTTTTTTGGTGTGTTTTTTTTACTTTCTCTAATAGGCTATTTATACTAGTTATTAGGTCTCCTATACATTGAGTTTCCTAAAAACTAGGATCAAATTAGCCGTCTCCAATTGAGTATCCTATAAACCAGGACTCAATGACCGACTACACCCAATGACCGACTTCAAAACAAGCCTAAACTTTAGGACCAAGTATGTGAGTTTAAACAAACTCAAACTCTGTAAGTACTTTATATTTTTTCATTTCATTACATCGGTTGCTCTTAATATGTGTCATGCCAATCATGGACTCACGGGGTTTTGGAATTTCGAGGTGCAGGTACATGTTCGCCATTGACATCATTTCCACAGTATACACAGGTTTTCAAGTTGCACGCAAAATCATCAGTTAACCACCGGAAAATCTCTGTTTGATGAGCGCACCACTGGATTTATCAATTTTTTTTTGAGATCTGGTTAGAAATGGAGACATTGTTGAATGTGAATATCTGGTCTAGTTTTACAAGGGGACTGTTTTTCTTATTTTTGTTTGTTTATGGCTAACTTTGCAGATTATATCATACTTGTTAATATCTGCTGCATCGACGGCAGTTGTCAGTCATGATATCTGGTTATTACAAGCTCCCTCTGTTAAATACTAATACATAAGGAGACTGACGAATCGGGGTATTTTATCTTGAGCAAAGCCAAATTCAGTTTTGTAATTTTCACTTTCTGTGGCATCTCTTATGATGTTTTTGTGAATGTTTTCTTTTTTTTTGTTTTTTTTCGGCATGTTTTCGTGAAATCTTAGGATTTGTTTGTCACCGAACATATAAATGTTGCTCTTTATTTCCATAGATCAAACACTATCCCACACAGTATCTTGTAATCAATAATATCCTCATGGACCATACTTATAATCCCCGCTGGCATAAGATTCCATCAGTTAAGCAATTTCAAAATGATTTTTAGAATTAAAACTAAATAAATCTACTTTTGATGAGACGGATAGTTTATGCTCATGACTTTTAACCAGGGGCGAATCTACACTGTCCTACTGGCCCCCTACATTTTTGGAAAAAAAGAAAACCGAATGTAATTTTCATTAAAAATTGAGTGATTACCTGTCACACAATCTTCAAATTAGTGTTTACACGCAAAGAAAATCAAAATATGTGTTTACACAAATACCTAGGTAATTATGTATTTATAACCAAATACAGGATCGTTCTAGACTTTTAACTATGAAAAGATCGTTGTGTAAACACTATTTTGAAGATTCTTATTTGTCAAAACTAGTCATAAAAATTCAAGGTGACCAAATTTGTGGTACAAAAACCCCACTCAAATGTTGGGATTTATTAGAATTCCATCTTAAACTAAATTGATACAAAAATCTCAAATTTTAAAAAATTGCTACAAAAACCCTAAATTTCAAAATTGGTTTCCTCAAATTTTATAATGAAATCAAAAATTGGTTTCGTCAAATTCTATTGGGTTTCATCAAATTTTATGATGAAACCAAATTGGTTTTTTGTGGATGGATAGTGGCACCTTTGAAGTTATAACTCGCGGGTTGTATAAACACCTATTCCCTTTTTCATTAAAACCTGTGCCCCCACGATTCAAGTACCCGGATTCTTCGCAAACTACCACTACAAAATAGGTGGCTTCTAGGGACGACCATTTTTCCAAAACCGTCCCTAGAGATGGTTATTTGGGACGTTCATGGTCTGACCGTCCCTATAGGTCACGGGATAATTAATTTAAAGCTATTTTTAGGCCGTCTCTAAAAGAAAGTATGATAAAAAAGTATTAGTGACGGTAGAATAGGGGACGGACACAAAACCGTCACAAATGTTTTTTGGGACGGTTTTAGGGCTTCTTGGGACGCTTTTTGGCCGTCCCAAGAGGCCTTCTATTTTGCAGTGTACTAATCCTTATTATGCGGCCATACCCAATTGGCCCAATTCTACGGACTACAAGTTTTTTCTTCCAAAAGCTAGTTAACTACTGAACTGCCTACAATTAAGGATTAGTTGTATATAGAGTTCCTATTTTTTACTGGAAAAAAAAACATAAAGAAAAATGCTACAAACTAATTGTAGTGGTTTTTGTAAAACAAGTAGAAATTTCGTCTTTCAAATCGTTTAATGAGTGCATAGAAAAATCAAACAAATAACAAATAATGTAGGAACTAGGTGAACATCTAGATCCTAAATCTCAAGTTTATTCAATCAAAAAAATGTTGATGGGCAGTTCTTTTGCGATTTTAATTCATATTTGATACGAAATTCAGAATTGCCATGTTTGCAGCATACCATATTCCTTAAGGCTTCAAAGAGAAAAACTAAGCAAATGAAAGTTGGGGGTTTAGGAATGTGTGGTTGGAGGAATGTGTGTAAGCCGATTAAAGTTGGAGGGTTAGGAACTAGGAATCTTAAAGTCATGAACAGAACTCTTCTGCAAAAATGGTGGTGGAGGCTAGGTAAACAACAAAAAGCTTTGTGGGCTAGGGTTGTAAGGATAAATATGGAATTGTTGGTTGGACATAAAGAAGTTTCGCTTGGGTTGGTTGGAGGAATGTGTGTAAGCCGATAAAGTTGGGGGTTTAGGAATTAGGAATCTTAAAGTCATGAATAGAACTCTTCTGGAAAAATGGTGGTGGAGGCTAGGTAAAGAACAAAAAGCTTTGTGGGCTAGGGTTGTTAAGGATAAATATGGAATTGTTGGTTTTGGGTGGATGACTAAACAACCTAAAGACAAGCATGGCGTGAGTCTATGGCGGAATATCTATTCACTTTGTGAAGATTTTTTCAAGCAATGTCAATTCAAGATCGGCAAAGGGAACAAAATCAGACTTTGGGAGGATAAATGGCATTTAGATGGATCTTTATGTCCTAGGCTCTATCAACTGTCCACTAACAAAAATGTTTCCATCTTGAATGCCCAGCAAACTGTGGAAGAAGGGTTGCATTGGGACTTGGGGTTATTACAAAGAAGACGGTTTTATGATGCTGATATTGAAGAACTGGCTACTCTTATGTCTATGTTGGAGTCTATTTCTCTCGATCCTATGGAAGAAGATCAATTGATATGGTTTGGGGATAAGAAGGGTATTTTCTCGGTCAAAGCCACCGCCATCAACAGTACAATGAACAACTTCCCCAAATGGGCCAAATCTAAAGTTTGGTCAAGAGCTTGGCCACAAAGTGTGGGTTTCTTTCTTTGGCAGGCTTCCCCGAGTAGACTTCCTACTATGAACAATTGAAACCTGTTTTGAGGCATACTCAAATATTTTGAGGCATACATCTGTCTAAGTTCGGCTGACACCCTCAAATAGTTGAGGCATACATTTATCTAAGTTCGGCTGAAAAGTTATCAGCCGAACCTTGAATTATCAGCCGAACCTATGCAAAAACATAGGTTATCAGCCGAATCTTGAGTATGCCTCAAAATATGTTTCGAACAATTTGCATAAAAGAAATTTTGGGCTTGATCAATCAATTCTTTGCAAGCTTTGCAGCAGTTGTGAAGAATCCGTAGACCATATTTTACTACACTATTCCGAGGTGGTTAGAGTTTGGAAGTACTTCTTTGATGAAGCCAAGATACCCTTTTCTATGCCAAGTACTGTTTTGGATTTTCTTACAAGGTGGAAATGTTCTAATTTTCCTGAAACAGGTAAGCAACTTTGGCGAAGGCTTCCGACGGCTGTAATGTGGGGTGTGTGGAAGGGAAGAAATGCTCTCGTTTTCTCGAATAAGGCCTTCAAAATTCAGGATATCATCAAGGAAATTAAATTTAATGCTTTCCATTGGTCTAAAGGTACTGCTTGTTTCAAAGGCATTGACACTTCTCTAGTTATTGCTGGATGGAACCAATGTTTTGTTACTCCTCACTAATGTATTCTTTTCTTTTGAGTTGTTTTAGCCCTTGCCGTCTGTAGAGGTTGTTGTTGTTCTTTTCTTGCCTTTTGGTAGTGGTTGTTTGTATTGTTCTTTTCGTTCTTTAATAAATTTCTTGTTTACCGGTCAAAAAAAAAAACTAAGAATAATGTTTAGAGGTCATTCATTTTTGCATAAGAAGATAAGCGACTAAATTTTTTTACTTTACTTTAATATTTCATTTTTTCTTCGTTAATTACAGTAGAAACTTATAAATTAATGTTCTTGGGACCACCAAAATTTATTAATTAAGCGAGATATTAATTAACCAATAAATTAATATCTTATTAACTTATAGATTAATTTATTATCACATAATTATTTAAAATTATTTCAAAGAACCGTTAGGAATCCTTGTCACCAGCTGGACGCCAACAACCTTCTGTATGACAATACCTAATCTGTGAAAAAAGAAATTACACTTCTTGACGCTAACATCAAACCTAGACAAGTGATTGTGCAGTCTCTTCAAAAGGTCCACAAAATCCTCATTATAGAATATTAAATTCTTCAAATTATTCTTCAATCTCCCATTTTGCTTTATTCTAAACTTCGTTCAACATATAACACAAGTTTAAAAAGTTCGAATTAACAGTTAGACGATGATATTGCTCAAAACTTACAAAATTTGATCGAAAAATTCGGTTATCGAGTTCAGTGAATGTTATTAGTCCTCAATATTTGGAAGAAAATGAAGCTACACAACTATTGACTGATGAAGAAATAATAGAAAACGCTATAGGAACTGATAGAGATGGGAAAGAAGATGAAAGTTCTATAATAGATCCCCCTTCATGAAACGAGGATGTTAAAGCGGCAATCACTTTAAATAATTTCTCGCTGGGCTATGAAAAACAACACCAGAAATTCTTACGATGATAGGAAAAGTTAGAGAATATATTCAATGTAATATTAATTTTAACAGAAAACAGACGACAACTGAATCATTTTTCAAGAAATCTTCATAAAACATTAATTTATTGAATATATATATAGTGAATTATTAATTTATTTTGCATATGGGGTCTACATAAGTAATTAAAAATGTGTTATTTTATTATTTTTGCGAATTATTGATTTGGCACGTTGTCCCCGACTAGAGATCGGTTGAAAATATTATTTAAGAGAAATTATTTTTGTGTTGTAATCGATTAATATTTATATGTGAATGGACCTTACACTTAGTTTGATCAGATTTTGCACTGGTGTTTGATTTAGTTCTTTATTGGCATATATGAAAGATTTTTCCAATAACAGTTCTAGTTATAGCTCTCAAAAATCAGTTGCGTCCCCACTAAATTTTTGTTCTGGATTTGCCACTGCTTTTAACATTGACTTTGCTTCTCGTATTGGAGCACCTTCGAATGCCGAGCATCCCTCAATTACAACTTCGAACTCGGACAAAATACCATTTTGGTTCATCTTACAGCGTTTTGGGTTTTGGATAACTTGGGTCTGACTTTCGTAGCAAAGTCAATAATGAACCCCTTAAATTGGACTAGCCAAATAGTTGTGTTGTCAACTCATCCCTATTCGTGATTCTAAGAAAAGTGAGGAAACTTCATTCTTGCACTCCAAATGGAAGGAAAATTCTACAATTCCTATCAAAACCTTATCAGTTCTTGCTGTCGTCGGTATCTTATTTACGGCAGACGTTTGGTTGACTGTCATGATGTCACCTTAAATGACAATTCGACCCCAAATTTTCTATAAAATCAAAATGACACAGACAATTTTTCTTTTCCTTTTCTGGCAATATATTGTATGCCTTCCAAAGTTGAACCCATTATGAAATACCACTTTCAAAAGCAACTGTTAGTTTTAACCATTGATTTTCAAAGAGATAAATGGTGTGTTATACATATCGCATCTTTGGCAACAAATCTGAATCACTTATAATTCCGCACTACAGGTTTTATTTAGTTTAGAGCAGTGCTGTTCCGCACAGCTGCGCGGGACAGCTTGATAAGCAAACAACTACCTGATTGTCCGATCATTTCACAAACCCGTTAAATTGGCATCCATTTAGTTTTCAACTTAAATACAGCTGCCACACTTGGTATTATTAAAAGTAGTTCCTTATCTTATTTAACAAAGAGCAGTTTTGTCCCCCACAGGACAGCTTAATAAGCAAATACGTTCTCAATCGTTGGATGGATTCACAGACCGTTAGATTGAAATTTACTTTAGTCTTGCAATTAAAATACAGTAGGCAAACTTTGCTGATTAAAAATATATCCTTTTGATTTATAAACGTTTTTATTTGTATCCTCTTCTTTTGTTTTTAGCATTCGTGGCTAAACAAAATCTCTGGATTTTGAACCAACGTGTTTAGGATATCCCACCATTTTTCTTTTTTTACTTAATAAAAGGTTAAAATTTTATTGGAAAAGAAAAAAAAGAAAGATGAGAAAAGCCTAGGCGGTACAATCCGGGAGGCTAAAATGTCTGCCCAAAGCAAGGTGACAAGAACCCGAAAACCAAAAGAGAACTAAATCGACAATTTGCATACAAAGTACGCAAGAGTCGGAGCTACGAACAAAAAACAAAGGAATCGCCAGTGCGAAACACAGGGGCTAAAAAGGATATCCCACCTTCATGAGTTAAATCTGCACATAAACTAGCATGGTACCAAATCTTTATATACCAGGTGTTGTTTTGGTGGTAATCAATAAAAACATGCTTTGAGAAAGGATGGAAGTCTTATGTCTACTGAATGTTTCATTTAGATTTAAATACTGAAAATTTGAACAAACAGTACATGAATTGGTCATGGTAGATTGGTAGTAGTGGAGTTATGTTTGGAAGAAGAAGAAGAGAAAAATAGAAAGGGAACAATCGCGGGCAAGGAAAGACCCTTGCCTCCATTATATTTTTGTAATACTTGGTGAACATGCCTTTAAATAGAAGTGTAAACTAGGCTGTGCCAGCACGAGCACAGCCCAGCACAGCCCAATACGGTACATCACGTTAGTTAAATGGGATGTGCTAGGTTTGACTAATGGGCACAGTAGCCCAGCACAGCACGCGACACGGATTAGCACGTGGCCCAGCCCAGCACAACATGTTAAGAAAACACGTCATAGCATGCACAAATACAAAACATAACAAGGTATAATACATCAGATTTTGTGTATATTTTACAAAAGAGTTACTATTCTATCTAGTTTTTGACCTTTTATACCGATTTATTTTTATAACAACACATATAATACCTAAATATTTGGAAATATCGTTGTTATAATGTCATTACCCATATATACTTGACTAGAACATTAATTCACATATTGTCTATTTAGATATTGTGATAATGTCCGACTAAATGTATACCATTAAGTGACCTCAAATTATTTATAGCACGTGTGCCAGCACGACACAGCACGGCACGTGCTGTGCCTGTGGGATGTGTTGTGCCTAGCTTTTTACTAATAAAGCACAACACGATACAACACGTTTAAATTGTTGGCACAACCCAGCACGGCGCGTGGCACGTGAAGCACGCGACTTAGTGTGCCGAGATAATGCCGGGGAGGCACGTTTTACACCTCTACCTTTAAATGCTGACCCACGTAGAACATGATGAGAATGTTATCATCGGACATATAATTAGGCCAAGTCATGGACAAAAATCATTTTCTTTGAGAATATTGGTGATTGATTTTTCTTGTTTTTGCTCGGTCTTGATAGGAAGTTAAGAGGACCTGATCGCCTGAGAAATGCTCATTCCCGCACCACATTATTAGGGACAAACCGATTCAACAGTCAAGCCCCATGCGAGAAAAATATCGAATAGGGTGCCAAACCAATTAGGGACAAACCAATTCAACGGTCTTCGTTGACTTTGGCTTTCCTTCTTCTTTGTCTACTGCTTCCTCCTTTCACGAAGTATCTCTTCGTTGGCTTTAGCTTTGGCTCTGGCCTTCCTTCTTCGTTGGCTTTGGCTTTGGCCTTCCACGAAGTAGCTTCAAGTCCCACAAAAGTCCCACAAAATAGCTTTTAAGTCACGAAATAGCTTTAAGTTCCACGGAATAGCTTTAGGTGCACCAAGTAGCTTTCATCCCACTAGGTATGTTATCAGCATCCACGAAGTAGCTTCTCAGCATTCCATGAGGTAGCTTTGTCATGAACTCAATCACACGAATCTGATTCTTGGGCGTATTTTTCCGACCAGCTAACTAAACTCTTCCTTCGTGTTAAAGACGAGAACGGGTTCCTGTTATGCTTCGTTTTAGTGCGTATGAAACTTCCAGATCTGAATAGTTGAACGGAAGATTAAATAGATTAAGGAAGAGATTTTTTCTTTTGAGACTAAATTGTTGATGATATCTCTGTTGAATTTTTCTCCGGTGGAAGATTTCTCCGGATCTGCGCCTACTCCTTTGCATCATTTCCTTATCTCCTTGAACTGTTGATCCGTTTTTTGTAATGAAGATTCAAGTTGTTGACTGAGACCTCCATTTTTGCTCTCAAACTCGTTACCCTCCCCTCCATGTTTCTATCACTAAAATGTAACTACGGGAAATCCATAATTACACCCAAATGTTGTATTCATTGTTCTTGACTCATTTCAATTTCTAACACATATAACAATTCCTTGATCTAGTTTCTTTAGACACTAAATGATCATTGGAAGTGCTAAAAATATAAAAAGAGACACACAATTTTTACATGGTTCGATCCATAAAAGGGATCTAAATCCATGATCTTCACTATAATATTTTGGGGTTTACATGAGACTCCATTAATGAGTTTTTGAACTCTAGATCTAGTTTTCGGAAGAAGAAAATAAGAAGAAAATAAGGAAAAAAATCTCATCCCTTTGTCTTTCTTAAATATTTTCTTAATTACTAAAGAGTAGAAATGAATTTACCAAAATGTACTTTACTTACAAATTAAGGAAACTTAACTAAAATACTATGTAAACTATCCTAGTAACCTTATACTACTTCGGCCTTCATTTTGCGCCATTAGCAGAGTGTGATTTTTGGAATCTACATATCTAATTCGTATCACTTTGTTTATTTCTATTTCGAACCTATATTCGATTTTGGTTCATTTCTCCTTAATCTAATAATTTCACTGAATAATTTTAGATTTGACCTCGAAAGCAAAGTCAATGGATAAACTCTCCACGACGCAGTCAAACAATTGAGTTGTCAACATCTAATTGGCTAGGTTCACACTTCCTATTTTTTAAAATATATTTATTTTTATGTCAAAGGTTAAATTCTTCGCTTATCATCACAAAATTACGGAGAATGTTGAAAATAGGGAAGAAGTGGTCTTGATTGTTTGAAAAGTGATGGATAAGTAGGTTCACCCGTAGACTCTCCAAATCATATCTTAGCAATTACAAGTTGATGATATATTAACGCGCTTCATTTTCGTACACGCATAAGAATTCATCGCTTTCAACCCAACTTGGTACGAACTAGCTTTTCTTTTTTGTATTAGAATGAGTGTGCATGCATGCTTATCGACTAAAGAAGGCTTTGGTTGACCAAAGCAACTATTTTAGAAGTTTAGTTTAAACTTCCGACCCTAGTTAGTAAGTTCGCGAATGATTCGCGAATCATTCGCGAATTTTTCCGTATCACGAATTTTACCGTCTTATTCGCGTACGTTTGCAACTCCGAACCCAAGTCGCGTATTATGTGGCATTCCCGGATTATTCGCGAACCGTTCACGAATTTTACGTATTCCGAATGATACGTCCGCTTAATTCGCCATAAATTCTTTAGCTTTTACTTTTCAAAGACTCCATTTTTTGGGCTTTACTGCCTTCCGAACATACACGACCGAATATTAGACGTGTTGTAATTTTTATGAAACAAAAACGACTGAAGAGATTTGAAGGTGAAGGTGAGAGAGATCTCAAACTCACTAACCAAGCATCTAAACCACCATACGACGTCCTCTTGGATACCTAATGTTGTATATATTATTAATATCATCATATTAAGTTTATTTTTTCTTTAAATAACTCACACATATACATAAAAATTGGTCTATGACCTTATAAATATAAATTATTTGTTATATATAGATACCGAATTTTCAGAGCCGAACTCACATTTATAAATCGAATTATACACGTACGTATGCCGTTCCGAATTACTGACGAATCACGTCCCGTTGACCGAATTTTGGACCGAATCTGAATTTTACAAAACCGTATAATACTCGTACGTTTGCCGTTCCGTACGTTTACCAAATCCCGAATTGCTAACTAGGCTTCCGACCTCCATAGTTTCTTTCATGGGACCTCATTGGCCGCAATTTTTTGTATAGTAGTAAGAAAACTGGTTCTAATCAAAGAGTACTAGTCAAACATAACTTTAAGTTGTCAAAGAAACAAATACTATTAAAACCTCTTTACACTCCCATCTCTTAACATACAAACACTACTGATCTTCTTTCCTCGGCTCAAATTCATCCCAATACCTCTTAATATTAGTTTGATCGGTATATCAGAGTCAACAATGGAGAACTACAAAGAAACAAAACCTTCTGCACCATCGGCCAACCCTCGGACAGACATGGAGTCTGGTGGTCAAGCAATTCCGGCTGCGAGGCCAGGAAAGAGTGAGAAAGTAAGTTTGATTCTGAGGGTTGCAGCTTTAGTGTTCTCGGTAGTTTCATTCATTATTATGGCTTGTACCAAAAATTTCGATGGATTACATCAGTTAAGGTACGTAGCAGTCTAATCTGACTCATCTTAGCTTCTTAAATAAGCGTGTTGTGCCGTGTTGTATTGTGCTTTGCCGGGCACATTTATTTTATATTTTTCAATATAAATACTTTCCAAATATTTAGATATTATATGTGTTATTATGAAAATAAGTCAATATAACATAATTGGCTAGAATAATGTCTCTTTTGTGAAATATACACAAAATGTGATGTATTGTACCATGTAGTGTAACGTTTTATACCAACTATGACGTGATTTTTTAACGTGTTGTGCTGTATCGTGTCATGTGCTTATCCATGTTACGTGCTGTGCTGGGTCACTGTACTGATTAGTCAAATTCATCCCGTCCCAATAAATTAACATGTTGTGCCGTGCGGTGCTCAGTCACGTGCAGGGTTGGGCTGTGCTCAAATTTTAACGTTCCGTGCTGGACTGTGCTCGTGCAGGCACAATCCAATTTACACTTCTACTCTAGGATATAATTAGGAACAAAAACTTCGTTTTTATGAAAATAAAAAAAACCCGACACGGAACTTTAGCTAAGCATGTAACATTTCTCTGATCTCTTCACAACAAATTTGTATATCCAAAAAATAACATTTGAAACAACCAAATATTTTTGAATACAAGAAAATTGCGACACTTAAATATTATTTATGCAGCATTAATATTTTAGGGACACATACCACCTGTTCCTCCAAACGCCGTCGTTATCTTCCAATCCCCTCTTATATTACCAGCAAACAAAATGTTATAGAAATCTAACATCGTATCAAGCTTGATTGGTACTTCATAGGGAATATTAAGGACACATACCACCAGGTCCTCCAAACGCCGTCGTTATCTCCCAATCCCCTCCTATATTACCAGCAAACAAAATGTTGTAGCAATCTAACGTCGCATCATGCTTGATTGGTACTCCATAGGGGTTTAGGTTAACAGATTGGCCTTTTTCATCAATGTACTTCATTTTCCTCATAAATGCCGTTTCCAAATAATCTTCAAGTTGAGGTAAATACCCATTTCCCATCGGCGGAGATGGTGTTTGAGGTTTAGCCCCTGCAACCCCTCCATATCGTAAAACTGAAGCATTGTTTGTTAAATGTGTAAAATTTCTTTTTGGCCAATATCCTATAGTTCTGGTAGTAATCAACCACCAGTTACCAGTCTGTGGGTCCTGTCAATATATTTATAATAAGACAATCTAAGAAAATCTCTTCATGCATTTTATAAGGAAGAACCTATAAAAATCATCCCATTAAGTTGTTACAAAACTTCTACTTACTAAAATTCTTAAATGTAAAGGTCATACTTACACGGTATACTTTGACATGCAGCGCCCATGCATCTTTTCCATAGACTGATAATGGTTCTAAAACTGCACCAAGAGATACATCATTGTCAACTTGAACAAACCCAGAACAAAGCACGTTGAAGCAACCTGTTTGTTTCTGATTGTCTGCCTGTCATTTAGGATTTAAAAATTAATTACTGTGTGAGAATTCAGGATTCAATTAGTATGTAAGAATTCAGGATTTGATCTCAACCCATTAGCGTCAGCATTTTTAATATTAGCATCAGGATGCATAAAATCTGTGTATTAATTTCTAAAAGAAAACCATGTATATTGAATTAGTAGAAAAATATACACCATGTATATTAAATTCATAGAATAAAATTAGAAAAAAACCATGTTAAGGTCCAAATATACCGTCCAATAACCAAATAGTCGAGTGTGGTTATCGCCGAAGACTACAGGATATACCTCAAAGTAAGCGAAAAATATTATTAATAGAAGATAACACAAATCAGTATAGTAAATAGATGACTTATCATCCAACCAAATTCAATGCTATTTATTTTCTTCATCTGGACCATTTTTGATCCAAATTTGTGCAGTGCTGAACTAGTTGTTATCTAGTTCAAGCCCATGTACACTTATATGAGCTGAAGCTCCAAAAAATGCCTTCGTTTCGCTAAATTCTACAATAGAGACAACCTATAACCACCAAAAAATACAACGTATCTTATAAGTGCCAAACCAAATTTTCTTAGTAAAAGTATATTACATCAATAAATAACCAAACAATATTTTAATCCCACATTAATGGTGATTTTTCTGGTTTATGGTTAGTTCCATCAAAACTATTTTTTTAAGCCATATCAAAACTTGTGAAGTACCAAGTAACGGAATATATGCAAGTGTAATTTTACTAAAAGTACTTAATTATGGTCGCGAGCTTAACTCTTTTCTATTCTTTTACATTTAATATTCACTAACTAGACCATTAATAAATAACTTTAAATTAAAATATAGTATTTGATTTAAGAGAAACATTAAGAAACTTTATTAAGAAATTTAAATGTTTTATCCGGGTTTATTATCGGTTCTGAATCCATTAATTTTAAACCACGTAGGATGCAGCTCAAATAACCAATTATGATCCCTATGATATGATATTGGAATCATACGAGTTTACATCCACGATTAAAAGGATATGATTTTGTGTTTTTCCAGGAGGAACTTTTCAGGTCAACTATAGGTCCAAAAAATTGAGATGGAAAAGCAAAATATGAGTGTATAAAATAATTTTGAAAAGTTTGAAACGAGAATTTGCATGGGCATGTAAAATCCAACAGATAAAAAGTGCGATCATGCACAAAAGTGATCTAAGTACAATGCTTACACGGATGTCCATAAGCGAGAGAGTGTAAGCGCTTGGATCGATTGGAATCCTATTTTGCAAAAGCTTTCGAGCATTAATTAAATCTTCCTTTTTTATCCTGCGGATAGGTACCGTTTTTGGTGGACATCTTTCATTTTGAAACCCGTTATCAATATTTAAGCTCCTAAAAATAGATGATGAAACGTTTATGTTAGTCGTTTCTTCTGGAATTAAACTTGAAACCATTTGTATTTTATGATCTTTGAGCAACGGATGATCAAACGCAGGTTTCTTATAAATGTCGATGCAATCTACTGTATCTCCAAATTTGGTCTGAGAGCATACCAAGGAAATATATTAGCAAAAACCAAGTTTATGAATAACCAAAGTCTAAAGAAAATATTAAGATGAATACAAAAGAGGGAGATTAACATAACACCTATCATAATAGTTTTGATTGGCTTTTTGTTTAGAATTTTTAGTTGTTTTTCCAGTTCCAAATCTTCTGTTCTCTTTTCCATACACTTGCTTCTTCTCCGTATACAAATTGTCTTTCCGTGATGAGATTAGGACCAAGAACACAATAAGACTAACATTTGAATACTCCATAGCCTAAGTTATCTTGTAACAAGATTCTTGTTTTTGCAATCCATTGAACAAAAATGATCCCTTAAATAATTTATTTGTGATAAGATGCTAATTAAGACCCACTATTTTAGGAATATTGCCTTTAATTTGGTTCAGAAGGATTCATGCATTTGTCGATTAAAATACAGATTATTTGAAAATAAATCTAGGGGATCAACAACACATCTCTAATGAGGTACAGGTTTAGAATAAACATGTTCAAAGAACTCAGCATCCCTAGATTCCGTAATAATATTCACACCAATGTCAGAAAAAATCAGAACACACAACCAAAAATCTATTTGTAGAAGTATACTCAATATACCCTATACGAAAACACAATCAACATTTTTGGTTTCAATCTAGTTCTTTTAGGAAGAGGAATTACAATCTTAGTCAAACGCCCCCACACTTTGACACATTCATAAGAAGGTCATCTACCGTTCCATAAACCATATGGAGTTTCATCTGATTCTTAAAAGGGTACTTTATTCAGGATATACTAGTTAAGAGGACTGCCTCCCCCCACAAGGCCGCAGGTAATCCTGAACTAATCAACATGGAAATTATCATCTCCTTAATGATACAGTTGTTATGTTCAAGTCTTCTAATTGGTTTCCAACTTCAAGTTTATACATCTTAAGGCTTCTAAGGCGTCATCCTTATCCTAAGCAAGTATACAAGATAGTACCTCGTACAATCATCTACGGAAGTTATAACCATCTTTTACCACAGTGGTTTTGGGTTGAACTCATGTCAACTAGGCCTAACTGAATTAATTCTAAAGGCTTAGAATTACTCTGAACATTTGTGCTAAAAGATTTTATAGCATATTTTGATTCTTCACAGATTTCACTTTTGTGTTCAAAATCCAAACTAAATTTGGGTACGAAGCCTATGCTAGCCAGTTAAGCATTGACTTATAAGTTTACGGTTCCAAGTCTACCACGTAAAACAATCAATCACACAAAGATATCACAAGAATCAACTACGTTCACATCATCAGTTTTTCCGTTAAGCTTATATAGACCCAAAGTCCTATAACTCTTGCTTAAAAAATCACTGCCTAGTTACAACAAGTTTTCCAGATTCAATTAAGATCTTAAATATTTTTCCATCTACAACAGAACAAGATACAAGATTTTCGCATATGCTCGGAACATGAAAACTTCATTCAATGTGAGAATATTACAGATATGAGCTTCTGCTCGACCTTTTCCTTTTATGCAACCTCTATTGCATATGAGTTACTCAATAAGAGTTTCTCGACATCCCCTATCCTATGATAGGAGGTGAACAGGTCTCTGTTTCA
Organism: Papaver somniferum; assembly: GCF_003573695.1. NCBI lineage: Eukaryota > Viridiplantae > Streptophyta > Magnoliopsida > Ranunculales > Papaveraceae > Papaver > Papaver somniferum. Next base: position 352,851 of record NW_020620492.1, on the reverse strand, counting down.
ACAAACATTCTTGGTGGCTCCAGAGTCCACCTACTGGTCTCTCACATTGGTTATTAAAATAACTTCCGACATCATGCCACCAAACTCGTTCTAGTTTGTTTCAACTAAATTAGCATTAACTTTCTACTTATTAAGGTTTTTATGTTGTCTACAATTTACTGCCGCGTGGCCAGGAATTTTACAAACATAACACTCACCCTTAACTAAAGTAATTCCGGATTCAGGTTTACGAAATATACCTTTATCATGAAGACCATGCTTAGAGTTGCGTTCGATGTTCTCACCTTTGCCATCTTTGGAAGATTTGTTTCCAACCACATGCGGATATTAGCCATGTCCCTCGGAGATGACACCTTTATTCACAAATCACAATTCCAAATCAGAAAGTAAAATATGAGTTTTGAAGATAACATCTATATATACAAACTTCGTTTGAATCAGCGTTTCAAAAAACTCATGGTTACCCCACAAAAATTAATTTAGTTAACAACAATTTTCTGCTCGTCAGAATTTTTCAGAAACGTTTTTCTGTTTGTAAAATATCAAAAAAATACTTTTACAACTCCAAAAATTCTGAAATTTTACGCGGGTAACTATCAGGATGTCGACTACGTTGTGTCAAAATGGTTCATCGAAATTACTTCTAGATTAAAAGATAAAATTGAAACTCTACAGCTGACTAGAAATTCGTTTTTGTTTTTCACTCCACAATTAACATCCATGATTCACAAACCAATCAATCGTTTTCGATTATTACAAATACTAATGTCTTAAGATTGTTGGGTGAAATAATCAAAAACAAAGAAAAATCAAATAAGCAAAAGTTATTGATACTTAGCTCCTTTATAATGGAAGTGATTGCTTTGACGAAACGAACAAGCTCCCCGTATCTCCGCAACAGCAACAAGGCAAAACTTTGGAAAACAGAGTGAGTCACGTGTTCAACACGCTGTCCTTAAGACATTAGCGCCCGGCTACACTCAAGAGTGATGCTATAGCCCTCACAAGACGGATATCTCCAGGATAAAACACCCTAATACAGTATATGCTCAACTTGAGCTTGGCAACTCCGAAAAAACCGTTAAGGAAAATCGCAAATGCTTAAAAAAAAACGCTATAAAATATTTTTCCTTAGGGGTCCCTCTAAAATATAGAGCAACCCCTTTCCCATGATTTTACAAAAGTAGTGAATTTCTTTATATAATGGAATAAAACAATTTAAGAAGAGGAATTCCCCGATGTGGGACTAAAAAGCTTATATAATCTCTTAAAACAACTAAAAAGTGGAAACTCCACAATGTGGGACTAATAAGTTTTTCATTCACAAATAAAACAATAAATTAATTTTATTTAGTTAAACACATTAAAATAATAATTAATAAATATTGTTCCAACAGTATGCACATATTTTAAGTAAATTGAATGTTCACTTTTTCAGAGGATTCTCGTCTATATTCACAATGACATGATTACATGGTCCTAGTGCAGATGGACTGATATAGTTTGTGGTGTACTGCCAATGCTCAAAACTGAAGTTTGTTTTGTAATTAGGAAGGATAGTACAGAGATGTGATCGACAATTACATGAGCTAAATGGTGTCATATCCTTCCGTCGATCTTAAATAATGCGTCCCAATTTGATTGTTTAATCTATTACTCAATTGAAAGCTTAGATCTTCATTCCGCATTGCACAAGAAAGGAATGCGTTATCTAACCAAATAAGAAAAAAGTGAAGGAAGAGTCTATTTTTGAAGCAAGAAAACTAAGATAACATTAAGGGAAAATTGGGAAAATGCCTCAATATAGGGTATAATGTTGGAAATCTGCCCCAGCTTTAAAAATATCGGAAAAATGCCTCATTCGGTTAACTTTGACATACAACTCAGTTAAGTGACAGGCGTAACACCATCATCACCGCTAGAACCACCACCAAAACCGCCGCCACCACCATCTGAACCTTAAACTTTGAACTCTAAATCCTAAATCATGAATTTTGAGCTGAACCCTGAGTTTTGAAGGGTATATTTGTCTTTTTCTTTGTGTGTGTGAACTCACACATGTGACTTAACTGAGTTTTTTGACGGAATTGTTGGGGCAGATTTCCAACATTGCACCTCATAATAGGGCATCTTCCCAATTTTCCCCAACATTAATCTACACCCACTTTTGAGGATGTGACGCTAAGTTGGATGTGCCATGAGTCCAGTGAGGACAGTTTTTACAGCTAACGGTTGGATTAACTGTCAAGATAAATCTCGGGTTTAACTTGATAAAATCATCTTAGAAGAAGAAATCTATAAAACCAAAAACAAAAAATGATCTAATCTGCAAGTTGTGTTGTATTACATACCTAGCTAGAACCATTTACATCAACATACGTCATAATCAAAAGTGCAGATGACTATAAACATCCTCCTCATCCTCAGTTGGTACTTGTATATCGACAAATAATTTTTCTACAAACGCCTACTGTTGCATTACCAAAACGGAAAAGATCTCCAATCACACCAAGTTCTTTGAAAACACACCATTCATCAAGTCCATGCAAAATTGGTGAGCTACTATCATGTCGTCTCCCAACAATTATGAAGTCGTAAGAGTCTTCCAGGCATTTGATTCTACTTGCTGTATCTGCACAATCTGTTACATCTTCTTCCTTGTAAACAATGTTTTCGGTGTTCATAATTTTGTCCCATAAATAACCTATCAATTCATCATCTTTTTTTTTTGCATTTTGGTTTGGCTTTATATGCGTGAATCGAAAAACAGAGAGTTGTAAATTGGGCTTATCTGCCATTCTCATACTATATGCTAGTGCCTCTCGATCATCAGCACCTCCGATATAAATCATGGCAATATTATGCAAACTCATGGAAACATCAATAGCAGCTCCAGAACTATTTTTGTGGTCAAAGAGTATCCCAACTGAGCAAGGTGGTTTTTGTAAAATATTTCGGTTGACCGTCCGATAAAGATGTTCGTCTAACTCACTGAAAGGTATGGTCACCAGATTCGTCCTCTTTTTCATTGCTATCTGAGATACGTCGTTATCCATACTTGAGAACGGTGATATTGCAGTGAAACATTGCCCTATTGTGTATCCTTCATTCTGTTGTTCGAACTGGTGGAAGGCATTTATAATTTTATCTGAAGAATTACGGCTGTTGGCTCGTGTAAATTGTTTTTTCTTTTGTTCTCTGTGTTCAATGAGGAGGGAAGTTGCACGACCAACTAGCTCAACGAGGTGCAAAACATATATACATACAAAGCTTTCTTTGGTAATTGGATTAGTGGCTTCAAGGAAATTGAGGATGCTGGGGACGTTTTCTTGATTGTAAACACAAGCCAGTATGCGCAGCTCACTGTTGACAGCAGAATTTAGGATGGTTTGTCTCTTGTAGCCCGCGTACCTCCTCGAAGGATGATATAGATGTTTCACTATCGGCGTAGTTACCATTGTTATCAATAGATTTGTGAAGATCATTATTGTGTAAGTTTGTTGACTCATCAACTGCAATCAAACGTTAAAGTTAAAATATAAAGTTAAAATATTAGTGGTATATATATCAGATGCTAAGTGCTTATACTATGTAACTAACCTCTGCTTCAACCATGGCCATTAAATACAACATGTAGAATATCCCGTCGCAGTTTAAAAGGAGAGCGAGACACAAGGAATCCTCTATAGGCATCCGAAAGTAGGGGAAGCCGATATTACTACAATAATCTTTGCAGAGTAAGCAAGCAACATCATTATCTCCACAACTACAAAACTTTCCCAAATGACTTTGAATGGCTGTACGCGATAACCTGCTATTATGTAAGATGGCGGCAAGAGCACAAAGGTGTCGAAGCACTCGAGCTTTTTCTGAACAGCTTCTGCTATAGGTGACCCAACAGGTACCGTTAGCCCAATCATAAGTGGTCCAAGAGAAGGATCTATGCCAATGAACTGACTAAAAAATGAAATTCCATAACGCTAAGAAGGATGAAAGAAACATGACCTTCCTTCAAAGTTCTTCCTTCTGGAGTACTTCTATTCATCCACGACATCACTGGCCGTAAAATGAATAAAATGGCAGTTATAATGAAAATTTTACTTATCCACGACAATAACAACGTCCTTTGCTTCAAATGAGTGGCTTCTAAATATAAGGTGTGTGAAAAATCAAAAAACCAATTGCTCAATCCAGTGATTATCGAAATGGCCAGGCCTAGACGACCAATCTCCGAGTTGAGGAGGTTCAAGTCAGCAACAGCACAAGCAGTATCATAGAAGGACGAGCAAGATAGTGTCAGTTGAACGAATCCGAGAGAATCGCTCATATTCTGTCCCATCGTGACAGTTTTTCTTATAATGGCTAAAATAGCTGTATTAAAAAGTAAAGGGATGAGGAAAGTACAGCAGCCTATGACCATAGTTGATGTACTTGCTTTCGTAATCATATCCATGTCCGTCTTCACTCCAACAAGGAAATTGAAAAAAACTAACCCAATGAAGGAGATAAGTTCCATTAAGCCCATCCCTCCTGAATCGCGAAACAGGTCTTGTAATGTTTTTGTACTTCCCAGGACAACCGGGCCTATCACGATACCAGCCTGAAACATGCAAAAGACATTTCAAATACTATCTGAGTTACATAAATTGATACCATTTTGATGACAGAATAAGAAATCATTACAAAGACTGATGAAACATATTTAATCTGGTCCAATTGACGAAGGAAAAAGTTGAAGGTTCCGATGAAGAAAATACAAAGGCCAATCTGCAACATTTCAAAAGAAAAGGAACCATGCTCAAACATTTCTTTGGTAGGCTTCTGGCATCCGAAATCATTCATCCTGCTTTCCTAACCTTCAACCTGGTTCAATATTTTTTTTGTTTCTGCGTACCGAGCGCTAGAATAACGTTTTGTAACTAGGCCCTTACCTCGTGCTACCCAGACTCATTAAAAGTTATTTACTATGAATTTCACCATTTGCTCTCACTTGATTGCTTTTCAATATGGTTGAATTAGATAAAAATAAGAACAGTAAACAAAAAAAAAAAAAAAAAACAAAAAAAAAGGGGTTTCAAAGTCAAAGTAAAAATGTAGGAACGGATTTGATTACTGGGACAAGAATGATTTGCGGGGATGTATATTAATTTAACCATAAGTATCCCATTCATTTCACTAGTTTGTAGCTTTGACTATTGCAATTAAATCTTATACAATCTCTTAAGGTGACTAGGTCACTATTGTACGTGACACTCGATTCCGGTTTGTACTTAACTCATTAATTAATCCCTGGATCCGTCTTTATGTTTTCGCTGTGTGCACACATTTTTTACAGACGGTCTTATTCCGAAAAATATCAAGACAAATTTTGGACCTCGGAGTGACCTCGGAGTGTCTTGCCATTGTGTGCACAACGTAAACTCCTTCCTCTCTACTATATGCAAAGAGACACATGACTTGTCCATAGGGAACAGTTCATTTTTGTAGTATTATGTTGGGAGTGTTAGAGGATTCCGGTCGATAGTGACAATGACAATGATCGCATGATATATCGTAGTGTAGAGGGACTGATGCAGTTGTAGTGTACATTGGCAACGGTAAAATCTATAGTTTGGTTGGGTGTAATTAGGGGATAGAAATGAGCATTGGAATAGTTAAATGTCGGGTTTAACTTATTGTTTTCATCTTTGAAGAAAAAATCTATAAGATAAAAAATTGACCTAACTGCAACTTGCGTTGTACATACCTACCTAGAACCATTTACATCCGACGTCAAAATCAAAAGTGCAAACGACTGTACTACATTATGCTCGTCTTGTATCGACAAAGAATTTGTACTAATTTAACTAAAGACCTATTGTTGCATTACCAAAAGAGAAAATCCCCCTTGAAAACTAGATGTCGCAAAAAGATCTCCAACCACACCAAGTTCTTTGTAGACGCACCATTCATCGAGTCCATGCAAAATTGGCGAATCATCTTCATGTCTTCTTCCGACCAATATGAAGTCGTAAGTCTCTTCCAGGGATTTGATTCTACTTGCTGTATCTGCACAATCTGTTAGTGCTTCTTCAATGTACTCAATATTTACGGTGTTCTCGATTGTTTGCCACAACTCATTAATCAATTCGTCATCTTTTTTAGTATTTTTATCATCACGTAATTTTGTATGTGTGAATCTAAAAACCGAGAGCTTTAAGTTGGGATTATCATCGGCCATTCTCATACCATATGCTAATGCTTCTCGATCATCGGGTCCTCCTATGAAAATCATGGCAACACTGTGGCAACTGCTTATGGAAGCATCAACAACAGGTTTCACCCCATCTATGTGGTCAACGAGTATCCCCACTGAGCAAGGTGCCTCATGCAAAACACTTTGGTTGATTGCGCGAAAAGGATGTTCAGCTAACTCACCAAAGGGTATGACCAACAGATGTGTCCTGGTTTCCATTGCTACGTGACACACATCATTATGCATGCCCTCGATCGGTGATACTGCAGTGTAAGCTTGCCCAATTGAGAAGCCTGGGTTCTGTTCTGCAAAGTGATTGAAGGCATTGATAATTTTTTCTGATGTATTACGGCTTTGACTGCGTGTAATTTTCTTTTTCTTTTGTTTATGTCTAACGAGGACGGAAGCTGCGCGTCCAATCAGCTCAACGAGGTGCAAGATATAGATGCACACAGTGCTATCTTTTGTTGGATTAGTTGCTTCAAGGAAGTTGAGGATGCTTGGAACGTTTTCTTGGTTGTAAACACAAGCAAGTATTCGAAGCTCTTCCTTGACAGAAGAGTTCTGAATAGTTTGTCTCTTGTAGCTTGTGTACCTACTCGAAGGATCATAAAAAATTTCACTATAGGTGTGCATACCATCGTTATCAAAATACTTGTGAGAAGCATGTACGTGTAAGTTGGTTGGTCGATAAACTGCATGGAACCAAAGGTTAATACATTAGAGTGGTATAATTAATTACTATATGCCGGGAAATACCAACCATATCAAGAATTTCAAGTAAGGAAACGACTTATTACCTTCTCTCTATCCATTGAAATACAAAATATGAGGTAAAATATGCCAGCACAGTTTAATATGAGACCGAGCAAGAAGGAGTCTTGAATAGGAAACTGGCAGTAGAGTGAAGACAACATTACTGCAATAATCTTCGAAAAACAAGCAAAGAATATCATAAACTCCACAATTACCCAATTCCTTAACTTGGATTCGAACTTTTGTACTTTATAACCTGCTACAATGTAAATAGTTGGCATGAGCACATAGGTAACGAAGCAGTCGAGCTTTTTTTGAACAGCTATTCCCACAGGAGTCCCAACAGGTACCACCAGTCCAAGCATAAGTGGTCCGAACATCCCGTGTTGCCCAACGAACTCGCTGTAAAATGCAACTCCCAAGACAGTGCTAATGATCACGGAAACATAACCCTCCCTCAATGTTTTTCCTTCTGGAGTTTTTCTATTCATCCACGAAACTACTGGACGTACAATGAATAGGACGAATATCAACAAGGCAAATTTACTTATCACTGAAATTATCAGTAATTTTCGCTTCATTGCCATGAATTCAGCTATTAAGGTGAGTCCAAAAGCGAACCCCCAACTGAACAACCCGGTGATTATCGAAATGGCCAAGGCTAGACGACCTATCTCTGAGTTGAGGAGGTTCATGTCATTGACGGCACAAGCCGTATCATAGAAAGAAGTGGTAGATACCGCCAGTGAAATGAATTTGAGAGAATCGCTCAGTTCATTTTCCATCGTAATGGTTTTCATGATCACGACACTCAGAACTGCATTGACGAGTAGAGGGAAAATGAAAGTAGAAAAGCCTATGATGTAAGTTGTTTTTCTTGCATTCACCACCATATTCATGTCTGTTTTCACTCCAACAAGGAATGAGAAGCACGTCAACGTAATAAATGAAATAAGTTCGACTAAGCCAAGCCATTCTGAATTCTCCGCTATCGCTTGAAAATATTTCGTGCTACCCAAGAATGGACCTATGATCCCTACCGCAATACCAGCCTGAAACAGCCTCATTCGTGTAAGCAAAAGAGGTAAATTCATATACTAGAATTTGTTTGAATTTTAGCCGATAAAAAAGAAAAATCAAAACAAGGAATCCTTACAAAGGCTGATGAAACATATTTAATTTGGTCCAAATGACCAAGAAGGACGTTGAAGATTCCCGTGAGCAAAATAGCAATGCCTATCTGCAGTTGTAGAAAAGGAAAGGTAGCATCCTCGAATATTCCTTTACTGTCTTGACACTGAAAACTAACCATCCTGTTTTTCTAACCTTCAATTATCCAGTTGAATAATATATCCTATCGATTTTGTGTGCAGCACGATCACCTGTAGTACTAGCAACTAGGCCCTGACCCTCATGTGTGCATGCACCCAGCTAGACTCATCAAAGTTAAAGCTCTCCATTTTTTATTGGCTTAGCTGTATTTTCTTGGTTGATTGGATTACAGAGAAAAGGGAAAGAAAGAAGAAGAATTGAGTTGCAAAGAGAGAAAATACAAGATTAGTTTTTGAGAAAATGTTGGAATGGATTTGAATGCTGGGATAAGAAAAATTTGCGGGGTAATGAATTGTTCTAACCATAAATATGTCCCATGCATGCATTTCACTAGTTTGTAGCTTTGACCCAAAGTCTTTTGCATCGGTAATAACTAAAAATAGGCTGGTAATTATTTCAGCAATCAGCAGTCACCCTCCCTCTTCTGTATGAGAAAACGAAAACACTCCTAGTACTCTAGAGTGTAGTCCAATACGCGTCATTCAAGCCATTGATCCTATATAGCTTTCGTATGAAATCCACTGTTCTTTGAGTTAGAGTTAAGACTGTGTCTTGCATGGGTTCAAGAGCGTTCAATTCCATGAAAAAGTAATAAGCTTATACTCCAGTAGTTACTAATCAAATGTTGACCCGTTGACCAGTATAAACCTGATTCAGCGGCTTATTTCTTCGTTTTTATGATGCCCGGCAACAAATCCGAGTCACTTACGATTGCATGCAGTCCAGGGCATTCATACTTTTGGATTGCGTGGTCCAACATATGTATTATTTAGTTTAATGCGACATTGTTAGCACGTCCTCATAAGAAGAAGGCAACTGGTTCATTATTTTTCCATTTTGAACAAGACCAGAGGGAAATTTATTCATTAAAAAAAGAAAAAAACATAAAATAAGGGGCGGAAGCCGCAGAACCAAACCCCCAAGAGATGAAATAAGCTACAAGAAAAAAGCCAAATGGTTTGTTGGTAGATTTTGCATTCCTTCAAATGCAAATGCGATTACAAATACTCTTTTTTTATTTTGCCAAAGAACTTTAATTTCTCAAACTGATTTGTTTCCATACAGACATTAAGTAAACATCAACTCGCTCTCTTCCGTATTTTCCTCAGATAGAGTCCATCTCCTTTACCATGGAAAATTTTCAACAAAGACTTGCACAATTATCCGTCGAAGTATTAGAACATGTAACTGCAAACCCTCTGACTGACATCGAGAGTGGCGACGTGAGAGGATCAAAGAACAAAGATTTATCCAAGAAAGGAAGATTAATATTGGCTGTTGCAGCTTTTGTATTCTCAATATCATCTTTGTTCATCATCATAATAAAGCTCACTGGATACCTTCATCATCACGAAAAACTCAAGTAATCTTATCTAAATCAAATCCAGTTTTCATTTCATTATTATATCTCCCCATTCGTGTTGGGCTAAAACCATGCGGAAGCGATTTGCACAGCTACACAGTGATACTCTAAATATTACAAAGAACACTAGGAAAAAAAAGAGACGAGAATTTAACGAAGTTGAATCCTAGGAAAAAATAAGAGATTTATATATTATGGTCGAAGATAACATATAAACTAAACCCTAGAAGAATTTTTTTGGTGTGTTTTTTTTACTTTCTCTAATAGGCTATTTATACTAGTTATTAGGTCTCCTATACATTGAGTTTCCTAAAAACTAGGATCAAATTAGCCGTCTCCAATTGAGTATCCTATAAACCAGGACTCAATGACCGACTACACCCAATGACCGACTTCAAAACAAGCCTAAACTTTAGGACCAAGTATGTGAGTTTAAACAAACTCAAACTCTGTAAGTACTTTATATTTTTTCATTTCATTACATCGGTTGCTCTTAATATGTGTCATGCCAATCATGGACTCACGGGGTTTTGGAATTTCGAGGTGCAGGTACATGTTCGCCATTGACATCATTTCCACAGTATACACAGGTTTTCAAGTTGCACGCAAAATCATCAGTTAACCACCGGAAAATCTCTGTTTGATGAGCGCACCACTGGATTTATCAATTTTTTTTGGAGATCTGGTTAGAAATGGAGACATTGTTGAATGTGAATATCTGGTCTAGTTTTACAAGGGGACTGTTTTTCTTATTTTTGTTTGTTTATGGCTAACTTTGCAGATTATATCAACTTGTTAATATCTGCTGCATCGACGGCAGTTGTCAGTCATGATATCTGGTTATTACAAGCTCCCTCTGTTAAATACTAATACATAAGGAGACTGACGAATCGGGGTATTTTATCTTGAGCAAAGCCAAATTCAGTTTTGTAATTTTCACTTTCTGTGGCATCTCTTATGATGTTTTTGTGAATGTTTTCTTTTTTTGTTTTTTTTGATCGGCATGTTTTCGTGAAATCTTAGGATTTGTTTGTCACCGAACATATAAATGTTGCTCTTTATTTCCATAGATCAAACACTATCCCACACAGTATCTTGTAATCAATAATATCCTCATGGACCATACTTATAATCCCCGCTGGCATAAGATTCCATCAGTTAAGCAATTTCAAAATGATTTTTAGAATTAAAACTAAATAAATCTACTTTTGATGAGACGGATAGTTTATGCTCATGACTTTTAACCAGGGGCGAATCTACACTGTCCTACTGGCCCCCTACATTTTTGGAAAAAAAGAAAACCGAATGTTTTTCATTAAAAATTGAGTGATTACCTGTCACACAATCTTCAAATTAGTGTTTACACGCAAAGAAAATCAAATATGTGTTTACACAAATACCTAGGTAATTATGTATTTATAACCAAATACAGGATCGTTCTAGACTTTTAACTATGAAAAGATCGTTGTGTAAACACTATTTTGAAGATTCTTATTTGTCAAAACTAGTCATAAAAATTCAAGGTGACCAAATTTGTGGTACAAAAACCCCACTCAAATGTTGGGATTTATTAGAATTCCATCTTAAACTAAATTGATACAAAAATCTCAAATTTTAAAAAATTGCTACAAAAACCCTAAATTTCAAAATTGGTTTCCTCAAATTTTATAATGAAATCAAAAATTGGTTTCGTCAAATTCTATTGGGTTTCATCAAATTTTATGATGAAACCAAATTGGTTTTTTGTGGATGGATAGTGGCACCTTTGAAGTTATAACTCGCGGGTTGTATAAACACCTATTCCCTTTTTCATTAAAACCTGTGCCCCCACGATTCAAGTACCCGGATTCTTCGCAAACTACCACTACAAAATAGGTGGCTTCTAGGGACGACCATTTTTCCAAAACCGTCCCTAGAGATGGTTATTTGGGACGTTCATGGTCTGACCGTCCCTATAGGTCACGGGATAATTAATTTAAAGCTATTTTTAGGCCGTCTCTAAAAGAAAGTATGATAAAAAAGTATTAGTGACGGTAGAATAGGGGACGGACACAAAACCGTCACAAATGTTTTTTGGGACGGTTTTAGGGCTTCTTGGGACGCTTTTTGGCCGTCCCAAGAGGCCTTCTATTTTGCAGTGTACTAATCCTTATTATGCGGCCATACCCAATTGGCCCAATTCTACGGACTACAAGTTTTTTCTTCCAAAAGCTAGTTAACTACTGAACTGCCTACAATTAAGGATTAGTTGTATATAGAGTTCCTATTTTTTACTGGAAAAAAAAACATAAAGAAAAATGCTACAAACTAATTGTAGTGGTTTTTGTAAAACAAGTAGAAATTTCGTCTTTCAAATCGTTTAATGAGTGCATAGAAAAATCAAACATAACAAATATGTAGGAACTAGGTGAACATCTAGATCCTAAATCTCAAGTTTATTCAATCAAAAAAATGTTGATGGGCAGTTCTTTTGCGATTTTAATTCATATTTGATACGAAATTCAGAATTGCCATGTTTGCAGCATACCATATTCCTTAAGGCTTCAAAGAGAAAAACTAAGCAAATGAAAGTTGGGGGTTTAGGAATGTGTGGTTGGAGGAATGTGTGTAAGCCGATTAAAGTTGGAGGGTTAGGAACTAGGAATCTTAAAGTCATGAACAGAACTCTTCTGCAAAAATGGTGGTGGAGGCTAGGTAAACAACAAAAAGCTTTGTGGGCTAGGGTTGTAAGGATAAATATGGAATTGTTGGTTGGACATAAAGAAGTTTCGCTTGGGTTGGTTGGAGGAATGTGTGTAAGCCGATAAAGTTGGGGGTTTAGGAATTAGGAATCTTAAAGTCATGAATAGAACTCTTCTGGAAAAATGGTGGTGGAGGCTAGGTAAAGAACAAAAAGCTTTGTGGGCTAGGGTTGTTAAGGATAAATATGGAATTGTTGGTTTTGGGTGGATGACTAAACAACCTAAAGACAAGCATGGCGTGAGTCTATGGCGGAATATCTATTCACTTTGTGAAGATTTTTTCAAGCAATGTCAATTCAAGATCGGCAAAGGGAACAAAATCAGACTTTGGGAGGATAAATGGCATTTAGATGGATCTTTATGTCCTAGGCTCTATCAACTGTCCACTAACAAAAATGTTTCCATCTTGAATGCCCAGCAAACTGTGGAAGAAGGGTTGCATTGGGACTTGGGGTTATTACAAAGAAGACGGTTTTATGATGCTGATATTGAAGAACTGGCTACTCTTATGTCTATGTTGGAGTCTATTTCTCTCGATCCTATGGAAGAAGATCAATTGATATGGTTTGGGGATAAGAAGGGTTTTTCTCGGTCAAAGCCACCGCCATCAACAGTACAATGAACAACTTCCCCAAATGGGCCAAATCTAAAGTTTGGTCAAGAGCTTGGCCACAAAGTGTGGGTTTCTTTCTTTGGCAGGCTTCCCCGAGTAGACTTCCTACTATGAACAATTGAAACCTGTTTTGAGGCATACTCAAATATTTTGAGGCATACATCTGTCTAAGTTCGGCTGACACCCTCAAATAGTTGAGGCATACATTTTCTAAGTTCGGCTGAAAAGTTATCAGCCGAACCTTATTATCAGCGAACCTTGCAAAAACATAGGTTATCAGCCGAATCTTGAGTATGCCTCAAAATATGTTTCGAACAATTTGCATAAAAGAAATTTTGGGCTTGATCAATCAATTCTTTGCAAGCTTTGCAGCAGTTGTGAAGAATCCGTAGACCATATTTTACTACACTATTCCGAGGTGGTTAGAGTTTGGAAGTACTTCTTTGATGAAGCCAAGATACCCTTTTCTATGCCAAGTACTGTTTTGGATTTTCTTACAAGGTGGAAATGTTCTAATTTTCCTGAAACAGGTAAGCAACTTTGGCGAAGGCTTCCGACGGCTGTAATGTGGGGTGTGTGGAAGGGAAGAAATGCTCTCGTTTTCTCGAATAAGGCCTTCAAAATTCAGGATATCATCAAGGAAATTAAATTTAATGCTTTCCATTGGTCTAAAGGTACTGCTTGTTTCAAAGGCATTGACACTTCTCTAGTTATTGCTGGATGGAACCAATGTTTTGTTACTCCTCACTAATGTATTCTTTTCTTTTGAGTTGTTTTAGCCCTTGCCGTCTGTAGAGGTTGTTGTTGTTCTTTTCTTGCCTTTTGGTAGTGGTTGTTTGTATTGTTCTTTTCGTTCTTTAATAAATTTCTTGTTTACCGGTCAAAAAAAAAAACTAAGAATAATGTTTAGAGGTCATTCATTTTTGCATAAGAAGATAAGCGACTAAATTTTTTTACTTTACTTTAATATTTCATTTTTTCTTCGTTAATTACAGTAGAAACTTATAAATTAATGTTCTTGGGACCACCAAAATTTATTAATTAAGCGAGATATTAATTAACCAATAAATTAATATCTTATTAACTTATAGATTAATTTATTATCACATAATTATTTAAAATTATTTCAAAGAACCGTTAGGAATCCTTGTCACCAGCTGGACGCCAACAACCTTCTGTATGACAATACCTAATCTGTGAAAAAAGAAATTACACTTCTTGACGCTAACATCAAACCTAGACAAGTGATTGTGCAGTCTCTTCAAAAGGTCCACAAAATCCTCATTATAGAATATTAAATTCTTCAAATTATTCTTCAATCTCCCATTTTGCTTTATTCTAAACTTCGTTCAACATATAACACAAGTTTAAAAAGTTCGAATTAACAGTTAGACGATGATATTGCTCAAAACTTACAAAATTTGATCGAAAAATTCGGTTATCGAGTTCAGTGAATGTTATTAGTCCTCAATATTTGGAAGAAAATGAAGCTACACAACTATTGACTGATGAAGAAATAATAGAAAACGCTATAGGAACTGATAGAGATGGGAAAGAAGATGAAAGTTCTATAATAGATCCCCCTTCATGAAACGAGGATGTTAAAGCGGCAATCACTTTAAATAATTTCTCGCTGGGCTATGAAAAACAACACCAGAAATTCTTACGATGATAGGAAAAGTTAGAGAATATATTCAATGTAATATTAATTTTAACAGAAAACAGACGACAACTGAATCATTTTTCAAGAAATCTTCATAAAACATTAATTTATTGAATATATATATAGTGAATTATTAATTTATTTTGCATATGGGGTCTACATAAGTAATTAAAAATGTGTTATTTTATTATTTTTGCGAATTATTGATTTGGCACGTTGTCCCCGACTAGAGATCGGTTGAAAATATTATTTAAGAGAAATTATTTTTGTGTTGTTCTAATCGATTAATATTTATATGTGAATGGACCTTACACTTAGTTTGATCAGATTTTGCACTGGTGTTTGATTTAGTTCTTTATTGGCATATATGAAAGATTTTTCCAATAACAGTTCTAGTTATAGCTCTCAAAAATCAGTTGCGTCCCCACTAAATTTTTGTTCTGGATTTGCCACTGCTTTTAACATTGACTTTGCTTCTCGTATTGGAGCACCTTCGAATGCCGAGCATCCCTCAATTACAACTTCGAACTCGGACAAAATACCATTTTGGTTCATCTTACAGCGTTTTGGGTTTTGGATAACTTGGGTCTGACTTTCGTAGCAAAGTCAATAATGAACCCCTTAAATTGGACTAGCCAAATAGTTGTGTTGTCAACTCATCCCTATTCGTGATTCTAAGAAAAGTGAGGAAACTTCATTCTTGCACTCCAAATGGAAGGAAAATTCTACAATTCCTATCAAAACCTTATCAGTTCTTGCTGTCGTCGGTATCTTATTTACGGCAGACGTTTGGTTGACTGTCATGATGTCACCTTAAATGACAATTTCGACCCCAAATTTTCTATAAAATCAAAATGACACAGACAATTTTTCTTTTCCTTTTCTGGCAATATATTGTATGCCTTCCAAAGTTGAACCCATTATGAAATACCACTTTCAAAAGCAACTGTTAGTTTTAACCATTGATTTTCAAAGAGATAAATGGTAGGTTATACATATCGCATCTTTGGCAACAAATCTGAATCACTTATAATTCCGCACTACAGGTTTTATTTAGTTTAGAGCAGTGCTGTTCCGCACAGCTGCGCGGGACAGCTTGATAAGCAAACAACTACCTGATTGTCCGATCATTTCACAAACCCGTTAAATTGGCATCCATTTAGTTTTCAACTTAAATACAGCTGCCACACTTGGTATTATTAAAAGTAGTTCCTTATCTTATTTAACAAAGAGCAGTTTTGTCCCCCACAGGACAGCTTAATAAGCAAATACGTTCTCAATCGTTGGATGGATTCACAGACCGTTAGATTGAAATTTACTTTAGTCTTGCAATTAAAATACAGTAGGCAAACTTTGCTGATTAAAAATATATCCTTTTGATTTATAAACGTTTTTATTTGTATCCTCTTCTTTTGTTTTTAGCATTCGTGGCTAAACAAAATCTCTGGATTTTGAACCAACGTGTTTAGGATATCCCACCATTTTTCTTTTTTTACTTAATAAAAGGTTAAAATTTTATTGGAAAAGAAAAAAAAGAAAGATGAGAAAAGCCTAGGCGGTACAATCCGGGAGGCTAAAATGTCTGCCCAAAGCAAGGTGACAAGAACCCGAAAACCAAAAGAGAACTAAATCGACAATTTGCATACAAAGTACGCAAGAGTCGGAGCTACGAACAAAAAACAAAGGAATCGCCAGTGCGAAACACAGGGGCTAAAAAGGATATCCCACCTTCATGAGTTAAATCTGCACATAAACTAGCATGGTACCAAATCTTTATATACCAGGTGTTGTTTTGGTGGTAATCAATAAAAACATGCTTTGAGAAAGGATGGAAGTCTTATGTCTACTGAATGTTTCATTTAGATTTAAATACTGAAAATTTGAACAAACAGTACATGAATTGGTCATGGTAGATTGGTAGTAGTGGAGTTATGTTTGGAAGAAGAAGAAGAGAAAAATAGAAAGGGAACAATCGCGGGCAAGGAAAGACCCTTGCCTCCATTATATTTTTGTAATACTTGGTGAACATGCCTTTAAATAGAAGTGTAAACTAGGCTGTGCCAGCACGAGCACAGCCCAGCACAGCCCAATACGGTACATCACGTTAGTTAAATGGGATGTGCTAGGTTTGACTAATGGGCACAGTAGCCCAGCACAGCACGCGACACGGATTAGCACGTGGCCCAGCCCAGCACAACATGTTAAGAAAACACGTCATAGCATGCACAAATACAAAACATAACAAGGTATAATACATCAGATTTTGTGTATATTTTACAAAAGAGTTACTATTCTATCTAGTTTTTGACCTTTTATACCGATTTATTTTTATAACAACACATATAATACCTAAATATTTGGAAATATCGTTGTTATAATGTCATTACCCATATATACTTGACTAGAACATTAATTCACATATTGTCTATTTAGATATTGTGATAATGTCCGACTAAATGTATACCATTAAGTGACCTCAAATTATTTATAGCACGTGTGCCAGCACGACACAGCACGGCACGTGCTGTGCCTGTGGGATGTGTTGTGCCTAGCTTTTTACTAATAAAGCACAACACGATACAACACGTTTAAATTGTTGGCACAACCCAGCACGGCGCGTGGCACGTGAAGCACGCGACTTAGTGTGCCGAGATAATGCCGGGGAGGCACGTTTTACACCTCTACCTTTAAATGCTGACCCACGTAGAACATGATGAGAATGTTATCATCGGACATATAATTAGGCCAAGTCATGGACAAAAATCATTTTCTTTGAGAATATTGGTGATTGATTTTTCTTGTTTTTGCTCGGTCTTGATAGGAAGTTAAGAGGACCTGATCGCCTGAGAAATGCTCATTCCCGCACCACATTATTAGGGACAAACCGATTCAACAGTCAAGCCCCATGCGAGAAAAATATCGAATAGGGTGCCAAACCAATTAGGGACAAACCAATTCAACGGTCTTCGTTGACTTTGGCTTTCCTTCTTCTTTGTCTACTGCTTCCTCCTTTCACGAAGTATCTCTTCGTTGGCTTTAGCTTTGGCTCTGGCCTTCCTTCTTCGTTGGCTTTGGCTTTGGCCTTCCACGAAGTAGCTTCAAGTCCCACAAAAGTCCCACAAAATAGCTTTTAAGTCACGAAATAGCTTTAAGTTCCACGGAATAGCTTTAGGTGCACCAAGTAGCTTTCATCCCACTAGGTATGTTATCAGCATCCACGAAGTAGCTTCTCAGCATTCCATGAGGTAGCTTTGTCATGAACTCAATCACACGAATCTGATTCTTGGGCGTATTTTTCCGACCAGCTAACTAAACTCTTCCTTCGTGTTAAAGACGAGAACGGGTTCCTGTTATGCTTCGTTTTAGTGCGTATGAAACTTCCAGATCTGAATAGTTGAACGGAAGATTAAATAGATTAAGGAAGAGATTTTTTCTTTTGAGACTAAATTGTTGATGATATCTCTGTTGAATTTTTCTCCGGTGGAAGATTTCTCCGGATCTGCGCCTACTCCTTTGCATCATTTCCTTATCTCCTTGAACTGTTGATCCGTTTTTTGTAATGAAGATTCAAGTTGTTGACTGAGACCTCCATTTTTGCTCTCAAACTCGTTACCCTCCCCTCCATGTTTCTATCACTAAAATGTAACTACGGGAAATCCATAATTACACCCAAATGTTGTATTCATTGTTCTTGACTCATTTCAATTTCTAACACATATAACAATTCCTTGATCTAGTTTCTTTAGACACTAAATGATCATTGGAAGTGCTAAAAATATAAAAGAGACACACAATTTTTACATGGTTCGATCCATAAAAGGGATCTAAATCCATGATCTTCACTATAATATTTTGGGGTTTACATGAGACTCCATTAATGAGTTTTTGAACTCTAGATCTAGTTTTCGGAAGAAGAAAATAAGGAAAAAAATAAAATCTCATCCCTTTGTCTTTCTTAAATATTTTCTTAATTACTAAAGAGTAGAAATGAATTTACCAAAATGTACTTTACTTACAAATTAAGGAAACTTAACTAAAATACTATGTAAACTATCCTAGTAACCTTATACTACTTCGGCCTTCATTTTGCGCCATTAGCAGAGTGTGATTTTTGGAATCTACATATCTAATTCGTATCACTTTGTTTATTTCTATTTCGAACCTATATTCGATTTTGGTTCATTTCTCCTTAATCTAATAATTTCACTGAATAATTTTAGATTTGACCTCGAAAGCAAAGTCAATGGATAAACTCTCCACGACGCAGTCAAACAATTGAGTTGTCAACATCTAATTGGCTAGGTTCACACTTCCTATTTTTTAAAATATATTTATTTTTATGTCAAAGGTTAAATTCTTCGCTTATCATCACAAAATTACGGAGAATGTTGAAAATAGGGAAGAAGTGGTCTTGATTGTTTGAAAAGTGATGGATAAGTAGGTTCACCCGTAGACTCTCCAAATCATATCTTAGCAATTACAAGTTGATGATATATTAACGCGCTTCATTTTCGTACACGCATAAGAATTCATCGCTTTCAACCCAACTTGGTACGAACTAGCTTTTCTTTTTTGTATTAGAATGAGTGTGCATGCATGCTTATCGACTAAAGAAGGCTTTGGTTGACCAAAGCAACTATTTTAGAAGTTTAGTTTAAACTTCCGACCCTAGTTAGTAAGTTCGCGAATGATTCGCGAATCATTCGCGAATTTTTCCGTATCACGAATTTTACCGTCTTATTCGCGTACGTTTGCAACTCCGAACCCAAGTCGCGTATTATGTGGCATTCCCGGATTATTCGCGAACCGTTCACGAATTTTACGTATTCCGAATGATACGTCCGCTTAATTCGCCATAAATTCTTTAGCTTTTACTTTTCAAAGACTCCATTTTTTGGGCTTTACTGCCTTCCGAACATACACGACCGAATATTAGACGTGTTGTAATTTTTATGAAACAAAAACGACTGAAGAGATTTGAAGGTGAAGGTGAGAGAGATCTCAAACTCACTAACCAAGCATCTAAACCACCATACGACGTCCTCTTGGATACCTAATGTTGTATATATTATTAATATCATCATATTAAGTTTATTTTTTCTTTAAATAACTCACACATATACATAAAAATTGGTCTATGACCTTATAAATATAAATTATTTGTTATATATAGATACCGAATTTTCAGAGCCGAACTCACATTTATAAATCGAATTATACACGTACGTATGCCGTTCCGAATTACTGACGAATCACGTCCCGTTGACCGAATTTTGGACCGAATCTGAATTTTACAAAACCGTATAATACTCGTACGTTTGCCGTTCCGTACGTTTACCAAATCCCGAATTGCTAACTAGGCTTCCGACCTCCATAGTTTCTTTCATGGGACCTCATTGGCCGCAATTTTTTGTATAGTAGTAAGAAAACTGGTTCTAATCAAAGAGTACTAGTCAAACATAACTTTAAGTTGTCAAAGAAACAAATACTATTAAAACCTCTTTACACTCCCATCTCTTAACATACAAACACTACTGATCTTCTTTCCTCGGCTCAAATTCATCCCAATACCTCTTAATATTAGTTTGATCGGTATATCAGAGTCAACAATGGAGAACTACAAAGAAACAAAACCTTCTGCACCATCGGCCAACCCTCGGACAGACATGGAGTCTGGTGGTCAAGCAATTCCGGCTGCGAGGCCAGGAAAGAGTGAGAAAGTAAGTTTGATTCTGAGGGTTGCAGCTTTAGTGTTCTCGGTAGTTTCATTCATTATTATGGCTTGTACCAAAAATTTCGATGGATTACATCAGTTAAGGTACGTAGCAGTCTAATCTGACTCATCTTAGCTTCTTAAAAATAAGCGTGTTGTGCCGTGTTGTATTGTGCTTTGCCGGGCACATTTATTTTATTTTTCAATATAAATACTTTCCAAATATTTAGATATTATATGTGTTATTATGAAAATAAGTCAATATAACATAATTGGCTAGAATAATGTCTCTTTTGTGAAATATACACAAAATGTGATGTATTGTACCATGTAGTGTAACGTTTTATACCAACTATGACGTGATTTTTTAACGTGTTGTGCTGTATCGTGTCATGTGCTTATCCATGTTACGTGCTGTGCTGGGTCACTGTACTGATTAGTCAAATTCATCCCGTCCCAATAAATTAACATGTTGTGCCGTGCGGTGCTCAGTCACGTGCAGGGTTGGGCTGTGCTCAAATTTTAACGTTCCGTGCTGGACTGTGCTCGTGCAGGCACAATCCAATTTACACTTCTACTCTAGGATATATATTAGGAACAAAAACTTCGTTTTTATGAAAATAAAAAAAACCCGACACGGAACTTTAGCTAAGCATGTAACATTTCTCTGATCTCTTCACAACAAATTTGTATATCCAAAAAATAACATTTGAAACAACCAAATATTTTTGAATACAAGAAAATTGCGACACTTAAATATTATTTATGCAGCATTAATATTTTAGGGACACATACCACCTGTTCCTCCAAACGCCGTCGTTATCTTCCAATCCCCTCTTATACCAGCAAACAAAATGTTATAGAAATCTAACATCGTATCAAGCTTGATTGGTACTTCATAGGGAATATTAAGGACACATACCACCAGGTCCTCCAAACGCCGTCGTTATCTCCCAATCCCCTCCTATATTACCAGCAAACAAAATGTTGTAGCAATCTAACGTCGCATCATGCTTGATTGGTACTCCATAGGGGTTTAGGTTAACAGATTGGCCTTTTTCATCAATGTACTTCATTTTCCTCATAAATGCCGTTTCCAAATAATCTTCAAGTTGAGGTAAATACCCATTTCCCATCGGCGGAGATGGTGTTTGAGGTTTAGCCCCTGCAACCCCTCCATATCGTAAAACTGAAGCATTGTTTGTTAAATGTGTAAAATTTCTTTTTGGCCAATATCCTATAGTTCTGGTAGTAATCAACCACCAGTTACCAGTCTGTGGGTCCTGTCAATATATTTATAATAAGACAATCTAAGAAAATCTCTTCATGCATTTTATAAGGAAGAACCTATATAAAAATCATCCCATTAAGTTGTTACAAAACTTCTACTTACTAAAATTCTTAAATGTAAAGGTCATACTTACACGGTATACTTTGACATGCAGCGCCCATGCATCTTTTCCATAGACTGATAATGGTTCTAAAACTGCACCAAGAGATACATCATTGTCAACTTGAACAAACCCAGAACAAAGCACGTTGAAGCAACCTGTTTGTTTCTGATTGTCTGCCTGTCATTTAGGATTTAAAAATTAATTACTGTGTGAGAATTCAGGATTCAATTAGTATGTAAGAATTCAGGATTTGATCTCAACCCATTAGCGTCAGCATTTTTAATATTAGCATCAGGATGCATAAAATCTGTGTATTAATTTCTAAAGAAAACCATGTATATTGAATTAGTAGAAAAATATACACCATGTATATTAAATTCATAGAATAAAATTAGAAAAAAACCATGTTAAGGTCCAAATATACCGTCCAATAACCAAATAGTCGAGTGTGGTTATCGCCGAAGACTACAGGATATACCTCAAAGTAAGCGAAAAATATTATTAATAGAAGATAACACAAATCAGTATAGTAAATAGATGACTTATCATCCAACCAAATTCAATGCTATTTATTTTCTTCATCTGGACCATTTTTGATCCAAATTTGTGCAGTGCTGAACTAGTTGTTATCTAGTTCAAGCCCATGTACACTTATATGAGCTGAAGCTCCAAAAAATGCCTTCGTTTCGCTAAATTCTACAATAGAGACAACCTATAACCACCAAAAAATACAACGTATCTTATAAGTGCCAAACCAAATTTTCTTAGTAAAAGTATATTACATCAATAAATAACCAAACAATATTTTAATCCCACATTAATGGTGATTTTTCTGGTTTATGGTTAGTTCCATCAAAACTATTTTTTTAAGCCATATCAAAACTTGTGAAGTACCAAGTAACGGAATATATGCAAGTGTAATTTTACTAAAAGTACTTAATTATGGTCGCGAGCTTAACTCTTTTCTATTCTTTTACATTTAATATTCACTAACTAGACCATTAATAAATAACTTTAAATTAAATATAGTATTTGATTTAAGAGAAACATTAAGAAACTTTATTAAGAAATTTAAATGTTTTATCCGGGTTTATTATCGGTTCTGAATCCATTAATTTTAAACCACGTAGGATGCAGCTCAAATAACCAATTATGATCCCTATGATATGATATTGGAATCATACGAGTTTACATCCACGATTAAAAGGATATGATTTTGTGTTTTTCCAGGAGGAACTTTTCAGGTCAACTATAGGTCCAAAAAAATTGAGATGGAAAAGCAAAATATGAGTGTATAAAATAATTTTGAAAAGTTTGAAACGAGAATTTGCATGGGCATGTAAAATCCAACAGATAAAAAGTGCGATCATGCACAAAAGTGATCTAAGTACAATGCTTACACGGATGTCCATAAGCGAGAGAGTGTAAGCGCTTGGATCGATTGGAATCCTATTTTGCAAAAGCTTTCGAGCATTAATTAAATCTTCCTTTTTTATCCTGCGGATAGGTACCGTTTTTGGTGGACATCTTTCATTTTGAAACCCGTTATCAATATTTAAGCTCCTAAAAATAGATGATGAAACGTTTATGTTAGTCGTTTCTTCTGGAATTAAACTTGAAACCATTTGTATTTTATGATCTTTGAGCAACGGATGATCAAACGCAGGTTTCTTATAAATGTCGATGCAATCTACTGTATCTCCAAATTTGGTCTGAGAGCATACCAAGGAAATATATTAGCAAAAACCAAGTTTATGAATAACCAAAGTCTAAAGAAAATATTAAGATGAATACAAAAGAGGGAGATTAACATAACACCTATCATAATAGTTTTGATTGGCTTTTTGTTTAGAATTTTTAGTTGTTTTTCCAGTTCCAAATCTTCTGTTCTCTTTTCCATACACTTGCTTCTTCTCCGTATACAAATTGTCTTTCCGTGATGAGATTAGGACCAAGAACACAATAAGACTAACATTTGAATACTCCATAGCCTAAGTTATCTTGTAACAAGATTCTTGTTTTTGCAATCCATTGAACAAAAATGATCCCTTAAATAATTTATTTGTGATAAGATGCTAATTAAGACCCACTATTTTAGGAATATTGCCTTTAATTTGGTTCAGAAGGATTCATGCATTTGTCGATTAAAATACAGATTATTTGAAAATAAATCTAGGGGATCAACAACACATCTCTAATGAGGTACAGGTTTAGAATAAACATGTTCAAAGAACTCAGCATCCCTAGATTCCGTAATAATATTCACACCAATGTCAGAAAAAATCAGAACACACAACCAAAAATCTATTTGTAGAAGTATACTCAATATACCCTATACGAAAACACAATCAACATTTTTGGTTTCAATCTAGTTCTTTTAGGAAGAGGAATTACAATCTTAGTCAAACGCCCCCACACTTTGACACATTCATAAGAAGGTCATCTACCGTTCCATAAACCATATGGAGTTTCATCTGATTCTTAAAAGGGTACTTTATTCAGGATATACTAGTTAAGAGGACTGCCTCCCCCACAAGGCCGCAGGTAATCCTGAACTAATCAACATGGAAATTATCATCTCCTTAATGATACAGTTGTTATGTTCAAGTCTTCTAATTGGTTTCCAACTTCAAGTTTATACATCTTAAGGCTTCTAAGGCGTCATCCTTATCCTAAGCAAGTATACAAGATAGTACCTCGTACAATCATCTACGGAAGTTATAACCATCTTTTACCACAGTGGTTTTGGGTTGAACTCATGTCAACTAGGCCTAACTGAATTAATTCTAAAGGCTTAGAATTACTCTGAACATTTGTGCTAAAAGATTTTATAGCATATTTTGATTCTTCACAGATTTCACTTTTGTGTTCAAAATCCAAACTAAATTTGGGTACGAAGCCTATGCTAGCCAGTTAAGCATTGACTTATAAGTTTACGGTTCCAAGTCTACCACGTAAAACAATCAATCACACAAAGATATCACAAGAATCAACTACGTTCACATCATCAGTTTTTCCGTTAAGCTTATATAGACCCAAAGTCCTATAACTCTTGCTTAAAAAATCACTGCCTAGTTACAACAAGTTTTCCAGATTCAATTAAGATCTTAAATATTTTTCCATCTACAACAGAACAAGATACAAGATTTTCGCATATGCTCGGAACATGAAAACTTCATTCAATGTGAGAATATTACAGATATGAGCTTCTGCTCGACCTTTTCCTTTTATGCAACCTCTATTGCATATGAGTTACTCAATAAGAGTTTCTCGACATCCCCTATCCTATGATAGGAGGTGAACAGGTCTCTGTTTCAACAAACATTCTTGGTGGCTCCAGAGTCCACCTACTGGTCTCTCACATTGGTTATTAAAATAACTTCCGACATCATGCCACCAAACTCGTTCTAGTTTGTTTCAACTAAATTAGCATTAACTTTCTACTTATTAAGGTTTTTATGTTGTCTACAATTTACTGCCGCGTGGCCAGGAATTTTACAAACATAACACTCACCCTTAACTAAAGTAATTCCGGATTCAGGTTTACGAAATATACCTTTATCATGAAGACCATGCTTAGAGTTGCGTTCGATGTTCTCACCTTTGCCATCTTTGGAAGATTTGTTTCCAACCACATGCGGATATTAGCCATGTCCCTCGGAGATGACACCTTTATTCACAAATCACAATTCCAAATCAGAAAGTAAAATATGAGTTTTGAAGATAACATCTATATATACAAACTTCGTTTGAATCAGCGTTTCAAAAAACTCATGGTTACCCCACAAAAATTAATTTAGTTAACAACAATTTTCTGCTCGTCAGAATTTTTCAGAAACGTTTTTCTGTTTTGTAAAATATCAAAAAAATACTTTTACAACTCCAAAAATTCTGAAATTTTACGCGGGTAACTATCAGGATGTCGACTACGTTGTGTCAAAATGGTTCATCGAAATTACTTCTAGATTAAAAGATAAAATTGAAACTCTACAGCTGACTAGAAATTCGTTTTTTTGTTTTCACTCCACAATTAACATCCATGATTCACAAACCAATCAATCGTTTTCGATTATTACAAATACTAATGTCTTAAGATTGTTGGGTGAAATAATCAAAAACAAAGAAAAATCAAATAAGCAAAAGTTATTGATACTTAGCTCCTTTATAATGGAAGTGATTGCTTTGACGAAACGAACAAGCTCCCCGTATCTCCGCAACAGCAACAAGGCAAAACTTTGGAAAACAAGTGAGTCACGTGTTCAACACGCTGTCCTTAAGACATTAGCGCCCGGCTACACTCAAGAGTGATGCTATAGCCCTCACAACGGATATCTCCAGGATAAAACACCCTAATACAGTAGTATATGCTCAACTTGAGCTTGGCAACTCCGAAAAAACCGTTAAGGAAAATCGCAAATGCTTAAAAAAAAACGCTATAAAATATTTTCCTTAGGGGTCCCTCTAAAATATAGAGCAACCCCTTTCCCATGATTTTACAAAAGTAGTGAATTTCTTTATATATGGAATAAAACAATTTAAGAAGAGGAATTCCCCGATGTGGGACTAAAAAGCTTATATAATCTCTTAAAACAACTAAAAAGTGGAAACTCCACAATGTGGGACTAATAAGTTTTTCATTCACAAATAAAACAATAAATTAATTTTATTTAGTTAAACACATTAAAATAATAATTAATAAATATTGTTCCAACAGTATGCACATATTTTAAGTAAATTGAATGTTCACTTTTCTCAGAGGATTCTCGTCTATATTCACAATGACATGATTACATGGTCCTAGTGCAGATGGACTGATATAGTTGTGGTGTACTGCCAATGCTCAAAACTGAAGTTTGTTTTGTAATTAGGAAGGATAGTACAGAGATGTGATCGACAATTACATGAGCTAAATGGTGTCATATCCTTCCGTCGATCTTAAATAATGCGTCCCAATTTGATTGTTTAATCTATTACTCAATTGAAAGCTTAGATCTTCATTCCGCATTGCACAAGAAAGGAATGCGTTATCTAACCAAATAAGAAAAAAGTGAAGGAAGAGTCTATTTTTGAAGCAAGAAAACTAAGATAACATTAAGGGAAAATTGGGAAAATGCCTCAATATAGGGTATAATGTTGGAAATCTGCCCCAGCTTTAAAAATATCGGAAAAATGCCTCATTCGGTTAACTTTGACATACAACTCAGTTAAGTGACAGGCGTAACACCATCATCACCGCTAGAACCACCACCAAAACCGCCGCCACCACCATCTGAACCTTAAACTTTGAACTCTAAATCCTAAATCATGAATTTTGAGCTGAACCCTGAGTTTTGAAGGGTATATTTGTCTTTTTCTTTGTGTGTGAACTCACACATGTGACTTAACTGAGTTTTTTGACGGAATTGTTGGGGCAGATTTCCAACATTGCACCTCATAATAGGGCATCTTCCCAATTTTCCCCAACATTAATCTACACCCACTTTTGAGGATGTGACGCTAAGTTGGATGTGCCATGAGTCCAGTGAGGACAGTTTTTACAGCTAACGGTTGGATTAACTGTCAAGATAAATCTCGGGTTTAACTTGATAAAATCATCTTAGAAGAAGAAATCTATAAAACCAAAAACAAAAAATGATCTAATCTGCAAGTTGTGTTGTATTACATACCTAGCTAGAACCATTTACATCAACATACGTCATAATCAAAAGTGCAGATGACTATACTAAACATCCTCCTCATCCTCAGTTGGTACTTGTATATCGACAAATAATTTTTCTACAAACGCCTACTGTTGCATTACCAAAACGGAAAAGATCTCCAATCACACCAAGTTCTTTGAAAACACACCATTCATCAAGTCCATGCAAAATTGGTGAGCTACTATCATGTCGTCTCCCAACAATTATGAAGTCGTAAGAGTCTTCCAGGCATTTGATTCTACTTGCTGTATCTGCACAATCTGTTACATCTTCTTCCTTGTAAACAATGTTTTCGGTGTTCATAATTTTGTCCCATAAATAACCTATCAATTCATCATCTTTTTTTTTTGCATTTTGGTTTGGCTTTATATGCGTGAATCGAAAAACAGAGAGTTGTAAATTGGGCTTATCTGCCATTCTCATACTATATGCTAGTGCCTCTCGATCATCAGCACCTCCGATATAAATCATGGCAATATTATGCAAACTCATGGAAACATCAATAGCAGCTCCAGAACTATTTTTGTGGTCAAAGAGTATCCCAACTGAGCAAGGTGGTTTTTGTAAAATATTTCGGTTGACCGTCCGATAAAGATGTTCGTCTAACTCACTGAAAGGTATGGTCACCAGATTCGTCCTCTTTTTCATTGCTATCTGAGATACGTCGTTATCCATACTTGAGAACGGTGATATTGCAGTGAAACATTGCCCTATTGTGTATCCTTCATTCTGTTGTTCGAACTGGTGGAAGGCATTTATAATTTTATCTGAAGAATTACGGCTGTTGGCTCGTGTAAATTGTTTTTTTTTTTTCTGTGTTCAATGAGGAGGGAAGTTGCACGACCAACTAGCTCAACGAGGTGCAAAACATATATACATACAAAGCTTTCTTTGGTAATTGGATTAGTGGCTTCAAGGAAATTGAGGATGCTGGGGACGTTTTCTTGATTGTAAACACAAGCCAGTATGCGCAGCTCACTGTTGACAGCAGAATTTAGGATGGTTTGTCTCTTGTAGCCCGCGTACCTCCTCGAAGGATGATATAGATGTTTCACTATCGGCGTAGTTACCATTGTTATCAATAGATTTGTGAAGATCATTATTGTGTAAGTTTGTTGACTCATCAACTGCAATCAAACGTTAAAGTTAAAATATAAAGTTAAAATATTAGTGGTATATATATCAGATGCTAAGTGCTTATACTATGTAACTAACCTCTGCTTCAACCATGGCCATTAAATACAACATGTAGAATATCCCGTCGCAGTTTAAAAGGAGAGCGAGACACAAGGAATCCTCTATAGGCATCCGAAAGTAGAGGGAAGCCGATATTACTACAATAATCTTTGCAGAGTAAGCAAGCAACATCATTATCTCCACAACTACAAAACTTTCCCAAATGACTTTGAATGGCTGTACGCGATAACCTGCTATTATGTAAGATGGCGGCAAGAGCACAAAGGTGTCGAAGCACTCGAGCTTTTTCTGAACAGCTTCTGCTATAGGTGACCCAACAGGTACCGTTAGCCCAATCATAAGTGGTCCAAGAGAAGGATCTATGCCAATGAACTGACTAAAAAATGAAATTCCATAACGCTAAGAAGGATGAAAGAAACATGACCTTCCTTCAAAGTTCTTCCTTCTGGAGTACTTCTATTCATCCACGACATCACTGGCCGTAAAATGAATAAAATGGCAGTTATAATGAAAATTTTACTTATCCACGACAATAACAACGTCCTTTGCTTCAAATGAGTGGCTTCTAAATATAAGGTGTGTGAAAAATCAAAAAACCAATTGCTCAATCCAGTGATTATCGAAATGGCCAGGCCTAGACGACCAATCTCCGAGTTGAGGAGGTTCAAGTCAGCAACAGCACAAGCAGTATCATAGAAGGACGAGCAAGATAGTGTCAGTTGAACGAATCCGAGAGAATCGCTCATATTCTGTCCCATCGTGACAGTTTTTCTTATAATGGCTAAAATAGCTGTATTAAAAAGTAAAGGGATGAGGAAAGTACAGCAGCCTATGACCATAGTTGATGTACTTGCTTTCGTAATCATATCCATGTCCGTCTTCACTCCAACAAGGAAATTGAAAAAAACTAACCCAATGAAGGAGATAAGTTCCATTAAGCCCATCCCTCCTGAATCGCGAAACAGGTCTTGTAATGTTTTTGTACTTCCCAGGACAACCGGGCCTATCACGATACCAGCCTGAAACATGCAAAAGACATTTCAAATACTATCTGAGTTACATAAATTGATACCATTTTGATGACAGAATAAGAAATCATTACAAAGACTGATGAAACATATTTAATCTGGTCCAATTGACGAAGGAAAAAGTTGAAGGTTCCGATGAAGAAAATACAAAGGCCAATCTGCAACATTTCAAAAGAAAAGGAACCATGCTCAAACATTTCTTTGGTAGGCTTCTGGCATCCGAAATCATTCATCCTGCTTTCCTAACCTTCAACCTGGTTCAATATTTTTTTTGTTTCTGCGTACCGAGCGCTAGAATAACGTTTTGTAACTAGGCCCTTACCTCGTGCTACCCAGACTCATTAAAAGTTATTTACTATGAATTTCACCATTTGCTCTCACTTGATTGCTTTTCAATATGGTTGAATTAGATAAAAATAAGAACAGTAAACAAAAAAAAAAAAAAAAAAAAAAAAAACAAAAAAAAAAGGGGTTTCAAAGTCAAAGTAAAAATGTAGGAACGGATTTGATTACTGGGACAAGAATGATTTGCGGGGATGTATATTAATTTAACCATAAGTATCCCATTCATTTCACTAGTTTGTAGCTTTGACTATTGCAATTAAATCTTATACAATCTCTTAAGGTGACTAGGTCACTATTGTACGTGACACTCGATTCCGGTTTGTACTTAACTCATTAATTAATCCCTGGATCCGTCTTTATGTTTTCGCTGTGTGCACACATTTTTTACAGACGGTCTTATTCCGAAAAATATCAAGACAAATTTTGGACCTCGGAGTGACCTCGGAGTGTCTTGCCATTGTGTGCACAACGTAAACTCCTTCCTCTCTACTATATGCAAAGAGACACATGACTTGTCCATAGGGAACAGTTCATTTTTGTAGTATTATGTTGGGAGTGTTAGAGGATTCCGGTCGATAGTGACAATGACAATGATCGCATGATATATCGTAGTGTAGAGGGACTGATGCAGTTGTAGTGTACATTGGCAACGGTAAAATCTATAGTTTGGTTGGTGTAATTAGGGGATAGAAATGAGCATTGGAATAGTTAAATGTCGGGTTTAACTTATTGTTTTCATCTTTGAAGAAAAAATCTATAAGATAAAAAATTGACCTAACTGCAACTTGCGTTGTACATACCTACCTAGAACCATTTACATCCGACGTCAAAATCAAAAGTGCAAACGACTGTACTACATTATGCTCGTCTTGTATCGACAAAGAATTTGTACTAATTTAACTAAAGACCTATTGTTGCATTACCAAAAGAGAAAATCCCCCTTGAAAACTAGATGTCGCAAAAAGATCTCCAACCACACCAAGTTCTTTGTAGACGCACCATTCATCGAGTCCATGCAAAATTGGCGAATCATCTTCATGTCTTCTTCCGACCAATATGAAGTCGTAAGTCTCTTCCAGGGATTTGATTCTACTTGCTGTATCTGCACAATCTGTTAGTGCTTCTTCAATGTACTCAATATTTACGGTGTTCTCGATTGTTTGCCACAACTCATTAATCAATTCGTCATCTTTTTTAGTATTTTTATCATCACGTAATTTTGTATGTGTGAATCTAAAAACCGAGAGCTTTAAGTTGGGATTATCATCGGCCATTCTCATACCATATGCTAATGCTTCTCGATCATCGGGTCCTCCTATGAAAATCATGGCAACACTGTGGCAACTGCTTATGGAAGCATCAACAACAGGTTTCACCCCATCTATGTGGTCAACGAGTATCCCCACTGAGCAAGGTGCCTCATGCAAAACACTTTGGTTGATTGCGCGAAAAGGATGTTCAGCTAACTCACCAAAGGGTATGACCAACAGATGTGTCCTGGTTTCCATTGCTACGTGACACACATCATTATGCATGCCCTCGATCGGTGATACTGCAGTGTAAGCTTGCCCAATTGAGAAGCCTGGGTTCTGTTCTGCAAAGTGATTGAAGGCATTGATAATTTTTTCTGATGTATTACGGCTTTGACTGCGTGTAATTTTCTTTTTCTTTTGTTTATGTCTAACGAGGACGGAAGCTGCGCGTCCAATCAGCTCAACGAGGTGCAAGATATAGATGCACACAGTGCTATCTTTTGTTGGATTAGTTGCTTCAAGGAAGTTGAGGATGCTTGGAACGTTTTCTTGGTTGTAAACACAAGCAAGTATTCGAAGCTCTTCCTTGACAGAAGAGTTCTGAATAGTTTGTCTCTTGTAGCTTGTGTACCTACTCGAAGGATCATAAAAAAATTTCACTATAGGTGTGCATACCATCGTTATCAAAATACTTGTGAGAAGCATGTACGTGTAAGTTGGTTGGTCGATAAACTGCATGGAACCAAAGGTTAATACATTAGAGTGGTATAATTAATTACTATATGCCGGGAAATACCAACCATATCAAGAATTTCAAGTAAGGAAACGACTTATTACCTTCTCTCTATCCATTGAAATACAAAATATGAGGTAAAATATGCCAGCACAGTTTAATATGAGACCGAGCAAGAAGGAGTCTTGAATAGGAAACTGGCAGTAGAGTGAAGACAACATTACTGCAATAATCTTCGAAAAACAAGCAAAGAATATCATAAACTCCACAATTACCCAATTCCTTAACTTGGATTCGAACTTTTGTACTTTATAACCTGCTACAATGTAAATAGTTGGCATGAGCACATAGGTAACGAAGCAGTCGAGCTTTTTTTGAACAGCTATTCCCACAGGAGTCCCAACAGGTACCACCAGTCCAAGCATAAGTGGTCCGAACATCCCGTGTTGCCCAACGAACTCGCTGTAAAATGCAACTCCCAAGACAGTGCTAATGATCACGGAAACATAACCCTCCCTCAATGTTTTTCCTTCTGGAGTTTTTCTATTCATCCACGAAACTACTGGACGTACAATGAATAGGACGAATATCAACAAGGCAAATTTACTTATCACTGAAATTATCAGTAATTTTCGCTTCATTGCCATGAATTCAGCTATTAAGGTGAGTCCAAAAGCGAACCCCCAACTGAACAACCCGGTGATTATCGAAATGGCCAAGGCTAGACGACCTATCTCTGAGTTGAGGAGGTTCATGTCATTGACGGCACAAGCCGTATCATAGAAAGAAGTGGTAGATACCGCCAGTGAAATGAATTTGAGAGAATCGCTCAGTTCATTTTCCATCGTAATGGTTTTCATGATCACGACACTCAGAACTGCATTGACGAGTAGAGGGAAAATGAAAGTAGAAAAGCCTATGATGTAAGTTGTTTTTCTTGCATTCACCACCATATTCATGTCTGTTTTCACTCCAACAAGGAATGAGAAGCACGTCAACGTAATAAATGAAATAAGTTCGACTAAGCCAAGCCATTCTGAATTCTCCGCTATCGCTTGAAAATATTTCGTGCTACCCAAGAATGGACCTATGATCCCTACCGCAATACCAGCCTGAAACAGGCCTCATTCGTGTAAGCAAAAGAGGTAAATTCATATACTAGAATTTGTTTGAATTTTAGCCGATAAAAAAAGAAAAATCAAAACAAGGAATCCTTACAAAGGCTGATGAAACATATTTAATTTGGTCCAAATGACCAAGAAGGACGTTAAAGATTCCCGTGAGCAAAATAGCAATGCCTATCTGCAGTTGTAGAAAAGGAAAGGTAGCATCCTCGAATATTCCTTTACTGTCTTGACACTGAAAACTAACCATCCTGTTTTTCTAACCTTCAATTATCCAGTTGAATAATATATCCTATCGATTTTGTGTGCAGCACGATCACCTGTAGTACTAGCAACTAGGCCCTGACCCTCATGTGTGCATGCACCCAGCTAGACTCATCAAAGTTAAAGCTCTCCATTTTTTTATTGGCTTAGCTGTATTTTCTTGGTTGATTGGATTACAGAGAAAAGGGAAAGAAAGAAGAAGAATTGAGTTGCAAAGAGAGAAAATACAAGATTAGTTTTTGAGAAAATGTTGGAATGGATTTGAATGCTGGGATAAGAAAAATTTGCGGGGTAATGAATTGTTCTAACCATAAATATGTCCCATGCATGCATTTCACTAGTTTGTAGCTTTGACCCAAAGTCTTTTGCATCGGTAATAACTAAAAATAGGCTGGTAATTATTTCAGCAATCAGCAGTCACCCTCCCCTTCTGTATGAGAAAACGAAAACACTCCTAGTACTCTAGAGTGTAGTCCAATACGCGTCATTCAAGCCATTGATCCTATATAGCTTTCGTATGAAATCCACTGTTCTTTGAGTTAGAGTTAAGACTGTGTCTTGCATGGGTTCAAGAGCGTTCAATTCCATGAAAAAGTAATAAGCTTATACTCCAGTAGTTACTAATCAAATGTTGACCCGTTGACCAGTATAAACCTGATTCAGCGGCTTATTTCTTCGTTTTTATGATGCCCGGCAACAAATCCGAGTCACTTACGATTGCATGCAGTCCAGGGCATTCATACTTTTGGATTGCGTGGTCCAACATATGTATTATTTAGTTTAATGCGACATTGTTAGCACGTCCTCATAAGAAGAAGGCAACTGGTTCATTATTTTTCCATTTTGAACAAGACCAGAGGGAAATTTATTCATTAAAAAAAAGAAAAACATAAAATAAGGGGCGGAAGCCGCAGAACCAAACCCCCAAGAGATGAAATAAGCTACAAGAAAAAAGCCAAATGGTTTGTTGGTAGATTTTGCATTCCTTCAAATGCAAATGCGATTACAAATACTCTTTTTTTTATTTTGCCAAAGAACTTTAATTTCTCAAACTGATTTGTTTCCATACAGACATTAAGTAAACATCAACTCGCTCTCTTCCGTATTTTCCTCAGATAGAGTCCATCTCCTTTACCATGGAAAATTTTCAACAAAGACTTGCACAATTATCCGTCGAAGTATTAGAACATGTAACTGCAAACCCTCTGACTGACATCGAGAGTGGCGACGTGAGAGGATCAAAGAACAAAGATTTATCCAAGAAAGGAAGATTAATATTGGCTGTTGCAGCTTTTGTATTCTCAATATCATCTTTGTTCATCATCATAATAAAGCTCACTGGATACCTTCATCATCACGAAAAACTCAAGTAATCTTATCTAAATCAAATCCAGTTTTCATTTCATTATTATATCTCCCCATTCGTGTTGGGCTAAAACCATGCGGAAGCGATTTGCACAGCTACACAGTGATACTCTAAATATTACAAAGAACACTAGGAAAAAAAAGAGACGAGAATTTAACGAAGTTGAATCCTAGGAAAAAATAAGAGATTTATATATTATGGTCGAAGATAACATATAAACTAAACCCTAGAAGAATTTTTTTGGTGTGTTTTTTTTACTTTCTCTAATAGGCTATTTATACTAGTTATTAGGTCTCCTATACATTGAGTTTCCTAAAAACTAGGATCAAATTAGCCGTCTCCAATTGAGTATCCTATAAACCAGGACTCAATGACCGACTACACCCAATGACCGACTTCAAAACAAGCCTAAACTTTAGGACCAAGTATGTGAGTTTAAACAAACTCAAACTCTGTAAGTACTTTATATTTTTTCATTTCATTACATCGGTTGCTCTTAATATGTGTCATGCCAATCATGGACTCACGGGGTTTTGGAATTTCGAGGTGCAGGTACATGTTCGCCATTGACATCATTTCCACAGTATACACAGGTTTTCAAGTTGCACGCAAAATCATCAGTTAACCACCGGAAAATCTCTGTTTGATGAGCGCACCACTGGATTTATCAATTTTTTTTGGAGATCTGGTTAGAAATGGAGACATTGTTGAATGTGAATATCTGGTCTAGTTTTACAAGGGGACTGTTTTTCTTATTTTTGTTTGTTTATGGCTAACTTTGCAGATTATATCATACTTGTTAATATCTGCTGCATCGACGGCAGTTGTCAGTCATGATATCTGGTTATTACAAGCTCCCTCTGTTAAATACTAATACATAAGGAGACTGACGAATCGGGGTATTTTATCTTGAGCAAAGCCAAATTCAGTTTTGTAATTTTCACTTTCTGTGGCATCTCTTATGATGTTTTTGTGAATGTTTTCTTTTTTTTTTTTTTTTGATCGGCATGTTTTCGTGAAATCTTAGGATTTGTTTGTCACCGAACATATAAATGTTGCTCTTTATTTCCATAGATCAAACACTATCCCACACAGTATCTTGTAATCAATAATATCCTCATGGACCATACTTATAATCCCCGCTGGCATAAGATTCCATCAGTTAAGCAATTTCAAAATGATTTTTAGAATTAAAACTAAATAAATCTACTTTTGATGAGACGGATAGTTTATGCTCATGACTTTTAACCAGGGGCGAATCTACACTGTCCTACTGGCCCCCTACATTTTTGGAAAAAAAGAAAACCGAATGTAATTTTCATTAAAAATTGAGTGATTACCTGTCACACAATCTTCAAATTAGTGTTTACACGCAAAGAAAATCAAAATATGTGTTTACACAAATACCTAGGTAATTATGTATTTATAACCAAATACAGGATCGTTCTAGACTTTTAACTATGAAAAGATCGTTGTGTAAACACTATTTTGAAGATTCTTATTTGTCAAAACTAGTCATAAAAATTCAAGGTGACCAAATTTGTGGTACAAAAACCCCACTCAAATGTTGGGATTTATTAGAATTCCATCTTAAACTAAATTGATACAAAAATCTCAAATTTTAAAAAATTGCTACAAAAACCCTAAATTTCAAAATTGGTTTCCTCAAATTTTATAATGAAATCAAAAATTGGTTTCGTCAAATTCTATTGGGTTTCATCAAATTTTATGATGAAACCAAATTGGTTTTTTGTGGATGGATAGTGGCACCTTTGAAGTTATAACTCGCGGGTTGTATAAACACCTATTCCCTTTTTCATTAAAACCTGTGCCCCCACGATTCAAGTACCCGGATTCTTCGCAAACTACCACTACAAAATAGGTGGCTTCTAGGGACGACCATTTTTCCAAAACCGTCCCTAGAGATGGTTATTTGGGACGTTCATGGTCTGACCGTCCCTATAGGTCACGGGATAATTAATTTAAAGCTATTTTTAGGCCGTCTCTAAAAGAAAGTATGATAAAAAAGTATTAGTGACGGTAGAATAGGGGACGGACACAAAACCGTCACAAATGTTTTTTGGGACGGTTTTAGGGCTTCTTGGGACGCTTTTTGGCCGTCCCAAGAGGCCTTCTATTTTGCAGTGTACTAATCCTTATTATGCGGCCATACCCAATTGGCCCAATTCTACGGACTACAAGTTTTTTCTTCCAAAAGCTAGTTAACTACTGAACTGCCTACAATTAAGGATTAGTTGTATATAGAGTTCCTATTTTTTACTGGAAAAAAAAACATAAAGAAAAATGCTACAAACTAATTGTAGTGGTTTTTGTAAAACAAGTAGAAATTTCGTCTTTCAAATCGTTTAATGAGTGCATAGAAAAATCAAACATAACAAATAATGTAGGAACTAGGTGAACATCTAGATCCTAAATCTCAAGTTTATTCAATCAAAAAAATGTTGATGGGCAGTTCTTTTGCGATTTTAATTCATATTTGATACGAAATTCAGAATTGCCATGTTTGCAGCATACCATATTCCTTAAGGCTTCAAAGAGAAAAACTAAGCAAATGAAAGTTGGGGGTTTAGGAATGTGTGGTTGGAGGAATGTGTGTAAGCCGATTAAAGTTGGAGGGTTAGGAACTAGGAATCTTAAAGTCATGAACAGAACTCTTCTGCAAAAATGGTGGTGGAGGCTAGGTAAACAACAAAAAGCTTTGTGGGCTAGGGTTGTAAGGATAAATATGGAATTGTTGGTTGGACATAAAGAAGTTTCGCTTGGGTTGGTTGGAGGAATGTGTGTAAGCCGATAAAGTTGGGGGTTTAGGAATTAGGAATCTTAAAGTCATGAATAGAACTCTTCTGGAAAAATGGTGGTGGAGGCTAGGTAAAGAACAAAAAGCTTTGTGGGCTAGGGTTGTTAAGGATAAATATGGAATTGTTGGTTTTGGGTGGATGACTAAACAACCTAAAGACAAGCATGGCGTGAGTCTATGGCGGAATATCTATTCACTTTGTGAAGATTTTTTCAAGCAATGTCAATTCAAGATCGGCAAAGGGAACAAAATCAGACTTTGGGAGGATAAATGGCATTTAGATGGATCTTTATGTCCTAGGCTCTATCAACTGTCCACTAACAAAAATGTTTCCATCTTGAATGCCCAGCAAACTGTGGAAGAAGGGTTGCATTGGGACTTGGGGTTATTACAAAGAAGACGGTTTTATGATGCTGATATTGAAGAACTGGCTACTCTTATGTCTATGTTGGAGTCTATTTCTCTCGATCCTATGGAAGAAGATCAATTGATATGGTTTGGGGATAAGAAGGGTATTTTCTCGGTCAAAGCCACCGCCATCAACAGTACAATGAACAACTTCCCCAAATGGGCCAAATCTAAAGTTTGGTCAAGAGCTTGGCCACAAAGTGTGGGTTTCTTTCTTTGGCAGGCTTCCCCGAGTAGACTTCCTACTATGAACAATTGAAACCTGTTTTGAGGCATACTCAAATATTTTGAGGCATACATCTGTCTAAGTTCGGCTGACACCCTCAAATAGTTGAGGCATACATTTATCTAAGTTCGGCTGAAAAGTTATCAGCCGAACCTTGAATTATCAGCCGAACCTATGCAAAAACATAGGTTATCAGCCGAATCTTGAGTATGCCTCAAAATATGTTTCGAACAATTTGCATAAAAGAAATTTTGGGCTTGATCAATCAATTCTTTGCAAGCTTTGCAGCAGTTGTGAAGAATCCGTAGACCATATTTTACTACACTATTCCGAGGTGGTTAGAGTTTGGAAGTACTTCTTTGATGAAGCCAAGATACCCTTTTCTATGCCAAGTACTGTTTTGGATTTTCTTACAAGGTGGAAATGTTCTAATTTTCCTGAAACAGGTAAGCAACTTTGGCGAAGGCTTCCGACGGCTGTAATGTGGGGTGTGTGGAAGGGAAGAAATGCTCTCGTTTTCTCGAATAAGGCCTTCAAAATTCAGGATATCATCAAGGAAATTAAATTTAATGCTTTCCATTGGTCTAAAGGTACTGCTTGTTTCAAAGGCATTGACACTTCTCTAGTTATTGCTGGATGGAACCAATGTTTTGTTACTCCTCACTAATGTATTCTTTTCTTTTGAGTTGTTTTAGCCCTTGCCGTCTGTAGAGGTTGTTGTTGTTCTTTTCTTGCCTTTTGGTAGTGGTTGTTTGTATTGTTCTTTTCGTTCTTTAATAAATTTCTTGTTTACCGGTCAAAAAAAAAAACTAAGAATAATGTTTAGAGGTCATTCATTTTTGCATAAGAAGATAAGCGACTAAATTTTTTTACTTTACTTTAATATTTCATTTTTTCTTCGTTAATTACAGTAGAAACTTATAAATTAATGTTCTTGGGACCACCAAAATTTATTAATTAAGCGAGATATTAATTAACCAATAATTAATATCTTATTAACTTATAGATTAATTTATTATCACATAATTATTTAAAATTATTTCAAAGAACCGTTAGGAATCCTTGTCACCAGCTGGACGCCAACAACCTTCTGTATGACAATACCTAATCTGTGAAAAAAGAAATTACACTTCTTGACGCTAACATCAAACCTAGACAAGTGATTGTGCAGTCTCTTCAAAAGGTCCACAAAATCCTCATTATAGAATATTAAATTCTTCAAATTATTCTTCAATCTCCCATTTTGCTTTATTCTAAACTTCGTTCAACATATAACACAAGTTTAAAAAGTTCGAATTAACAGTTAGACGATGATATTGCTCAAAACTTACAAAATTTGATCGAAAAATTCGGTTATCGAGTTCAGTGAATGTTATTAGTCCTCAATATTTGGAAGAAAATGAAGCTACACAACTATTGACTGATGAAGAAATAATAGAAAACGCTATAGGAACTGATAGAGATGGGAAAGAAGATGAAAGTTCTATAATAGATCCCCCTTCATGAAACGAGGATGTTAAAGCGGCAATCACTTTAAATAATTTCTCGCTGGGCTATGAAAAAACAACACCAGAAATTCTTACGATGATAGGAAAAGTTAGAGAATATATTCAATGTAATATTAATTTTAACAGAAAACAGACGACAACTGAATCATTTTTCAAGAAATCTTCATAAAACATTAATTTATTGAATATATATAGTGAATTATTAATTTATTTTGCATATGGGGTCTACATAAGTAATTAAAAATGTGTTATTTTTTATTTTTTGCGAATTATTGATTTGGCACGTTGTCCCCGACTAGAGATCGGTTGAAAATATTATTTAAGAGAAATTATTTTTGTGTTGTTCTAATCGATTAATATTTATATGTGAATGGACCTTACACTTAGTTTGATCAGATTTTGCACTGGTGTTTGATTTAGTTCTTTATTGGCATATATGAAAGATTTTTCCAATAACAGTTCTAGTTATAGCTCTCAAAAATCAGTTGCGTCCCCACTAAATTTTTGTTCTGGATTTGCCACTGCTTTTAACATTGACTTTGCTTCTCGTATTGGAGCACCTTCGAATGCCGAGCATCCCTCAATTACAACTTCGAACTCGGACAAAATACCATTTTGGTTCATCTTACAGCGTTTTGGGTTTTGGATAACTTGGGTCTGACTTTCGTAGCAAAGTCAATAATGAACCCCTTAAATTGGACTAGCCAAATAGTTGTGTTGTCAACTCATCCCTATTCGTGATTCTAAGAAAAGTGAGGAAACTTCATTCTTGCACTCCAAATGGAAGGAAAATTCTACAATTCCTATCAAAACCTTATCAGTTCTTGCTGTCGTCGGTATCTTATTTACGGCAGACGTTTGGTTGACTGTCATGATGTCACCTTAAATGACAATTTCGACCCCAAATTTTCTATAAAATCAAAATGACACAGACAATTTTTCTTTTCCTTTTCTGGCAATATATTGTATGCCTTCCAAAGTTGAACCCATTATGAAATACCACTTTCAAAAGCAACTGTTAGTTTTAACCATTGATTTTCAAAGAGATAAATGGTGGTGTTATACATATCGCATCTTTGGCAACAAATCTGAATCACTTATAATTCCGCACTACAGGTTTTATTTAGTTTAGAGCAGTGCTGTTCCGCACAGCTGCGCGGGACAGCTTGATAAGCAAACAACTACCTGATTGTCCGATCATTTCACAAACCCGTTAAATTGGCATCCATTTAGTTTTCAACTTAAATACAGCTGCCACACTTGGTATTATTAAAAGTAGTTCCTTATCTTATTTAACAAAGAGCAGTTTTGTCCCCCACAGGACAGCTTAATAAGCAAATACGTTCTCAATCGTTGGATGGATTCACAGACCGTTAGATTGAAATTTACTTTAGTCTTGCAATTAAAATACAGTAGGCAAACTTTGCTGATTAAAAATATATCCTTTTGATTTATAAACGTTTTTATTTGTATCCTCTTCTTTTGTTTTTAGCATTCGTGGCTAAACAAAATCTCTGGATTTTGAACCAACGTGTTTAGGATATCCCACCATTTTTCTTTTTTTACTTAATAAAAGGTTAAAATTTTATTGGAAAAGAAAAAAAAGAAAGATGAGAAAAGCCTAGGCGGTACAATCCGGGAGGCTAAAATGTCTGCCCAAAGCAAGGTGACAAGAACCCGAAAACCAAAAGAGAACTAAATCGACAATTTGCATACAAAGTACGCAAGAGTCGGAGCTACGAACAAAAAACAAAGGAATCGCCAGTGCGAAACACAGGGGCTAAAAAGGATATCCCACCTTCATGAGTTAAATCTGCACATAAACTAGCATGGTACCAAATCTTTATATACCAGGTGTTGTTTTGGTGGTAATCAATAAAAACATGCTTTGAGAAAGGATGGAAGTCTTATGTCTACTGAATGTTTCATTTAGATTTAAATACTGAAAATTTGAACAAACAGTACATGAATTGGTCATGGTAGATTGGTAGTAGTGGAGTTATGTTTGGAAGAAGAAGAAGAGAAAAATAGAAAGGGAACAATCGCGGGCAAGGAAAGACCCTTGCCTCCATTATATTTTTGTAATACTTGGTGAACATGCCTTTAAATAGAAGTGTAAACTAGGCTGTGCCAGCACGAGCACAGCCCAGCACAGCCCAATACGGTACATCACGTTAGTTAAATGGGATGTGCTAGGTTTGACTAATGGGCACAGTAGCCCAGCACAGCACGCGACACGGATTAGCACGTGGCCCAGCCCAGCACAACATGTTAAGAAAACACGTCATAGCATGCACAAATACAAAACATAACAAGGTATAATACATCAGATTTTGTGTATATTTTACAAAAGAGTTACTATTCTATCTAGTTTTTGACCTTTTATACCGATTTATTTTTATAACAACACATATAATAATATTTGGAAATATCGTTGTTATAATGTCATTACCCATATATACTTGACTAGAACATTAATTCACATATTGTCTATTTAGATATTGTGATAATGTCCGACTAAATGTATACCATTAAGTGACCTCAAATTATTTATAGCACGTGTGCCAGCACGACACAGCACGGCACGTGCTGTGCCTGTGGGATGTGTTGTGCCTAGCTTTTTACTAATAAAGCACAACACGATACAACACGTTTAAATTGTTGGCACAACCCAGCACGGCGCGTGGCACGTGAAGCACGCGACTTAGTGTGCCGAGATAATGCCGGGGAGGCACGTTTTACACCTCTACCTTTAAATGCTGACCCACGTAGAACATGATGAGAATGTTATCATCGGACATATAATTAGGCCAAGTCATGGACAAAAATCATTTTCTTTGAGAATATTGGTGATTGATTTTTCTTGTTTTTGCTCGGTCTTGATAGGAAGTTAAGAGGACCTGATCGCCTGAGAAATGCTCATTCCCGCACCACATTATTAGGGACAAACCGATTCAACAGTCAAGCCCCATGCGAGAAAAATATCGAATAGGGTGCCAAACCAATTAGGGACAAACCAATTCAACGGTCTTCGTTGACTTTGGCTTTCCTTCTTCTTTGTCTACTGCTTCCTCCTTTCACGAAGTATCTCTTCGTTGGCTTTAGCTTTGGCTCTGGCCTTCCTTCTTCGTTGGCTTTGGCTTTGGCCTTCCACGAAGTAGCTTCAAGTCCCACAAAAGTCCCACAAAATAGCTTTTAAGTCACGAAATAGCTTTAAGTTCCACGGAATAGCTTTAGGTGCACCAAGTAGCTTTCATCCCACTAGGTATGTTATCAGCATCCACGAAGTAGCTTCTCAGCATTCCATGAGGTAGCTTTGTCATGAACTCAATCACACGAATCTGATTCTTGGGCGTATTTTTCCGACCAGCTAACTAAACTCTTCCTTCGTGTTAAAGACGAGAACGGGTTCCTGTTATGCTTCGTTTTAGTGCGTATGAAACTTCCAGATCTGAATAGTTGAACGGAAGATTAAATAGATTAAGGAAGAGATTTTTTCTTTTGAGACTAAATTGTTGATGATATCTCTGTTGAATTTTTCTCCGGTGGAAGATTTCTCCGGATCTGCGCCTACTCCTTTGCATCATTTCCTTATCTCCTTGAACTGTTGATCCGTTTTTTGTAATGAAGATTCAAGTTGTTGACTGAGACCTCCATTTTTGCTCTCAAACTCGTTACCCTCCCCTCCATGTTTCTATCACTAAAATGTAACTACGGGAAATCCATAATTACACCCAAATGTTGTATTCATTGTTCTTGACTCATTTCAATTTCTAACACATATAACAATTCCTTGATCTAGTTTCTTTAGACACTAAATGATCATTGGAAGTGCTAAAAATATAAAAAGAGACACACAATTTTTACATGGTTCGATCCATAAAAGGGATCTAAATCCATGATCTTCACTATAATATTTTGGGGTTTACATGAGACTCCATTAATGAGTTTTTGAACTCTAGATCTAGTTTTCGGAAGAAGAAAATAAGGAAAAAAATAAAATCTCATCCCTTTGTCTTTCTTAAATATTTTCTTAATTACTAAAGAGTAGAAATGAATTTACCAAAATGTACTTTACTTACAAATTAAGGAAACTTAACTAAAATACTATGTAAACTATCCTAGTAACCTTATACTACTTCGGCCTTCATTTTGCGCCATTAGCAGAGTGTGATTTTTGGAATCTACATATCTAATTCGTATCACTTTGTTTATTTCTATTTCGAACCTATATTCGATTTTGGTTCATTTCTCCTTAATCTAATAATTTCACTGAATAATTTTAGATTTGACCTCGAAAGCAAAGTCAATGGATAAACTCTCCACGACGCAGTCAAACAATTGAGTTGTCAACATCTAATTGGCTAGGTTCACACTTCCTATTTTTTAAAATATATTTATTTTTATGTCAAAGGTTAAATTCTTCGCTTATCATCACAAAATTACGGAGAATGTTGAAAATAGGGAAGAAGTGGTCTTGATTGTTTGAAAAGTGATGGATAAGTAGGTTCACCCGTAGACTCTCCAAATCATATCTTAGCAATTACAAGTTGATGATATATTAACGCGCTTCATTTTCGTACACGCATAAGAATTCATCGCTTTCAACCCAACTTGGTACGAACTAGCTTTTCTTTTTTTTGTATTAGAATGAGTGTGCATGCATGCTTATCGACTAAAGAAGGCTTTGGTTGACCAAAGCAACTATTTAGAAGTTTAGTTTAAACTTCCGACCTCCATAGTTTCTTTCATGGGACCTCATTGGCCGCAATTTTTTGTATAGTAGTAAGAAAACTGGTTCTAATCAAAGAGTACTAGTCAAACATAACTTTAAGTTGTCAAAGAAACAAATACTATTAAAACCTCTTTACACTCCCATCTTAACAT
Source organism: Papaver somniferum (assembly GCF_003573695.1). Taxonomy (NCBI): domain Eukaryota; kingdom Viridiplantae; phylum Streptophyta; class Magnoliopsida; order Ranunculales; family Papaveraceae; genus Papaver; species Papaver somniferum. The sequence continues at coordinate 308,185 of NW_020620492.1, read as the reverse complement.
ACAAACACTACTGATCTCTTTCCTCGGCTCAAATTCATCCCAATACCTCTTAATATTAGTTTGATCGGTATATCAGAGTCAACAATGGAGAACTACAAAGAAACAAAACCTTCTGCACCATCGGCCAACCCTCGGACAGACATGGAGTCTGGTGGTCAAGCAATTCCGGCTGCGAGGCCAGGAAAGAGTGAGAAAGTAAGTTTGATTCTGAGGGTTGCAGCTTTAGTGTTCTCGGTAGTTTCATTCATTATTATGGCTTGTACCAAAAATTTCGATGGATTACATCAGTTAAGGTACGTAGCAGTCTAATCTGACTCATCTTAGCTTCTTAAATAAGCGTGTTGTGCCGTGTTGTATTGTGCTTTGCCGGGCACATTTATTTTTATTTTTCAATATAAATACTTTCCAAATATTTAGATATTAATGTGTTATTATGAAAATAAGTCAATATAACATAATTGGCTAGAATAATGTCTTTTGTGAAATATACACAAAATGTGATGTATTGTACCATGTAGTGTAACGTTTTATACCAACTATGACGTGATTTTTTAACGTGTGTGTGTATCGTGTCATGTGCTTATCCATGTTACGTGCTGTGCTGGGTCACTGTACTGATTAGTCAAATTCATCCCGTCCCAATAAATTAACATGTTGTGCCGTGCGGTGCTCAGTCACGTGCAGGGTTGGGCTGTGCTCAAATTTTAACGTTCCGTGCTGGACTGTGCTCGTGCAGGCACAATCCAATTTACACTTCTACTCTAGGATATATTAGGAACAAAAACTTCGTTTTTATGAAAATAAAAAAAACCCGACACGGAACTTTAGCTAAGCATGTAACATTTCTCTGATCTCTTCACAACAAATTTGTATATCCAAAAATAACATTTGAAACAACCAAATATTTTTGAATACAAGAAATTGCGACACTTAAATATTATTTATGCAGCATTAATATTTTAGGGACACATACCACCTGTTCCTCCAAACGCCGTCGTTATCTTCCAATCCCCTCTTATATTACCAGCAAACAAAATGTTATAGAAATCTAACATCGTATCAAGCTTGATTGGTACTTCATAGGGAATATAAGGACATACCACCAGGTCCTCCAAACGCCGTCGTTATCTCCCAATCCCCTCCTATATTACCAGCAAACAAATGTTGTAGCAATCTAACGTCGCATCATGCTTGATTGGTACTCCATAGGGGTTTAGGTTAACAGATTGGCCTTTTTCATCAATGTACTTCATTTTCCTCATAAATGCCGTTTCCAAATAATCTTCAAGTTGAGGTAAATACCCATTTCCCATCGGCGGAGATGGTGTTTGAGGTTAGCCCCTGCAACCCCTCCATATCGTAAAACTGAAGCATTGTTTGTTAAATGTGTAAAATTTCTTTTTGGCCAATATCCTATAGTTCTGGTAGTAATCAACCACCAGTTACCAGTCTGTGGGTCCTGTCAATATATTTATAATAAGACAATCTAAGAAAATCTCTTCATGCATTTTATAAGGAAGAACCTATAAAAAATCATCCCATTAAGTTGTTACAAAACTTCTACTTACTAAAATTCTTAATGTAAAGGTCATACTTACACGGTATACTTTGACATGCAGCGCCCATGCATCTTTTCCATAGACTGATAATGGTTCTAAACTGCACCAAGAGATACATCATTGTCAACTTGAACAAACCCAGAACAAGCACGTTGAAGCAACCTGTTTGTTTTGATGTCTGCCTGTCATTTAGGATTTAAAAATTAATTACTGTGTGAGAATTCAGGATTCAATTAGTATGTAAGAATTCAGGATTTGATCTCAACCCATTAGCGTCAGCATTTTAATATTAGCATCAGGATGCATAAAATCTGTGTATTAATTTCTAAAAGAAAACCATGTATATTGAATTAGTAGAAAAATATACACCATGTATATTAAATTCATAGAATAAAATTAGAAAAAAACCATGTTAAGGTCCAAATATACCGTCCAATAACCAAATAGTCGAGTGTGGTTATCGCCGAAGACTACAGGATATACCTCAAAGTAAGCGAAAAATATTATTAATAGAAGATAACACAAATCAGTATAGTAAATAGATGACTTATCATCCAACCAAATTCAATGCTATTTATTTCTTCATCTGGACCATTTTTGATCCAAATTTGTGCAGTGCTGAACTAGTTGTTATCTAGTTCAAGCCCATGTACACTTATATGAGCTGAAGCTCCAAAAAATGCCTTCGTTTCGCTAAATTCTACAATAGAGACAACCTATAACCACCAAAAAATACAACGTATCTTATAAGTGCCAAACCAAATTTTCTTAGTAAAAGTATATTACATCAATAAATAACCAAACAATATTTTAATCCCACATTAATGGTGATTTTTCTGGTTTATGGTTAGTTCCATCAAAACTATTTTTTTAAGCCATATCAAAACTTGTGAAGTACCAAGTAACGGAATATATGCAAGTGTAATTTTACTAAAAGTACTTAATTATGGTCGCGAGCTTAACTCTTTTCTATTCTTTTACATTTAATATTCACTAACTAGACCATTAATAAATAACTTTAAATTAAAATATAGTATTTGATTTAAGAGAAACATTAAGAAACTTTATTAAGAAATTTAAATGTTTTATCCGGGTTTATTATCGGTTCTGAATCCATTAATTTTAAACCACGTAGGATGCAGCTCAAATAACCAATTATGATCCCTATGATATGATATTGGAATCATACGAGTTTACATCCACGATTAAAAGGATATGATTTTGTGTTTTTCCAGGAGGAACTTTTCAGGTCAACTATAGGTCCAAAAAAATGAGATGGAAAAGCAAAATATGAGTGTATAAAATAATTTTGAAAAGTTTGAAACGAGAATTTGCATGGGCATGTAAAATCCAACAGATAAAAAGTGCGATCATGCACAAAAGTGATCTAAGTACAATGCTTACACGGATGTCCATAAGCGAGAGAGTGTAAGCGCTTGGATCGATTGGAATCCTATTTTGCAAAAGCTTTCGAGCATTAATTAAATCTTCCTTTTTATCCTGCGGATAGGTACCGTTTTTGGTGGACATCTTTCATTTTGAAACCCGTTATCAATATTTAAGCTCCTAAAAATAGATGATGAAACGTTTATGTTAGTCGTTTCTTCTGGAATTAAACTTGAAACCATTTGTATTTTATGATCTTTGAGCAACGGATGATCAAACGCAGGTTTCTTATAAATGTCGATGCAATCTACTGTATCTCCAAATTTGGTCTGAGAGCATACCAAGGAAATATATTAGCAAAAACCAAGTTTATGAATAACCAAAGTCTAAAGAAAATATTAAGATGAATACAAAAGAGGGAGATTAACATAACACCTATCATAATAGTTTTGATTGGCTTTTTGTTTAGAATTTTTAGTTGTTTTTCCAGTTCCAAATCTTCTGTTCTCTTTTCCATACACTTGCTTCTTCTCCGTATACAAATTGTCTTTCCGTGATGAGATTAGGACCAAGAACACAATAAGACTAACATTTGAATACTCCATAGCCTAAGTTATCTTGTAACAAGATTCTTGTTTTTGCAATCCATTGAACAAAAATGATCCCTTAAATAATTTATTTGTGATAAGATGCTAATTAAGACCCACTATTTTAGGAATATTGCCTTTAATTTGGTTCAGAAGGATTCATGCATTTGTCGATTAAAATACAGATTATTTGAAAATAAATCTAGGGGATCAACAACACATCTCTAATGAGGTACAGGTTTAGAATAAACATGTTCAAAGAACTCAGCATCCCTAGATTCCGTAATAATATTCACACCAATGTCAGAAAAAATCAGAACACACAACCAAAAATCTATTTGTAGAAGTATACTCAATATACCCTATACGAAAACACAATCAACATTTTTGGTTTCAATCTAGTTCTTTTAGGAAGAGGAATTACAATCTTAGTCAAACGCCCCCACACTTTGACACATTCATAAGAAGGTCATCTACCGTTCCATAAACCATATGGAGTTTCATCTGATTCTTAAAAGGGTACTTTATTCAGGATATACTAGTTAAGAGGACTGCCTCCCCCCACAAGGCCGCAGGTAATCCTGAACTAATCAACATGGAAATTATCATCTCCTTAATGATACAGTTGTTATGTTCAAGTCTTCTAATTGGTTTCCAACTTCAAGTTTATACATCTTAAGGCTTCTAAGGCGTCATCCTTATCCTAAGCAAGTATACAAGATAGTACCTCGTACAATCATCTACGGAAGTTATAACCATCTTTTACCACAGTGGTTTTGGGTTGAACTCATGTCAACTAGGCCTAACTGAATTAATTCTAAAGGCTTAGAATTACTCTGAACATTTGTGCTAAAAGATTTTATAGCATATTTTGATTCTTCACAGATTTCACTTTTGTGTTCAAAATCCAAACTAAATTTGGGTACGAAGCCTATGCTAGCCAGTTAAGCATTGACTTATAAGTTTACGGTTCCAAGTCTACCACGTAAAACAATCAATCACACAAAGATATCACAAGAATCAACTACGTTCACATCATCAGTTTTTCCGTTAAGCTTATATAGACCCAAAGTCCTATAACTCTTGCTTAAAAAATCACTGCCTAGTTACAACAAGTTTTCCAGATTCAATTAAGATCTTAAATATTTTTCCATCTACAACAGAACAAGATACAAGATTTTCGCATATGCTCGGAACATGAAAACTTCATTCAATGTGAGAATATTACAGATATGAGCTTCTGCTCGACCTTTTCCTTTTATGCAACCTCTATTGCATATGAGTTACTCAATAAGAGTTTCTCGACATCCCCTATCCTATGATAGGAGGTGAACAGGTCTCTGTTTCAACAAACATTCTTGGTGGCTCCAGAGTCCACCTACTGGTCTCTCACATTGGTTATTAAAATAACTTCCGACATCATGCCACCAAACTCGTTCTAGTTTGTTTCAACTAAATTAGCATTAACTTTCTACTTATTAAGGTTTTTATGTTGTCTACAATTTACTGCCGCGTGGCCAGGAATTTTACAAACATAACACTCACCCTTAACTAAAGTAATTCCGGATTCAGGTTTACGAAATATACCTTTATCATGAAGACCATGCTTAGAGTTGCGTTCGATGTTCTCACCTTTGCCATCTTTGGAAGATTTGTTTCCAACCACATGCGGATATTAGCCATGTCCCTCGGAGATGACACCTTTATTCACAAATCACAATTCCAAATCAGAAAGTAAAATATGAGTTTTGAAGATAACATCTATATACAAACTTCGTTTGAATCAGCGTTTCAAAAAACTCATGGTTACCCCACAAAAATTAATTTAGTTAACAACAATTTTCTGCTCGTCAGAATTTTTCAGAAACGTTTTTCTGTTTTGTAAAATATCAAAAAAATACTTTTACAACTCCAAAAATTCTGAAATTTTACGCGGGTAACTATCAGGATGTCGACTACGTTGTGTCAAAATGGTTCATCGAAATTACTTCTAGATTAAAAGATAAAATTGAAACTCTACAGCTGACTAGAAATTCGTTTTTGTTTTTCACTCCACAATTAACATCCATGATTCACAAACCAATCAATCGTTTTCGATTATTACAAATACTAATGTCTTAAGATTGTTGGGTGAAATAATCAAAAACAAAGAAAAATCAAATAAGCAAAAGTTATTGATACTTAGCTCCTTTATAATGGAAGTGATTGCTTTGACGAAACGAACAAGCTCCCCGTATCTCCGCAACAGCAACAAGGCAAAACTTTGGAAAACAGAGTGAGTCACGTGTTCAACACGCTGTCCTTAAGACATTAGCGCCCGGCTACACTCAAGAGTGATGCTATAGCCCTCACAAGACGGATATCTCCAGGATAAAACACCCTAATACAGTAGTATATGCTCAACTTGAGCTTGGCAACTCCGAAAAAACCGTTAAGGAAAATCGCAAATGCTTAAAAAAAAACGCTATAAAATATTTTTCCTTAGGGGTCCCTCTAAAATATAGAGCAACCCCTTTCCCATGATTTTACAAAAGTAGTGAATTTCTTTATATAATGGAATAAAACAATTTAAGAAGAGGAATTCCCCGATGTGGGACTAAAAAGCTTATATAATCTCTTAAAACAACTAAAAAGTGGAAACTCCACAATGTGGGACTAATAAGTTTTTCATTCACAAATAAAACAATAAATTAATTTTATTTAGTTAAACACATTAAAATAATAATTAATAAATATTGTTCCAACAGTATGCACATATTTTAAGTAAATTGAATGTTCACTTTTTCTCAGAGGATTCTCGTCTATATTCACAATGACATGATTACATGGTCCTAGTGCAGATGGACTGATATAGTTGTGGTGTACTGCCAATGCTCAAAACTGAAGTTTGTTTTGTAATTAGGAAGGATAGTACAGAGATGTGATCGACAATTACATGAGCTAAATGGTGTCATATCCTTCCGTCGATCTTAAATAATGCGTCCCAATTTGATTGTTTAATCTATTACTCAATTGAAAGCTTAGATCTTCATTCCGCATTGCACAAGAAAGGAATGCGTTATCTAACCAAATAAGAAAAAAGTGAAGGAAGAGTCTATTTTTGAAGCAAGAAAACTAAGATAACATTAAGGGAAAATTGGGAAAATGCCTCAATATAGGGTATAATGTTGGAAATCTGCCCCAGCTTTAAAAATATCGGAAAAATGCCTCATTCGGTTAACTTTGACATACAACTCAGTTAAGTGACAGGCGTAACACCATCATCACCGCTAGAACCACCACCAAAACCGCCGCCACCACCATCTGAACCTTAAACTTTGAACTCTAAATCCTAAATCATGAATTTTGAGCTGAACCCTGAGTTTTGAAGGGTATATTTGTCTTTTTCTTTGTGTGTGTGAACTCACACATGTGACTTAACTGAGTTTTTTGACGGAATTGTTGGGGCAGATTTCCAACATTGCACCTCATAATAGGGCATCTTCCCAATTTTCCCCAACATTAATCTACACCCACTTTTGAGGATGTGACGCTAAGTTGGATGTGCCATGAGTCCAGTGAGGACAGTTTTTACAGCTAACGGTTGGATTAACTGTCAAGATAAATCTCGGGTTTAACTTGATAAAATCATCTTAGAAGAAGAAATCTATAAAACCAAAAACAAAAAATGATCTAATCTGCAAGTTGTGTTGTATTACATACCTAGCTAGAACCATTTACATCAACATACGTCATAATCAAAAGTGCAGATGACTATACTAAACATCCTCCTCATCCTCAGTTGGTACTTGTATATCGACAAATAATTTTTCTACAAACGCCTACTGTTGCATTACCAAAACGGAAAAGATCTCCAATCACACCAAGTTCTTTGAAAACACACCATTCATCAAGTCCATGCAAAATTGGTGAGCTACTATCATGTCGTCTCCCAACAATTATGAAGTCGTAAGAGTCTTCCAGGCATTTGATTCTACTTGCTGTATCTGCACAATCTGTTACATCTTCTTCCTTGTAAACAATGTTTTCGGTGTTCATAATTTTGTCCCATAAATAACCTATCAATTCATCATCTTTTTTTTTTGCATTTTGGTTTGGCTTTATATGCGTGAATCGAAAAACAGAGAGTTGTAAATTGGGCTTATCTGCCATTCTCATACTATATGCTAGTGCCTCTCGATCATCAGCACCTCCGATATAAATCATGGCAATATTATGCAAACTCATGGAAACATCAATAGCAGCTCCAGAACTATTTTTGTGGTCAAAGAGTATCCCAACTGAGCAAGGTGGTTTTTGTAAAATATTTCGGTTGACCGTCCGATAAAGATGTTCGTCTAACTCACTGAAAGGTATGGTCACCAGATTCGTCCTCTTTTTCATTGCTATCTGAGATACGTCGTTATCCATACTTGAGAACGGTGATATTGCAGTGAAACATTGCCCTATTGTGTATCCTTCATTCTGTTGTTCGAACTGGTGGAAGGCATTTATAATTTTATCTGAAGAATTACGGCTGTTGGCTCGTGTAAATTGTTTTTTCTTTTGTTCTCTGTGTTCAATGAGGAGGGAAGTTGCACGACCAACTAGCTCAACGAGGTGCAAAACATATATACATACAAAGCTTTCTTTGGTAATTGGATTAGTGGCTTCAAGGAAATTGAGGATGCTGGGGACGTTTTCTTGATTGTAAACACAAGCCAGTATGCGCAGCTCACTGTTGACAGCAGAATTTAGGATGGTTTGTCTCTTGTAGCCCGCGTACCTCCTCGAAGGATGATATAGATGTTTCACTATCGGCGTAGTTACCATTGTTATCAATAGATTTGTGAAGATCATTATTGTGTAAGTTTGTTGACTCATCAACTGCAATCAAACGTTAAAGTTAAAATATAAAGTTAAAATATTAGTGGTATATATATCAGATGCTAAGTGCTTATACTATGTAACTAACCTCTGCTTCAACCATGGCCATTAAATACAACATGTAGAATATCCCGTCGCAGTTTAAAAGGAGAGCGAGACACAAGGAATCCTCTATAGGCATCCGAAAGTAGAGGGAAGCCGATATTACTACAATAATCTTTGCAGAGTAAGCAAGCAACATCATTATCTCCACAACTACAAAACTTTCCCAAATGACTTTGAATGGCTGTACGCGATAACCTGCTATTATGTAAGATGGCGGCAAGAGCACAAAGGTGTCGAAGCACTCGAGCTTTTTCTGAACAGCTTCTGCTATAGGTGACCCAACAGGTACCGTTAGCCCAATCATAAGTGGTCCAAGAGAAGGATCTATGCCAATGAACTGACTAAAAAATGAAATTCCATAACGCTAAGAAGGATGAAAGAAACATGACCTTCCTTCAAAGTTCTTCCTTCTGGAGTACTTCTATTCATCCACGACATCACTGGCCGTAAAATGAATAAAATGGCAGTTATAATGAAAATTTTACTTATCCACGACAATAACAACGTCCTTTGCTTCAAATGAGTGGCTTCTAAATATAAGGTGTGTGAAAAATCAAAAAACCAATTGCTCAATCCAGTGATTATCGAAATGGCCAGGCCTAGACGACCAATCTCCGAGTTGAGGAGGTTCAAGTCAGCAACAGCACAAGCAGTATCATAGAAGGACGAGCAAGATAGTGTCAGTTGAACGAATCCGAGAGAATCGCTCATATTCTGTCCCATCGTGACAGTTTTTCTTATAATGGCTAAAATAGCTGTATTAAAAAGTAAAGGGATGAGGAAAGTACAGCAGCCTATGACCATAGTTGATGTACTTGCTTTCGTAATCATATCCATGTCCGTCTTCACTCCAACAAGGAAATTGAAAAAAACTAACCCAATGAAGGAGATAAGTTCCATTAAGCCCATCCCTCCTGAATCGCGAAACAGGTCTTGTAATGTTTTTGTACTTCCCAGGACAACCGGGCCTATCACGATACCAGCCTGAAACATGCAAAAGACATTTCAAATACTATCTGAGTTACATAAATTGATACCATTTTGATGACAGAATAAGAAATCATTACAAAGACTGATGAAACATATTTAATCTGGTCCAATTGACGAAGGAAAAAGTTGAAGGTTCCGATGAAGAAAATACAAAGGCCAATCTGCAACATTTCAAAAGAAAAGGAACCATGCTCAAACATTTCTTTGGTAGGCTTCTGGCATCCGAAATCATTCATCCTGCTTTCCTAACCTTCAACCTGGTTCAATATTTTTTTTGTTTCTGCGTACCGAGCGCTAGAATAACGTTTTGTAACTAGGCCCTTACCTCGTGCTACCCAGACTCATTAAAAGTTATTTACTATGAATTTCACCATTTGCTCTCACTTGATTGCTTTTCAATATGGTTGAATTAGATAAAAATAAGAACAGTAAACAAAAAAAAAAAAAAAAACAAAAAAAAAGGGGTTTCAAAGTCAAAGTAAAAATGTAGGAACGGATTTGATTACTGGGACAAGAATGATTTGCGGGGATGTATATTAATTTAACCATAAGTATCCCATTCATTTCACTAGTTTGTAGCTTTGACTATTGCAATTAAATCTTATACAATCTCTTAAGGTGACTAGGTCACTATTGTACGTGACACTCGATTCCGGTTTGTACTTAACTCATTAATTAATCCCTGGATCCGTCTTTATGTTTTCGCTGTGTGCACACATTTTTTACAGACGGTCTTATTCCGAAAAATATCAAGACAAATTTTGGACCTCGGAGTGACCTCGGAGTGTCTTGCCATTGTGTGCACAACGTAAACTCCTTCCTCTCTACTATATGCAAAGAGACACATGACTTGTCCATAGGGAACAGTTCATTTTTGTAGTATTATGTTGGGAGTGTTAGAGGATTCCGGTCGATAGTGACAATGACAATGATCGCATGATATATCGTAGTGTAGAGGGACTGATGCAGTTGTAGTGTACATTGGCAACGGTAAAATCTATAGTTTGGTTGGTGTAATTAGGGGATAGAAATGAGCATTGGAATAGTTAAATGTCGGGTTTAACTTATTGTTTTCATCTTTGAAGAAAAAATCTATAAGATAAAAAATTGACCTAACTGCAACTTGCGTTGTACATACCTACCTAGAACCATTTACATCCGACGTCAAAATCAAAAGTGCAAACGACTGTACTACATTATGCTCGTCTTGTATCGACAAAGAATTTGTACTAATTTAACTAAAGACCTATTGTTGCATTACCAAAAGAGAAAATCCCCCTTGAAAACTAGATGTCGCAAAAAGATCTCCAACCACACCAAGTTCTTTGTAGACGCACCATTCATCGAGTCCATGCAAAATTGGCGAATCATCTTCATGTCTTCTTCCGACCAATATGAAGTCGTAAGTCTCTTCCAGGGATTTGATTCTACTTGCTGTATCTGCACAATCTGTTAGTGCTTCTTCAATGTACTCAATATTTACGGTGTTCTCGATTGTTTGCCACAACTCATTAATCAATTCGTCATCTTTTTTAGTATTTTTATCATCACGTAATTTTGTATGTGTGAATCTAAAAACCGAGAGCTTTAAGTTGGGATTATCATCGGCCATTCTCATACCATATGCTAATGCTTCTCGATCATCGGGTCCTCCTATGAAAATCATGGCAACACTGTGGCAACTGCTTATGGAAGCATCAACAACAGGTTTCACCCCATCTATGTGGTCAACGAGTATCCCCACTGAGCAAGGTGCCTCATGCAAAACACTTTGGTTGATTGCGCGAAAAGGATGTTCAGCTAACTCACCAAAGGGTATGACCAACAGATGTGTCCTGGTTTCCATTGCTACGTGACACACATCATTATGCATGCCCTCGATCGGTGATACTGCAGTGTAAGCTTGCCCAATTGAGAAGCCTGGGTTCTGTTCTGCAAAGTGATTGAAGGCATTGATAATTTTTTCTGATGTATTACGGCTTTGACTGCGTGTAATTTTCTTTTTCTTTTGTTTATGTCTAACGAGGACGGAAGCTGCGCGTCCAATCAGCTCAACGAGGTGCAAGATATAGATGCACACAGTGCTATCTTTTGTTGGATTAGTTGCTTCAAGGAAGTTGAGGATGCTTGGAACGTTTTCTTGGTTGTAAACACAAGCAAGTATTCGAAGCTCTTCCTTGACAGAAGAGTTCTGAATAGTTTGTCTCTTGTAGCTTGTGTACCTACTCGAAGGATCATAAAAAAATTTCACTATAGGTGTGCATACCATCGTTATCAAAATACTTGTGAGAAGCATGTACGTGTAAGTTGGTTGGTCGATAAACTGCATGGAACCAAAGGTTAATACATTAGAGTGGTATAATTAATTACTATATGCCGGGAAATACCAACCATATCAAGAATTTCAAGTAAGGAAACGACTTATTACCTTCTCTCTATCCATTGAAATACAAAATATGAGGTAAAATATGCCAGCACAGTTTAATATGAGACCGAGCAAGAAGGAGTCTTGAATAGGAAACTGGCAGTAGAGTGAAGACAACATTACTGCAATAATCTTCGAAAAACAAGCAAAGAATATCATAAACTCCACAATTACCCAATTCCTTAACTTGGATTCGAACTTTTGTACTTTATAACCTGCTACAATGTAAATAGTTGGCATGAGCACATAGGTAACGAAGCAGTCGAGCTTTTTTTGAACAGCTATTCCCACAGGAGTCCCAACAGGTACCACCAGTCCAAGCATAAGTGGTCCGAACATCCCGTGTTGCCCAACGAACTCGCTGTAAAATGCAACTCCCAAGACAGTGCTAATGATCACGGAAACATAACCCTCCCTCAATGTTTTTCCTTCTGGAGTTTTTCTATTCATCCACGAAACTACTGGACGTACAATGAATAGGACGAATATCAACAAGGCAAATTTACTTATCACTGAAATTATCAGTAATTTTCGCTTCATTGCCATGAATTCAGCTATTAAGGTGAGTCCAAAAGCGAACCCCCAACTGAACAACCCGGTGATTATCGAAATGGCCAAGGCTAGACGACCTATCTCTGAGTTGAGGAGGTTCATGTCATTGACGGCACAAGCCGTATCATAGAAAGAAGTGGTAGATACCGCCAGTGAAATGAATTTGAGAGAATCGCTCAGTTCATTTTCCATCGTAATGGTTTTCATGATCACGACACTCAGAACTGCATTGACGAGTAGAGGGAAAATGAAAGTAGAAAAGCCTATGATGTAAGTTGTTTTTCTTGCATTCACCACCATATTCATGTCTGTTTTCACTCCAACAAGGAATGAGAAGCACGTCAACGTAATAAATGAAATAAGTTCGACTAAGCCAAGCCATTCTGAATTCTCCGCTATCGCTTGAAAATATTTCGTGCTACCCAAGAATGGACCTATGATCCCTACCGCAATACCAGCCTGAAACAGCCTCATTCGTGTAAGCAAAAGAGGTAAATTCATATACTAGAATTTGTTTGAATTTTAGCCGATAAAAAAGAAAAATCAAAACAAGGAATCCTTACAAAGGCTGATGAAACATATTTAATTTGGTCCAAATGACCAAGAAGGACGTTAAGATTCCCGTGAGCAAAATAGCAATGCCTATCTGCAGTTGTAGAAAAGGAAAGGTAGCATCCTCGAATATTCCTTTACTGTCTTGACACTGAAAACTAACCATCCTGTTTTTCTAACCTTCAATTATCCAGTTGAATAATATATCCTATCGATTTTGTGTGCAGCACGATCACCTGTAGTACTAGCAACTAGGCCCTGACCCTCATGTGTGCATGCACCCAGCTAGACTCATCAAAGTTAAAGCTCTCCATTTTTTTATTGGCTTAGCTGTATTTTCTTGGTTGATTGGATTACAGAGAAAAGGGAAAGAAAGAAGAAGAATTGAGTTGCAAAGAGAGAAATACAAGATTAGTTTTTGAGAAAATGTTGGAATGGATTTGAATGCTGGGATAAGAAAAATTTGCGGGGTAATGAATTGTTCTAACCATAAATATGTCCCATGCATGCATTTCACTAGTTTGTAGCTTTGACCCAAAGTCTTTTGCATCGGTAATAACTAAAAATAGGCTGGTAATTATTTCAGCAATCAGCAGTCACCCTCCCTCTTCTGTATGAGAAAACGAAAACACTCCTAGTACTCTAGAGTGTAGTCCAATACGCGTCATTCAAGCCATTGATCCTATATAGCTTTCGTATGAAATCCACTGTTCTTTGAGTTAGAGTTAAGACTGTGTCTTGCATGGGTTCAAGAGCGTTCAATTCCATGAAAAAGTAATAAGCTTATACTCCAGTAGTTACTAATCAAATGTTGACCCGTTGACCAGTATAAACCTGATTCAGCGGCTTATTTCTTCGTTTTTATGATGCCCGGCAACAAATCCGAGTCACTTACGATTGCATGCAGTCCAGGGCATTCATACTTTTGGATTGCGTGGTCCAACATATGTATTATTTAGTTTAATGCGACATTGTTAGCACGTCCTCATAAGAAGAAGGCAACTGGTTCATTATTTTTCCATTTTGAACAAGACCAGAGGGAAATTTATTCATTAAAAAAAAGAAAAACATAAAATAAGGGGCGGAAGCCGCAGAACCAAACCCCCAAGAGATGAAATAAGCTACAAGAAAAAAGCCAAATGGTTTGTTGGTAGATTTTGCATTCCTTCAAATGCAAATGCGATTACAAATACTCTTTTTTTTATTTTGCCAAAGAACTTTAATTTCTCAAACTGATTTGTTTCCATACAGACATTAAGTAAACATCAACTCGCTCTCTTCCGTATTTTCCTCAGATAGAGTCCATCTCCTTTACCATGGAAAATTTTCAACAAAGACTTGCACAATTATCCGTCGAAGTATTAGAACATGTAACTGCAAACCCTCTGACTGACATCGAGAGTGGCGACGTGAGAGGATCAAAGAACAAAGATTTATCCAAGAAAGGAAGATTAATATTGGCTGTTGCAGCTTTTGTATTCTCAATATCATCTTTGTTCATCATCATAATAAAGCTCACTGGATACCTTCATCATCACGAAAAACTCAAGTAATCTTATCTAAATCAAATCCAGTTTTCATTTCATTATTATATCTCCCCATTCGTGTTGGGCTAAAACCATGCGGAAGCGATTTGCACAGCTACACAGTGATACTCTAAATATTACAAAGAACACTAGGAAAAAAAAGAGACGAGAATTTAACGAAGTTGAATCCTAGGAAAAAATAAGAGATTTATATATTATGGTCGAAGATAACATATAAACTAAACCCTAGAAGAATTTTTTTGGTGTGTTTTTTTTACTTTCTCTAATAGGCTATTTATACTAGTTATTAGGTCTCCTATACATTGAGTTTCCTAAAAACTAGGATCAAATTAGCCGTCTCCAATTGAGTATCCTATAAACCAGGACTCAATGACCGACTACACCCAATGACCGACTTCAAAACAAGCCTAAACTTTAGGACCAAGTATGTGAGTTTAAACAAACTCAAACTCTGTAAGTACTTTATATTTTTTCATTTCATTACATCGGTTGCTCTTAATATGTGTCATGCCAATCATGGACTCACGGGGTTTTGGAATTTCGAGGTGCAGGTACATGTTCGCCATTGACATCATTTCCACAGTATACACAGGTTTTCAAGTTGCACGCAAAATCATCAGTTAACCACCGGAAAATCTCTGTTTGATGAGCGCACCACTGGATTTATCAATTTTTTTTGGAGATCTGGTTAGAAATGGAGACATTGTTGAATGTGAATATCTGGTCTAGTTTTACAAGGGGACTGTTTTTCTTATTTTTGTTTGTTTATGGCTAACTTTGCAGATTATATCATACTTGTTAATATCTGCTGCATCGACGGCAGTTGTCAGTCATGATATCTGGTTATTACAAGCTCCCTCTGTTAAATACTAATACATAAGGAGACTGACGAATCGGGGTATTTTATCTTGAGCAAAGCCAAATTCAGTTTTGTAATTTTCACTTTCTGTGGCATCTCTTATGATGTTTTTGTGAATGTTTTCTTTTTTTGTTTTTTTTGATCGGCATGTTTTCGTGAAATCTTAGGATTTGTTTGTCACCGAACATATAAATGTTGCTCTTTATTTCCATAGATCAAACACTATCCCACACAGTATCTTGTAATCAATAATATCCTCATGGACCATACTTATAATCCCCGCTGGCATAAGATTCCATCAGTTAAGCAATTTCAAAATGATTTTTAGAATTAAAACTAAATAAATCTACTTTTGATGAGACGGATAGTTTATGCTCATGACTTTTAACCAGGGGCGAATCTACACTGTCCTACTGGCCCCCTACATTTTTGGAAAAAAAGAAAACCGAATGTAATTTTCATTAAAAATTGAGTGATTACCTGTCACACAATCTTCAAATTAGTGTTTACACGCAAAGAAAATCAAAATATGTGTTTACACAAATACCTAGGTAATTATGTATTTATAACCAAATACAGGATCGTTCTAGACTTTTAACTATGAAAAGATCGTTGTGTAAACACTATTTTGAAGATTCTTATTTGTCAAAACTAGTCATAAAAATTCAAGGTGACCAAATTTGTGGTACAAAAACCCCACTCAAATGTTGGGATTTATTAGAATTCCATCTTAAACTAAATTGATACAAAAATCTCAAATTTTAAAAAATTGCTACAAAAACCCTAAATTTCAAAATTGGTTTCCTCAAATTTTATAATGAAATCAAAAATTGGTTTCGTCAAATTCTATTGGGTTTCATCAAATTTTATGATGAAACCAAATTGGTTTTTTGTGGATGGATAGTGGCACCTTTGAAGTTATAACTCGCGGGTTGTATAAACCCTATTCCCTTTTTCATTAAAACCTGTGCCCCCACGATTCAAGTACCCGGATTCTTCGCAAACTACCACTACAAAATAGGTGGCTTCTAGGGACGACCATTTTTCCAAAACCGTCCCTAGAGATGGTTATTTGGGACGTTCATGGTCTGACCGTCCCTATAGGTCACGGGATAATTAATTTAAAGCTATTTTTAGGCCGTCTCTAAAAGAAAGTATGATAAAAAAGTATTAGTGACGGTAGAATAGGGGACGGACACAAAACCGTCACAAATGTTTTTTGGGACGGTTTTAGGGCTTCTTGGGACGCTTTTTGGCCGTCCCAAGAGGCCTTCTATTTTGCAGTGTACTAATCCTTATTATGCGGCCATACCCAATTGGCCCAATTCTACGGACTACAAGTTTTTTCTTCCAAAAGCTAGTTAACTACTGAACTGCCTACAATTAAGGATTAGTTGTATATAGAGTTCCTATTTTTTACTGGAAAAAAAAACATAAAGAAAAATGCTACAAACTAATTGTAGTGGTTTTTGTAAAACAAGTAGAAATTTCGTCTTTCAAATCGTTTAATGAGTGCATAGAAAAATCAAACATAACAAATAATGTAGGAACTAGGTGAACATCTAGATCCTAAATCTCAAGTTTATTCAATCAAAAAAATGTTGATGGGCAGTTCTTTTGCGATTTTAATTCATATTTGATACGAAATTCAGAATTGCCATGTTTGCAGCATACCATATTCCTTAAGGCTTCAAAGAGAAAAACTAAGCAAATGAAAGTTGGGGGTTTAGGAATGTGTGGTTGGAGGAATGTGTGTAAGCCGATTAAAGTTGGAGGGTTAGGAACTAGGAATCTTAAAGTCATGAACAGAACTCTTCTGCAAAAATGGTGGTGGAGGCTAGGTAAACAACAAAAAGCTTTGTGGGCTAGGGTTGTAAGGATAAATATGGAATTGTTGGTTGGACATAAAGAAGTTTC
The DNA here is from genome assembly GCF_003573695.1 of Papaver somniferum. Taxonomy (NCBI): domain Eukaryota; kingdom Viridiplantae; phylum Streptophyta; class Magnoliopsida; order Ranunculales; family Papaveraceae; genus Papaver; species Papaver somniferum. Next base: position 290,840 of record NW_020620492.1, on the reverse strand, counting down.
GCTTGGGTTGGTTGGAGGAATGTGTGTAAGCCGATAAAGTTGGGGGTTTAGGAATTAGGAATCTTAAAGTCATGAATAGAACTCTTCTGGAAAAATGGTGGTGGAGGCTAGGTAAAGAACAAAAAGCTTTGTGGGCTAGGGTTGTTAAGGATAAATATGGAATTGTTGGTTTTGGGTGGATGACTAAACAACCTAAAGACAAGCATGGCGTGAGTCTATGGCGGAATATCTATTCACTTTGTGAAGATTTTTCAAGCAATGTCAATTCAAGATCGGCAAAGGGAACAAAATCAGACTTTGGGAGGATAAATGGCATTTAGATGGATCTTTATGTCCTAGGCTCTATCAACTGTCCACTAACAAAAATGTTTCCATCTTGAATGCCCAGCAAACTGTGGAAGAAGGGTTGCATTGGGACTTGGGGTTATTACAAAGAAGACGGTTTTATGATGCTGATATTGAAGAACTGGCTACTCTTATGTCTATGTTGGAGTCTATTTCTCTCGATCCTATGGAAGAAGATCAATTGATATGGTTTGGGGATAAGAAGGGTATTTTCTCGGTCAAAGCCACCGCCATCAACAGTACAATGAACAACTTCCCCAAATGGGCCAAATCTAAAGTTTGGTCAAGAGCTTGGCCACAAAGTGTGGGTTTCTTTCTTTGGCAGGCTTCCCCGAGTAGACTTCCTACTATGAACAATTGAAACCTGTTTTGAGGCATACTCAAATATTTTGAGGCATACATCTGTCTAAGTTCGGCTGACACCCTCAAATAGTTGAGGCATACATTTATCTAAGTTCGGCTGAAAAGTTATCAGAGAACCTTGAATTATCAGCCGAACCTATGCAAAAACATAGGTTATCAGCCGAATCTTGAGTATGCCTCAAAATATGTTTCGAACAATTTGCATAAAAGAAATTTTGGGCTTGATCAATCAATTCTTTGCAAGCTTTGCAGCAGTTGTGAAGAATCCGTAGACCATATTTTACTACACTATTCCGAGGTGGTTAGAGTTTGGAAGTACTTCTTTGATGAAGCCAAGATACCCTTTTCTATGCCAAGTACTGTTTTGGATTTTCTTACAAGGTGGAAATGTTCTAATTTTCCTGAAACAGGTAAGCAACTTTGGCGAAGGCTTCCGACGGCTGTAATGTGGGGTGTGTGGAAGGGAAGAAATGCTCTCGTTTTCTCGAATAAGGCCTTCAAAATTCAGGATATCATCAAGGAAATTAAATTTAATGCTTTCCATTGGTCTAAAGGTACTGCTTGTTTCAAAGGCATTGACACTTCTCTAGTTATTGCTGGATGGAACCAATGTTTTGTTACTCCTCACTAATGTATTCTTTTCTTTTGAGTTGTTTTAGCCCTTGCCGTCTGTAGAGGTTGTTGTTGTTCTTTTCTTGCCTTTTGGTAGTGGTTGTTTGTATTGTTCTTTTCGTTCTTTAATAAATTTCTTGTTTACCGGTCAAAAAAAAAAACTAAGAATAATGTTTAGAGGTCATTCATTTTTGCATAAGAAGATAAGCGACTAAATTTTTTTACTTTACTTTAATATTTCATTTTTTCTTCGTTAATTACAGTAGAAACTTATAAATTAATGTTCTTGGGACCACCAAAATTTATTAATTAAGCGAGATATTAATTAACCAATAAATTAATATCTTATTAACTTATAGATTAATTTATTATCACATAATTATTTAAAATTATTTCAAAGAACCGTTAGGAATCCTTGTCACCAGCTGGACGCCAACAACCTTCTGTATGACAATACCTAATCTGTGAAAAAAGAAATTACACTTCTTGACGCTAACATCAAACCTAGACAAGTGATTGTGCAGTCTCTTCAAAAGGTCCACAAAATCCTCATTATAGAATATTAAATTCTTCAAATTATTCTTCAATCTCCCATTTTGCTTTATTCTAAACTTCGTTCAACATATAACACAAGTTTAAAAAGTTCGAATTAACAGTTAGACGATGATATTGCTCAAAACTTACAAAATTTGATCGAAAAATTCGGTTATCGAGTTCAGTGAATGTTATTAGTCCTCAATATTTGGAAGAAAATGAAGCTACACAACTATTGACTGATGAAGAAATAATAGAAAACGCTATAGGAACTGATAGAGATGGGAAAGAAGATGAAAGTTCTATAATAGATCCCCCTTCATGAAACGAGGATGTTAAAGCGGCAATCACTTTAAATAATTTCTCGCTGGGCTATGAAAAACAACACCAGAAATTCTTACGATGATAGGAAAAGTTAGAGAATATATTCAATGTAATATTAATTTTAACAGAAAACAGACGACAACTGAATCATTTTTCAAGAAATCTTCATAAAACATTAATTTATTGAATATATATAGTGAATTATTAATTTATTTTGCATATGGGGTCTACATAAGTAATTAAAAATGTGTTATTTTATTATTTTTGCGAATTATTGATTTGGCACGTTGTCCCCGACTAGAGATCGGTTGAAAATATTATTTAAGAGAAATTATTTTTGTGTTGTTCTAATCGATTAATATTTATATGTGAATGGACCTTACACTTAGTTTGATCAGATTTTGCACTGGTGTTTGATTTAGTTCTTTATTGGCATATATGAAAGATTTTTCCAATAACAGTTCTAGTTATAGCTCTCAAAAATCAGTTGCGTCCCCACTAAATTTTTGTTCTGGATTTGCCACTGCTTTTAACATTGACTTTGCTTCTCGTATTGGAGCACCTTCGAATGCCGAGCATCCCTCAATTACAACTTCGAACTCGGACAAAATACCATTTTGGTTCATCTTACAGCGTTTTGGGTTTTGGATAACTTGGGTCTGACTTTCGTAGCAAAGTCAATAATGAACCCCTTAAATTGGACTAGCCAAATAGTTGTGTTGTCAACTCATCCCTATTCGTGATTCTAAGAAAAGTGAGGAAACTTCATTCTTGCACTCCAAATGGAAGGAAAATTCTACAATTCCTATCAAAACCTTATCAGTTCTTGCTGTCGTCGGTATCTTATTTACGGCAGACGTTTGGTTGACTGTCATGATGTCACCTTAAATGACAATTCGACCCCAAATTTTCTATAAAATCAAAATGACACAGACAATTTTTCTTTTCCTTTTCTGGCAATATATTGTATGCCTTCCAAAGTTGAACCCATTATGAAATACCACTTTCAAAAGCAACTGTTAGTTTTAACCATTGATTTTCAAAGAGATAAATGGTGGTGTTATACATATCGCATCTTTGGCAACAAATCTGAATCACTTATAATTCCGCACTACAGGTTTTATTTAGTTTAGAGCAGTGCTGTTCCGCACAGCTGCGCGGGACAGCTTGATAAGCAAACAACTACCTGATTGTCCGATCATTTCACAAACCCGTTAAATTGGCATCCATTTAGTTTTCAACTTAAATACAGCTGCCACACTTGGTATTATTAAAAGTAGTTCCTTATCTTATTTAACAAAGAGCAGTTTTGTCCCCCACAGGACAGCTTAATAAGCAAATACGTTCTCAATCGTTGGATGGATTCACAGACCGTTAGATTGAAATTTACTTTAGTCTTGCAATTAAAATACAGTAGGCAAACTTTGCTGATTAAAAATATATCCTTTTGATTTATAAACGTTTTTATTTGTATCCTCTTCTTTTGTTTTTAGCATTCGTGGCTAAACAAAATCTCTGGATTTTGAACCAACGTGTTTAGGATATCCCACCATTTTTCTTTTTTTACTTAATAAAAGGTTAAAATTTTATTGGAAAAGAAAAAAAAGAAAGATGAGAAAAGCCTAGGCGGTACAATCCGGGAGGCTAAAATGTCTGCCCAAAGCAAGGTGACAAGAACCCGAAAACCAAAAGAGAACTAAATCGACAATTTGCATACAAAGTACGCAAGAGTCGGAGCTACGAACAAAAAAAAGGAATCGCCAGTGCGAAACACAGGGGCTAAAAAGGATATCCCACCTTCATGAGTTAAATCTGCACATAAACTAGCATGGTACCAAATCTTTATATACCAGGTGTTGTTTTGGTGGTAATCAATAAAAACATGCTTTGAGAAAGGATGGAAGTCTTATGTCTACTGAATGTTTCATTTAGATTTAAATACTGAAAATTTGAACAAACAGTACATGAATTGGTCATGGTAGATTGGTAGTAGTGGAGTTATGTTTGGAAGAAGAAGAAGAGAAAAATAGAAAGGGAACAATCGCGGGCAAGGAAAGACCCTTGCCTCCATTATATTTTTGTAATACTTGGTGAACATGCCTTTAAATAGAAGTGTAAACTAGGCTGTGCCAGCACGAGCACAGCCCAGCACAGCCCAATACGGTACATCACGTTAGTTAAATGGGATGTGCTAGGTTTGACTAATGGGCACAGTAGCCCAGCACAGCACGCGACACGGATTAGCACGTGGCCCAGCCCAGCACAACATGTTAAGAAAACACGTCATAGCATGCACAAATACAAAACATAACAAGGTATAATACATCAGATTTTGTGTATATTTTACAAAAGAGTTACTATTCTATCTAGTTTTTGACCTTTTATACCGATTTATTTTTATAACAACACATATAATACCTAAATATTTGGAAATATCGTTGTTATAATGTCATTACCCATATATACTTGACTAGAACATTAATTCACATATTGTCTATTTAGATATTGTGATAATGTCCGACTAAATGTATACCATTAAGTGACCTCAAATTATTTATAGCACGTGTGCCAGCACGACACAGCACGGCACGTGCTGTGCCTGTGGGATGTGTTGTGCCTAGCTTTTTACTAATAAAGCACAACACGATACAACACGTTTAAATTGTTGGCACAACCCAGCACGGCGCGTGGCACGTGAAGCACGCGACTTAGTGTGCCGAGATAATGCCGGGGAGGCACGTTTTACACCTCTACCTTTAAATGCTGACCCACGTAGAACATGATGAGAATGTTATCATCGGACATATAATTAGGCCAAGTCATGGACAAAAATCATTTTCTTTGAGAATATTGGTGATTGATTTTTCTTGTTTTTGCTCGGTCTTGATAGGAAGTTAAGAGGACCTGATCGCCTGAGAAATGCTCATTCCCGCACCACATTATTAGGGACAAACCGATTCAACAGTCAAGCCCCATGCGAGAAAAATATCGAATAGGGTGCCAAACCAATTAGGGACAAACCAATTCAACGGTCTTCGTTGACTTTGGCTTTCCTTCTTCTTTGTCTACTGCTTCCTCCTTTCACGAAGTATCTCTTCGTTGGCTTTAGCTTTGGCTCTGGCCTTCCTTCTTCGTTGGCTTTGGCTTTGGCCTTCCACGAAGTAGCTTCAAGTCCCACAAAAGTCCCACAAAATAGCTTTTAAGTCACGAAATAGCTTTAAGTTCCACGGAATAGCTTTAGGTGCACCAAGTAGCTTTCATCCCACTAGGTATGTTATCAGCATCCACGAAGTAGCTTCTCAGCATTCCATGAGGTAGCTTTGTCATGAACTCAATCACACGAATCTGATTCTTGGGCGTATTTTTCCGACCAGCTAACTAAACTCTTCCTTCGTGTTAAAGACGAGAACGGGTTCCTGTTATGCTTCGTTTTAGTGCGTATGAAACTTCCAGATCTGAATAGTTGAACGGAAGATTAAATAGATTAAGGAAGAGATTTTTTCTTTTGAGACTAAATTGTTGATGATATCTCTGTTGAATTTTTCTCCGGTGGAAGATTTCTCCGGATCTGCGCCTACTCCTTTGCATCATTTCCTTATCTCCTTGAACTGTTGATCCGTTTTTTGTAATGAAGATTCAAGTTGTTGACTGAGACCTCCATTTTTGCTCTCAAACTCGTTACCCTCCCCTCCATGTTTCTATCACTAAAATGTAACTACGGGAAATCCATAATTACACCCAAATGTTGTATTCATTGTTCTTGACTCATTTCAATTTCTAACACATATAACAATTCCTTGATCTAGTTTCTTTAGACACTAAATGATCATTGGAAGTGCTAAAAATATAAAAAGAGACACACAATTTTTACATGGTTCGATCCATAAAAGGGATCTAAATCCATGATCTTCACTATAATATTTTGGGGTTTACATGAGACTCCATTAATGAGTTTTTGAACTCTAGATCTAGTTTTCGGAAGAAGAAAATAAGGAAAAAAATAAAATCTCATCCCTTTGTCTTTCTTAAATATTTTCTTAATTACTAAAGAGTAGAAATGAATTTACCAAAATGTACTTTACTTACAAATTAAGGAAACTTAACTAAAATACTATGTAAACTATCTAGTAACCTTATACTACTTCGGCCTTCATTTTGCGCCATTAGCAGAGTGTGATTTTTGGAATCTACATATCTAATTCGTATCACTTTGTTTATTTCTATTTCGAACCTATATTCGATTTTGGTTCATTTCTCCTTAATCTAATAATTTCACTGAATAATTTTAGATTTGACCTCGAAAGCAAAGTCAATGGATAAACTCTCCACGACGCAGTCAAACAATTGAGTTGTCAACATCTAATTGGCTAGGTTCACACTTCCTATTTTTTAAAATATATTTATTTTTATGTCAAAGGTTAAATTCTTCGCTTATCATCACAAAATTACGGAGAATGTTGAAAATAGGGAAGAAGTGGTCTTGATTGTTTGAAAAGTGATGGATAAGTAGGTTCACCCGTAGACTCTCCAAATCATATCTTAGCAATTACAAGTTGATGATATATTAACGCGCTTCATTTTCGTACACGCATAAGAATTCATCGCTTTCAACCCAACTTGGTACGAACTAGCTTTTCTTTTTTGTATTAGAATGAGTGTGCATGCATGCTTATCGACTAAAGAAGGCTTTGGTTGACCAAAGCAACTATTTTAGAAGTTTAGTTTAAACTTCCGACCTCCATAGTTTCTTTCATGGGACCTCATTGGCCGCAATTTTTTGTATAGTAGTAAGAAAACTGGTTCTAATCAAAGAGTACTAGTCAAACATAACTTTAAGTTGTCAAAGAAACAAATACTATTAAAACCTCTTTACACTCCCATCTCTTAACATACAAACACTACTGATCTTCTTTCCTCGGCTCAAATTCATCCCAATACCTCTTAATATTAGTTTGATCGGTATATCAGAGTCAACAATGGAGAACTACAAAGAAACAAAACCTTCTGCACCATCGGCCAACCCTCGGACAGACATGGAGTCTGGTGGTCAAGCAATTCCGGCTGCGAGGCCAGGAAAGAGTGAGAAAGTAAGTTTGATTCTGAGGGTTGCAGCTTTAGTGTTCTCGGTAGTTTCAGTTTCATTCATTATTATGGCTTGTACCAAAAATTTCGATGGATTACATCAGTTAAGGTACGTAGCAGTCTAATCTGACTCATCTTAGCTTCTTAAATAAGCGTGTTGTGCCGTGTTGTATTGTGCTTTGCCGGGCACATTTATTTTATATTTTCAATATAAATACTTTCCAAATATTTAGATATTATATGTGTTATTATGAAAATAAGTCAATATAACATAATTGGCTAGAATAATGTCTCTTTTGTGAAATATACACAAAATGTGATGTATTGTACCATGTAGTGTAACGTTTTATACCAACTATGACGTGATTTTTTAACGTGTTGTGCTGTATCGTGTCATGTGCTTATCCATGTTACGTGCTGTGCTGGGTCACTGTACTGATTAGTCAAATTCATCCCGTCCCAATAAATTAACATGTTGTGCCGTGCGGTGCTCAGTCACGTGCAGGGTTGGGCTGTGCTCAAATTTTAACGTTCCGTGCTGGACTGTGCTCGTGCAGGCACAATCCAATTTACACTTCTACTCTAGGATATATATTAGGAACAAAAACTTCGTTTTTATGAAAATAAAAAAAACCCGACACGGAACTTTAGCTAAGCATGTAACATTTCTCTGATCTCTTCACAACAAATTTGTATATCCAAAAAATAACATTTGAAACAACCAAATATTTTTGAATACAAGAAAATTGCGACACTTAAATATTATTTATGCAGCATTAATATTTTAGGGACACATACCACCTGTTCCTCCAAACGCCGTCGTTATCTTCCAATCCCTCTTATATTACCAGCAAACAAAATGTTATAGAAATCTAACATCGTATCAAGCTTGATTGGTACTTCATAGGGAATATTAAGGACACATACCACCAGGTCCTCCAAACGCCGTCGTTATCTCCCAATCCCCTCCTATATTACCAGCAAACAAAATGTTGTAGCAATCTAACGTCGCATCATGCTTGATTGGTACTCCATAGGGGTTTAGGTTAACAGATTGGCCTTTTTCATCAATGTACTTCATTTTCCTCATAAATGCCGTTTCCAAATAATCTTCAAGTTGAGGTAAATACCCATTTCCCATCGGCGGAGATGGTGTTTGAGGTTTAGCCCCTGCAACCCCTCCATATCGTAAAACTGAAGCATTGTTTGTTAAATGTGTAAAATTTCTTTTTGGCCAATATCCTATAGTTCTGGTAGTAATCAACCACCAGTTACCAGTCTGTGGGTCCTGTCAATATATTTATAATAAGACAATCTAAGAAAATCTCTTCATGCATTTTATAAGGAAGAACCTATATAAAAATCATCCCATTAAGTTGTTACAAAACTTCTACTTACTAAAATTCTTAAATGTAAAGGTCATACTTACACGGTATACTTTGACATGCAGCGCCCATGCATCTTTTCCATAGACTGATAATGGTTCTAAAACTGCACCAAGAGATACATCATTGTCAACTTGAACAAACCCAGAACAAAGCACGTTGAAGCAACCTGTTTGTTTCTGATTGTCTGCCTGTCATTTAGGATTTAAAAATTAATTACTGTGTGAGAATTCAGGATTCAATTAGTATGTAAGAATTCAGGATTTGATCTCAACCCATTAGCGTCAGCATTTTTAATATTAGCATCAGGATGCATAAAATCTGTGTATTAATTTCTAAAAGAAAACCATGTATATTGAATTAGTAGAAAAATATACACCATGTATATTAAATTCATAGAATAAAATTAAAAAAAACCATGTTAAGGTCCAAATATACCGTCCAATAACCAAATAGTCGAGTGTGGTTATCGCCGAAGACTACAGGATATACCTCAAAGTAAGCGAAAAATATTATTAATAGAAGATAACACAAATCAGTATAGTAAATAGATGACTTATCATCCAACCAAATTCAATGCTATTTATTTTCTTCATCTGGACCATTTTTGATCCAAATTTGTGCAGTGCTGAACTAGTTGTTATCTAGTTCAAGCCCATGTACACTTATATGAGCTGAAGCTCCAAAAAATGCCTTCGTTTCGCTAAATTCTACAATAGAGACAACCTATAACCAAAAAAATACAACGTATCTTATAAGTGCCAAACCAAATTTTCTTAGTAAAAGTATATTACATCAATAAATAACCAAACAATATTTTAATCCCACATTAATGGTGATTTTTCTGGTTTATGGTTAGTTCCATCAAAACTATTTTTTAAGCCATATCAAAACTTGTGAAGTACCAAGTAACGGAATATATGCAAGTGTAATTTTACTAAAAGTACTTAATTATGGTCGCGAGCTTAACTCTTTTCTATTCTTTTACATTTAATATTCACTAACTAGACCATTAATAAATAACTTTAAATTAAAATATAGTATTTGATTTAAGAGAAACATTAAGAAACTTTATTAAGAAATTTAAATGTTTTATCCGGGTTTATTATCGGTTCTGAATCCATTAATTTTAAACCACGTAGGATGCAGCTCAAATAACCAATTATGATCCCTATGATATGATATTGGAATCATACGAGTTTACATCCACGATTAAAAGGATATGATTTTGTGTTTTTCCAGGAGGAACTTTTCAGGTCAACTATAGGTCCAAAAAAATTGAGATGGAAAAGCAAAATATGAGTGTATAAAATAATTTTGAAAAGTTTGAAACGAGAATTTGCATGGGCATGTAAAATCCAACAGATAAAAAGTGCGATCATGCACAAAAGTGATCTAAGTACAATGCTTACACGGATGTCCATAAGCGAGAGAGTGTAAGCGCTTGGATCGATTGGAATCCTATTTTGCAAAAGCTTTCGAGCATTAATTAAATCTTCCTTTTTTATCCTGCGGATAGGTACCGTTTTTGGTGGACATCTTTCATTTTGAAACCCGTTATCAATATTTAAGCTCCTAAAAATAGATGATGAAACGTTTATGTTAGTCGTTTCTTCTGGAATTGAACTTGAAACCATTTGTATTTTATGATCTTTGAGCAACGGATGATCAAACGCAGGTTTCTTATAAATGTCGATGCAATCTACTGTATCTCCAAATTTGGTCTGAGAGCATACCAAGGAAATATATTAGCAAAAACCAAGTTTATGAATAACCAAAGTCTAAAGAAAATATTAAGATGAATACAAAAGAGGGAGATTAACATAACACCTATCATAATAGTTTTGATTGGCTTTTTGTTTAGAATTTTTAGTTGTTTTTCCAGTTCCAAATCTTCTGTTTCTCTTTTCCATACACTTGCTTCTTCTCCGTATACAAATTGTCTTTCCGTGATGAGATTAGGACCAAGAACACAATAAGACTAACATTTGAATACTCCATAGCCTAAGTTATCTTGTAACAAGATTCTTGTTTTTGCAATCCATTGAACAAAAATGATCCCTTAAATAATTTATTTGTGATAAGATGCTAATTAAGACCCACTATTTTAGGAATATTGCCTTTAATTTGGTTCAGAAGGATTCATGCATTTGTCGATTAAAATACAGATTATTTTAAGGAAATAGTCTATGTAATTATTAATGCTGCATTTATAGTGTTAGTTTTGGACAATAATCTTTACCATACCATGTATGCCTCTTTTAACTGAGGTGCATGCACGAAGCTTATCACCTGTTGATTGACAGCTGTGCACACCGTCTTCTCTCCTGCTAGACAAAAAATTAGGTAGACTTTTAGATAATTGCTAAAACAGGGGATTAACAGGCACAATGGTACATCGTTTGAAAAATCCGACGATCAGAAGGGCTCTTATCTTTTGTTTTATATAAGACGATACCCCGGTAAAGATTGGCATTAGCCTTTAGGAATCTTGGATTTTTACTCGCTTTGGATACCTATGTAATTCCTGTAAAAAAAGACATTTATGTAGTAATTGGTGGAAGTGAAAAGATGCATTCTTCTGAAGAATTGCACATTCACATACTGGATTGGAGATTCTGTGGGTAATATGGGACAAAATACTAAAGGAATGGTTGAACACCGAAAATATAAAATCTTATGTTCAGTATTGTAGGTAATACATATTACAGTAGCTAGCAGGAAACAAACAATGGTGATAAACATTAAGTCATTCATTCCAACATAAATTGGAGATTAGATTATGAGTTGATTCTAAAAAGCAATCAGAGTGTCATAGTTGTGGAGTTTCTAGGTAAACATGAAGTTATTTGTGCCATGATTCATAACAGAAGGCGACATAAATCAAAATACAAGTCTATTGGCCTGTCTTTGACACTAATGCTTGTAATATTGATGCAACTTCTCAATCTGGGGTTAACAAAGAGTATAATGCATCCAACGTTCTCCTAGCCCCAAAAATGGTTTGTTAAGCAGATTTCTCTAATGGGAGCACATAGTAAATTAAGAGCTTTCTATCCATTAACTATGCTGATTTTGCTAATCGGAGTAACGTAAATTAATATTTTTCTGTCCATTAACCACACTCATAGATTTTAACCACCTGAAGACCTCTTGGCGACCTCAAATGGCCCACAAATTTTGTCGTTGACAATGGTTAGTTTCTGGACCAAGTCTTTTATACACAAATCCACAGCCCCCAACTCTCTTCTCATATGCAGTACTTTCCCTCCCTAAAATTGCTATCACCTACCCTCTTGAATATCTTGAGTCTCCTCACATGGCTGGTCGCCTTCAGTCAATGGCCACCTGAAAAGCTAAGAATTTCCTCAGTCATGTGAGGAGCTCAGCAATCTTGAATATGTGTTTGGGGATTTTAATAAAGTGCCACACTTTCAATTTGAAGTTCAAGAAAATACCACCGTTTTTTTCAGAGTTTATTTAATGCCACACATTTGACCTTTTCCATCCAAAAAAATGTTGCCATCAGTTAATGCATAGCTGGCAGTTATCCAGCTTAGTAAAAGACATATACACCCTCAAATTCATAGTGTACCCGTCTATAACCAATTCAATCACCATTGCGTTGTTCTGTTGCCATGAACCATCATGAGAACGAGACTCCATACCAATTTCTCGACTTGCAGATAAAGCCCAACAGACTGCAACGTCTTTGTTTACTACCAATTGCTTCTCGACCAAGACCAAAATACCCCATACAATCCAGCCAGGTAGAAAACTCAAATGCGATTTTGGTTTCCATCTCGTCACCACTCTACTTGAACCATCAGCCAGCGTATACACCTTTCCTCTCTCCGTCTTCTCACTTGGACGGAACAACACCTTCAACTGATCCGGCTGATTTGTGAGAAAGAGAACGGCAGAATGAGCATCTTCTTCCTTGTATATTTAAAATTCTTCATCAGTTAGTCTAAAAGCTCATGGATCTAATATCCAGTGAACCCCAAATTCTATCCTCCTTACACTCGATCATCCATAAGAACAATCAACACCATTTTCAGATCAAGCCCATCGCAATGCAAGTGAACTTCGAACACTACTTGCCACCCATTGATTCTCATGTCTTCTAATTCGCAAGAACAACTTCCATTAAACCCAATCTCAGCCACCGTCTCCTGTAATTCATGACCACCATTTGATCAAAACCAAATTGGGCAAAACCCATCTTCAGATTACATCAAAACCCCCGATTCAATTCCTTGGTTGCTGTTTGAAGAAGTCTTGTATAGGAACGGTAGGCATCCACCATTTGATACTAGCACTGCCTCAATCGACCGAGACTCAGCAGAGAACGACATCCCAATTTATTCAACTCCACGAACTCAAACCATTGCTTAAAATTCAAATCGACCCACCAATCACAACAGCTCAATTCATGTTTAAATCCCGATTCAAACCATCTGCCACACTTGTAAATCCCAATTCAAAAAATTGAAATCGACCATTGCTTCAAATTGAATCGGGATTTAAACATGAACCGACCCACCAATCACAACAGCTCAATTCATGTTTTTTCTGTGGATACAGCTCAATTCTTCAAATTAATACTCAAACCATTGCTTCAAATTGAAATCGACCCACCAATCGGGATTCAAATCAAAGACATCCTAAGTTATCTTTTCTCCACATAAAAACCCTAGCTCTTCGATTTATCTTCAAAATGGTTTCAGAACATTAATTAAACTTCAACCCCTTTGTTCTACATCTGACAGCAACCCTAACTTCAGAACTCCTATGTTCGATCTACAGCAGCAACTCCATCCTCTTCATCCCGTGCTCAAACAATCACAACAGCATCACCGACAATCAACTCTTAACGTTTCTCTTAAGTTTCTGATATCATAATCACAAAATCTTCTCACGGAAACACGAGAAGAGAAGAACAGCGGAAAGAGGAAGAAGAAAGAACTAACGGGGAAAGATGGTGAACCCATGACTAGTATAATAGGGTTTTCAAGGGTAAATATGTAAATCGCGACAGATTATTCTGGCCGAGTCAGCGAAAAAGACCAAGTGTGTGGGTCCTGACGGAAAAACTAACGGTTGTGGCATTTAATAAACTCTGAAAAAAAACGGGTGACATTTTCTTGAATCGGGATTTGCATGTGTGGCAGTTTGTTAAAAATCCCTATGTGTTTCTTTTCTGGTGTGAGCCACCCAAAAAGGTAACGAATTGGAAAAAACTAAGAGCATGTTTGGTACCGTTTTCAAAAACATAACCTTTTTTTTTCTTGTTTTCATTTTCTAAAAATTGTTTGGTAAACTGTTTTTGAAAACAAGAAAAATTAACTAAATTTGATCAAATGTAAAGATTTGTCTAAGAGATAGTGATATTAGCCATGACTGACTTGCAGTCATTCCCCCGATCCCTTACTTTGTTCAGAAAAAAAAAGGAATAAAGAAGAGAAAAAACATAAAACAATAATTTGTTGTTTTCATTTTTTTGTTTTCAAAAACAGAAAACAGATAGAAAATATTTTATAAAAATGTCCCTACCAAATGTGTTTTTTCTGTTTTTGAAAACAGAAAACTGTTTTTGAAAACTATACCAAACAGGGCCTAAGATTCTTGGAGGCGGGGAGAAACACCAGCGGGTATAAGAGAACTTGAAACGAAAACACCAGCGGGTATAAGAGAACTTGTTATTCTTGAAACATTGCGGTACTATGTAACAAAAGAGCGTGGTATAGAAGAGTTAGGAAACCTTAACCTTCTCAATTCATTAGTTATTTCGGACCTTCAAAACGTGGATTCGCCTGATCCTGAGAGAGCATATTTGAAGGAGAAACATAACCTTTCTAAATTGTCACTGCACTGGGGTACGTTTGCTTAGATAAAGATTATTTTTATATATTTATTTTATTTTTTAGGTTTTCTGATTTTTTTTTCCCAGAATGGGGTATGTTTTATTGCTTTATCTATACATTCTTACTTTTTCTGTTTCACATTAGGACTCTTAGGAGTAGAGTCATCTGCCATTTGGGGGACTACCGATTATCAAGATCATAGTAGTGGCGTATTAGAAGCTCTCCAACCTCCCACTATGCTTAGAATTCAACGATTACAACACCTCCTACCAAATCCAAAGGGGATATGTTGTTAATACCGATATAAGAGATATATCTACACAACACCATCATCTCAGTTTCTGTACCAAACACCACACAACAACCATCTTTTTCGTTGAATTCAAAGCATAGTGGGAGGTTGGAGAGCTAAATTGAATTCATCTTTTTCTGCAAGTGCCTAAAACTAAAAGCCAGCTAAATTGAAGACGCTGGTGCACTTTCACGGCCAATTTAGTATTTATCATGTGCCAATCCAAAAACGATTACAAGACCTCCTACCAAATTGGCATGTATTCCAAACGTTAGATTCGTATAAATTGGCATGTATGCATGTATTCTAAACGGACAACTCACTCGTATAAATATACGCTTTGGATAGGATTTGAAAGGTACGATGGTGAGCTGTGATCAGTAAGTAACATGATTATACGGGTTTCTAAATTTGAATTTATTTACGACTCAATCTGTGCTATTTTGCTTTTTAAAGTTTAAGCTTTACGATCAAAATTGATGAAAAGTAGACTATGTTGTTTCTAAGCATAGTCGTCACTTCTCAAATGGCCCACAAATCTTGTCGTTGACAATGGTTTGTAGTGGTTCCAATTTACGCCATGATTCGTAACAGAAGGCGACCTCAAATCCACAGGCCCCCACTCACTTCTCATATGCAGTACTTTCCCTCTCTAAAATATCTATCACCTACCAACTTGATATATATCATGAATGGATTGGACAATCAAATCTTCTTGCACAAAAAATAAATGGCTTGGTATACTCGTATGGATTCTTATTTTCTTGAGAATGGTTTTCAGAAATGCCCATATGAACCTACTTTATACATCAAGACTACTGCAAATGAAGATATATTTATCGTTTGTTTGTTTGTATGTAGATGATCTGATTTTTACCGGAACTAACCCAAACATGATTGCTGAGTTCAGGGAGGCAATGGTTAGTCATTTTGAGATGACTGACATGTCTTATGTCATACTTTTTGGGACTTGAGGTTGTACAAGAGGATGATGGGATTTTCATTTCTCAAAAGAAATATGCTGCTGATATTTTGAAGAGATTTAAGATGGAATCTTGCACTCCTATAAAGACACCAGGTGGAAGGTCGAGTAAACTGGGATCAGACTTGTAAAGGTGACCCTGTAAATCAAACTCATTATCGTCAAATAGTTGGGAGTCTACGTTACTTAACTGCTACCAGGCCTGATATACTATTTGGAGTCGGATTGGTTAGCCGGTTTATGGAAGCACCAAGTCAAGTACATCTTCAAGCTGCCAAAAGAATCTTGCGACATGTAAAAGGCACACAAGATCATGGTCTTTTTTATTTATCGTCTAATAATTCTGAACTGACTGGCTACACCTAATTACGCTCTTTTTTATTAACCACGGAGTTAGGACTGATCTTGGTTGTTGATTTAGGCATAAATGAGTTTGGTTCTCTAGATCAGCCATTTTTGTATGTTTTTTTATTTATTTTTATTTTTTTGGTAGGTGGAATCATCGTCTTTTCTTCTACAGGTATTGCTTCTTTTGCTCAGTCCGCCCTAGTATGACGTGTTGCTTCTTTTGCTCCGGCTGCCGTATTATGAAATCTATTAGGATTAGCTTGATTTTATGTTGATTTTTTCTTTTTCTTTTTTTTGCATTTATTATTTGATAAAGGAATATGCTTTCGCCTGGTGCTGCTTTTGTTGTTCAAAGCCAGCATTTGTAAGGTAGTATAGTAGTACTTATACGAATCTATTGTGCTAATAACCAAGTAGGTACATTTCCATACGCCCATATGACAACATGAGTTTTTTCATTTTAATTTTGAAAGAAGAATGAAGGTGTTGTTCACAAGTTGAGTGCTAATAACCACCTACGTTAAAAATTACATCCGCCCATATGACAGTATGGCACCATGCCTTTGTACTGGTGCAGGAGTCAGGTGTCTCCTTGCAGCTGCTCAGCCCACTTATAAGAGGTAAGTTGCTGCAATTGATTGAAGAGCACCTCCATGGCTCCACCAATATCTCTGCGACGAACTATTGAAGCGCTACTGCTTCCTCACGGGTTTAATTAAATTTAAGTATCATCATTATAAAAACATCCATGACATTGTGAGTGTGGTGAATAAGACTGTGAAATTGTCCTATAAATAAGACTGTGAATGAACGTTGTGTTGTTTGTATATTCATGCGCCAAAATTAGATATTTGTGTCAGTTGACTCAATTGATTTCATTTATTTTTTTGAGTCAACTTCATGTTTCATCTCACTCTTTACTCATAACTTAAAATTCTCAGTAGTCTGTTTCGGGTAGTGGCTTAAACATTGATGGTACGTGGTACCATTGATCAATTTGCTCCAGTGTGGTACAAAGAGGTAGGCAGTCTCATCTCCATTTGTGTGTTTCAGATAGTGGCTTTTTTTTTAATTCTCCACGATCTTTTATATTTTGTATGGCCGCAAAAATTTGTTTAATATGGCCTTTAACGGGATCAGATTCTTCTGGCCTCCTGACTCATGATTTTGATTGCTGAGACAATATGTACACTTTAAGGTTATTCAGTTTATTTTAAAGGTTAGAATTTACAAGCAAGTTCTGCCGGTTTTGTACAGAGGTTTAAGTTGTGCCGAATGAGTTGTATTTTTGAGTGAGTTTCCTTTTACGTATAAGGTCTTCCATAATGAGTGCATACTTTTTGGTGGTGAAAAATGTAATCAGTTGATACTCAGACGTGCCAGTGCATTGTGTATTATTTTCAAAATTGCCAGCGTCATACAATGTGTCACACACTCCGAACAAGGTAATACATATTTTTTGTCCTTCTCTATTAGCACTTAACACAACGATAGTTCATTTCCACAATGTATACAAATTTAAATCATTTCTTTTACCGTAATTAGGACTCATTTCTTTTTATGTAAAATGGTTTCTCGCTTTAAGAACAAGTCTGATGGTGGAATCCATCCATCTTCCATTTTCCATGCCGCCTTAGCACTTGGAACTGTGGATGGAAGCGCAAATGTAATGGTGGAATAGTAGAAACACGATTCTTAATGGAGTTAAAAAATGCAATTAAGAATGGAGCTAAAAAACACAATTAAGAATGAAACTTTTTTTTCAGCCGTTAGATTTCAACAACTCATTTTAAATCTACGGATAAAAAAAACGCAATTCTTAATTGTGTTTTTTTAGCTCCATTCTTAATTGCGTTTAACGCTATTCTTATTGGCGTTCAGATGAATTCCAGGAACCCTTTCACGAAACCGTGGAACCTTGGTTGGATTTTCTGTGGAAGATCCCAACTTGGAACCCACTGAACTTGACATTCCATGATTTTTCCACACTTGGAGTAGTTTGGATTCCACCATAAGACTTGCTCTAACAGGGGGAAACTACAGTTGGCAAGACGCGTATATGTTACTAAGGCCGCGCAAGAAATGTTGATCGACATTATGGAAGGGGATACGTATAGCCATAGTACACATGAATGTCATCGAGATTACTTAGAAGGAGCATCCAGGAATGGTAGAGGGAAACAGGTGACTAGCTGCTTCAACACATCTTACTAATTTAATTGGTATGCTCATCATATATTTGTCTTTTTTTTTTTTGAACAATCAAACCACGTTTCATTCAATCCAAAAAGATGATTACATGATTGTTTACAAGAAGTAGAACATCAAAATATAAGAAGATTAAACCCAAATACAAATAAAGATAACAATTACATATAATTCGCGAAGAGAAAAAGCAAAATGCCGCAATTGTACGAAAAGTAGAGAGAAAAGATGGTATAATCCGGAACCAATTCCGACCATTTTGAATGTTTGTCTTCTATAACAAGAGATGCTCCAAAAAGAAAGGAGTGCTTAGTCCTTAATATTGTATATATGAACGAAATGCCTGAATGCCCTAAATCTCTTTTGTTGAAGATGAACTCAAACCGATGTCGTGTTGAATCGTCGATGTTCTCGGATCTAGAATAACAAGGCATGAACCAACCAACAAAGGTTGAACAAATCACCATCAAAGTGAAAAAATAATCGCTCCCAAAAAGAAAAAAAAATCCCCCACAAAGCGAAGATAAAATCACCAAAACGATGAAAAAATGTGTCTAAAGACACCACAATTTAAAAAAGGGAAACTTGGAAAAATTCCCCATAATTGGATACCCTGTAGGGAAAATACCCCGTCAAATAAAATTTATAAAAAAATGCCCACCGTTATACTTTACATCCAATCACAGATAAAAGTCAAACTCACCCGATTCACTAGTCAATATCTCCTTTTACGGGAATAAATAAAAACATATTCTTCTTCACTCCACTGTATCTTTTTCTGCATTAAACCTTAAGACAAATGATTTAGAGATTAACATCCATTCATCATCCGACCCTCATACTTCACCACCTCTTACTGTATCTATTTCCTATCCTTTCACCTCCTCCTCAAACCTACTACTGATGAGAATGATGATACTAATGATTTCGATTCATTTCAAATCACATCTCTAATTCGTGATTCTGATGTCTGCTTGATGATCTAATTCAACAACACTGAGCTGATCAACATCATTCCCAGCTTCTAAATCATCCGTTGAATCAATACCAACAGTTAAAATCACTATTTCATTATTATTGAATTCTACATAGGTTAAGAAGAAGAGAAATCAAATAAAATTTCATTTTCCATAGTTCTTTGCACAGGTGTAGTTTAATTTTGTTTATTTGGAATATGCAATTTTTGGTTTAAGAGTAATTTGAAAGATGTATTAAGGGTTTTAAATGGGCTGTAGTGGGTGTAGCAAATTGGATTACTCATTTTGAATGTTCAATTGTAATGATTGTGGTTCAGTTGATGAAATTTGATTTTCAGCGTTCATAGAATTTCTGTAAAACCATGTAATAAAATTTTTGAGTGGTTTGTAATGGATATAGATTTTAGGTTCATAAAAACCGAAGAAGAAAGGTGACTTCTTTTTCATCAACACTATACATGATACAAAGTTTGCAGATTAGACGGCGTGCCTGTAGCCGTTGGATTACAGGGAAAATTTTCTTTTCACACATACAATCCCGCATGTGTGCACAGTTTGACTTTTTAATTAGGACCCGATGGGGCGTTTTCCCATAAGTTTCATTTGACGGGGCATCGAATTTCGGGGCATTTTCCCGGTTATCCCTTTAAAAAACAACATCTTATTCAATCGCAAAATCTACTAAAACAAAACAAAACAAAAAAAATCCTTGCTAAGATGAAAGGACTTTAGGGTTTTTTTAGAAGTGAAGAGAAAAGAAAGAAGAAGAAAGTATTTGTTCCATTTTGAACTCCATAAAAATTAAGTGAATTTTATTTATAGAGAAAGGCTAACTAACAATGTTGACCCAAAGGGAGTTCTTGGTGTGGTAAATACTATATCACATTTCAATTATTCACCTAGCATGGCTTTAATCTATTCACTAGATCGCTCATAGATGCGATTTAATGTTGTAGGTACGAGCCGGTTGTGAATTCAATCTTAGTAGCCATGGCTCAGCAAGTTAAAGTAGGGAAACCGAAGAGTAAGTATTTACTAAATTGCATAATCTAATTCTGAACATATTGGTGTTTCAAGAGTTGGCTGGTTTGCTTTTTTGAACATTTTAGTTCGCCATAGGTGGATACAGGGAGAAGACCAATGCAAGTGCCTAAATGAAGTTGTTTAGCTCAAAAAGAAACGGTCATGTATTGGCTCCAGTTGTTGCTTATTCTTTTTTTTTTTTTTTTTTTGATCGGCAAAAATAGTATATTCAACGATGGAAGCATATGCTAAGAAGCATAGCCCAAAATGGATACAAAGCTATATACAAAAGATGTCACAAGGACCCAAAGAGAAGTAAAAACGAAAAAGAAAGTGAAGGAGGATGGAAGAATTTCGAAACCCAATTTAAAATGATATCGTCGATTGCGACATCAGAAAAAGAAGGCAGATTACTGGCCAAAGAAAAAGTCTTCGGTTTAACTTCCAATATAATTGCTTCGGGAGGTTTTTTCTTATGATTGAAAATCCTTTCATTTCGTTCCAGGCTTCCAGCCATAAGAGAAGATGTCGAAGAACTTGAAGTTATTTGCAGGAAATCCGTTGAACAGGCGAAGTACTTAGCCAATATTTCTTTCTAGATAAGAAGATACTTTCAGTGCCCCTCAGAGGATAGGTCTTACACTATAACAAAACATGGCATTAGCGACGAAATTCCTGGCGACATGCAAATTTTCGTCGCTCTATATAATAAATAGCGACCTAAAAAAATGTGGTCGCGAAATGATAGTTTTAGCGACATCTAGAAAAAATTGTAGCTAAAATCGTCGGTAAATCATATAATCAGCGACCTAGTCTGATGTCGTAGCTAAATCATATAAACAGCGACATAAATCAATTATATCGGCAAAATTAGATTTTAGCGACAATATTGATGGTCGTTGAAAATAAAATTTTAGTGACATAATCCAATTTGGTAGCTGAATGGTTAGCTTTCAGGATAAGTTCGTTCTAAGTAACGAATATATTTATGGAAAATTATAAACGCAGAAAATGAGATTATCAGGAAAGAGTGAAAACGAATGAGTTAGGTTCGTGTTTTTTTCTTTTTTTTGGCCGAATAAACCCCCTTGTGTCCTATACTCATTAGTATTAGGAGGGTTCATTTTTTAGAGAACAATGTATTGGAAGGATGGTTTTCTTAATTAGATGAAACCAAAGATGGTTGGTAGCCTTGTAAGCTAAAAAATAGGAAAACCAACTAACCACGTTTACAAGTGGTACCTCAAAGAATGAGTCAACAGTAAACACTTCCCTAGCCTGAACAATAGGGATTATTCTAAACACCACATCACTCGATCTACGACTGACTACTTCAACACATTTTACTGTTCGACTAATAAGAGAGAGATAAAACCAATGGAGTGGAGCTGAATCCTAAGTGTTATTTTTAGAAAGAAGGAGAAGGACAATCAGGAGCTTACGTGAAACAACAACCACTAATCATAGGAGGTAGATTTTTTGTTTTTTACTTATACATTATATAAGTGCAACTTTAATTCACCGATTGATTCTTATAGTTGTACACTTCCTTGATGGATTGTTAGGGATGTAGCTCAATATTCTAATTCTCTGTTTGAGATGGGGAACTAATCTAATTATTAACATAGTGTAGTAATCTCTAATTACCATAGCACTAGCACTTTCCCCTTTGATAACGTTTTTTATTTTAAGCATAAGTAATGTTTGTTGCTGTGTTTGGAACCTATTATTAGTCATCTTATGGTCTTTCCTGTTGTTTCAGATAAATTTTAGAGTATCAACTGTATACTCCCATGTCTGTAAATTAACAACGATGGGAATGGTTTAATTAAGAAGATGCAGGGATATGAGTTGGATAAGTATATGTGGTATATGCCCAATTTTAACTTTGGTTTAACTCTTAACAGGCCTTGCTAGTGGCTATTGGAAGCCAAATATGGATATGAGTTGGATTCGACAAAAAAAACGAACGTCGGACGAATATACAAAAGATATCAAATCTTTTATGGCAGTAGCAAAGAACAGTGATGAGCCCGTCTGCAACGATCCTAGATATATATTTCATTAGAGTAAGGGAAAAAATATTGCACTTACTTCCCCGTGAGGCCTAGATTGCAAAGATTATTTATTTCGAAATCCACGGCACCAACAATGCGATGGCACAAAGATAAGCATGTCCAAACAGAAGACATACTAAGACACCCGACGGACACTGAAGTGTGGAAAGAAGAAGAAGATCTTGATGCACGAGAATCTGAAAGACACGATGCAGAAGCAGAGGTCGTAGACACACGTATTGAGCTCGATGATGATGATGAGATGTAGCGTTTATGTATTTATTTTCATTTTTTTCTCTCATAAAGTATGGATGGAATGGAGCTGCTTCAGTATGTGAAATGGCTAATTTCAAGAACTGTCAGTAGGACTAACAGGAACTTGCTGCTGCAGGTGTAGGTTATCTTAATGAGCTAGAGAATCTAGTAGAAATAAAATAAGCTTTAATTTACAAATCTAGTACCAATTCAAAACGAACATTGCATATGCTGCTTCTGACGCCATGTTTGAGTTAACAAGTCTATCTGGTTTCATTCGACAAAATGACTAAAAAAATAGAGTTAATCATAATCGCCATGTTCACTACAAAGGTGTATCTTTTAACAATGTAGATTATTTTAGAGAACAATTAATCTCATAATTTTTAATGAAGCAATTTTAGTTTAATAAGATTGATACTCTCTGCTTTTATGGAGGGGAACAAGTTGATTACTCATTCTTCGAGTACTTCCTTGCGCACACTAATGTTTCGGCCTTACATTTGAGCAGCAAATTATCAAACTGGTGCAATCAAAATAAAATGCAAAATAGAGTTTCAGAGTTTCTAGTTGAAAAAATTCCAGTCGAAAGCTAAAGATCTTAACTCTCAATTGCGCTAGAGTAATCCTATTATACTGCCGCAGTGGTTTGCTAGCCTCTCAGAAATTGGTATTACCCCAATACACGAGTATTTATGTTTTAGAATTTTCTTTTTCCTAAATGGACGCATTTTCGTTGACTGCCTATAATTATATAAAATAATCTCAATGGACTTTGGCACGGTGCTTCATATATTGTGAATCTTGTTATTCACCTTTAGCTTGGATCTCGAGGAAAATACCACGACCTGGAGGAAAACGTGTGCAGACGTGGCGACCCTCTAATGATAACATTTCCCACAAAATGATGTTTCTCCCCCTGAATAACCCTTCTCCCCAAGCCAACCATCACCACTACTAAAACCCACGAAGGGTTTAAACACCTTCTCTTCCATTGACTGATATTCTCCTTTCTACATAGATATCATCAGTATTAATCTTTTACCAAATAATTATTGTTCAACAAATTCTGCCTGATAATTTGAACATTTAAAAACAAATTATTATGCAATTTTAATAGGTTTTTTTTTCCCTAAAAGAGTATTTTCATATTAAGCTGCTACAAATCAATTGGAAGTTGCAGGTATTATCTTCAACATATTTCCATTAATTGCAATTTCATTTTGTTTTTTTTGCTCCATTATGTATTGTTTGAATCTTTTATATTCTTATTGAAGTCAATTTTTGTTGTTCTACAATTTTGGGACCTAAATTGAAATTCCCAACTGAAATTTACTTTGCAGATGTTCTGCATGAAAATTGTAGGCAGATTTTCCACCTTAGTAACTTACAATTATAATTGATTACTTCTCTGATTACCTAGATTGTTTAGTAAATCTCAATGTTTCTTTTAAACTTCTGTAATGTGTAACCTAATTGATTAGCTTAGAAAGAGAAACCTTGAACGATAAATTTGGTTTTGGATGAATGAGAAAAGGGGTTTTATAAGGTTTAACTAGTTTTTTATTTTGCAATCTGTTTCCCTTTATTTGGTCCAAGTTTGTCAAAGATTGCTGAGGCTAAAAAGTAATATATATATATAGATTTGTACTCATGTTACGCACTTCCATGATCAGCTATATTTTGAACCCATTAGTAGGTTACATCTTTGTTTACCAATGTCCTGTACTAGTACAAAAGAGATAAAATGTTATGGTTAGGGATTGCCGCCACTTTACCCTACAATTTTCCATCAAAACTCCATAATCTCAAGGCTACACACACGAATAAAGGTGCAGTTTAAGCTCACATAACTGAACTATCTAACTTTCATCCGTTATATATAATTCTGTAGTTTGGTAAGAGACTACAAATCAGGACCATGTACGACGAAGTAGTTAGTTCCAAACCTTGTACCATTGAGCAGCAAAATCCTGACCTTGTGCTGCTAAGCGATGACACCAGTGGTGTCATGTGAGGTGTTAGTGCCTTTAGCATTTGAATCGATAGGTAATGTGTTTTGCTTAGGGTTGCCTGGACCTGCTTGGTCTGGGTGAATGAATTGCTTGGTCTAGTAAAGAATTTGGAAACAAAGTTCGGGCTTTGTCACCATATGTGGATTTAGAAGATGTCATTTTTGAATAAGGTTCCTCCAATTGTTTATGTTTCGTCTTGGTCGGCTTCTGCTGGTGGAGGTTTATAATATCTTAGAGACAACATGTAAAAGAGACATGTCAAATTTCCATGTCACTATTCAAAGGTATATTTATAGAGAACGTCGTCGGAGAGAACTCTGTTTGCTGTTGTCAGTTATCACGGATTCCCTGTAACAGTGAGAAAATAGATTGAAGCAATCTGGTATTGTTATCAGTTGTCTTTTAGTGTCAGTGTGTCACTATATTGCTTAAATTTGTCCCTGGTTGTATTATAATATTTAGCTTTCTTTATTGCTTTTGCTCTTAACCCGTTGCTTTGAAGACTGCTAGACAGGCCAAAGAGGAATAGAAAAACTTTGATGTCAGAGTTTTTTCTCTCAAAAATGAAGATCATATTTGTGTGCTTGTTTTATGTTTTAGTAATATTTAAAAAGAAACTTTATGATAAGAGGGATTGTTTTTTGTTCTTCAAGTTTGAGATTTGAACATTAGCTATATACACTTCTTTGATTAGTATAAGTATACCGGTTATATGCCTTTACTTACTTTTGGGTGATACCTTAACAGGCCTTGCTAGTGACTACTGGAAACCAAAGATGGAAAGGAGTTGGATTCGGCTAAAAGATAGAACTTCCGACGAATATGTAAAAGGTATCCAGTCTTTTATGGCAGTAGCAAAGAATTACGCTGATGCCGAGTAGAAAACACTATGTCCATGTCGCAGTTGTCAGAATAAAAACCCGAAACGTAAGTTAGATTTGATTGAACGACACTTGAGGTCTAACGGGTTTTCTCCGAGTTATCAAGTGTGGGTGCATCATGGTGAAAAGCTAAACCTTAATGATTTCTTACCACATTCAAATAGGAAAGATGAAGCTACCTCTAGTATGCAACACAATAAAGAGTCCGAACCGGATGAAATGTTTGAAATGTTTGGCAATTACAAAACACGGTTCATAGTTGGAAGCTCCTCCACTTTCGCCCTTGCGATTTCTCAATTGACGTCTTTTATAATAATTCGATATAGTAATTGCAGATTACTATCTCTAAATGACAATTAGGAGAATCATACAAAACTTTTGGTTGGTAGCCTAGCGACAAATTGGGCTCCAACTCCTTTTTGAATTATAATTGCATATCCCATGATTAAATTAGACTCCAGATATGAAACATCAAAATGAATGGACCAATTAAAATTTCTACCTTCTATTACGTTAGAAAGGTCCTATTGCTCATTCTTTTTGTTTATTTGTCCTGATTAAATTATACTCTAGCAACGGTGTATTCCTTGAAATTTAAGCAACTAATTTATTTGGCTCAGGAAATTTTTTGTCAAAAATCACGCCTTATATATCTAGGTTGACCAGAAAGTAATATCTGATAATGAAAAAAAAAAAGAAGAAATGTGATTTTTAAATTAAAACTACTCCTTAAAAAACGTATAAACACCATAGACATATGACACCTGTTAGCAAAACGAACCAAAATAGGACACGTATAGTTGTTTTGGTCGGTAGACCAACACGTATTTTTATTATTATTTTTTTGTTCTTCTAAATTCCTTACTTATCGGATAGAGCTAAGACTAAGAAGCTCAAGACTTGAACAGCTTCATTGCACCTAATTAGTTAGGTTAGGGCAAATAGATTCTCCGATTTCTCCTGGTTCCAGTCTCTTTTCATATCATTTATTGTCGGAATTTCTTGAATCGAGGAAATATCTCTTTTAACATCTTCCTTTTATAAGATCTGTGGATTGTGGATTTGGGAAAGTTTTAATATTAGTTGCACAATAGAGGAATCGGTTTTGGATGATGGTAGATTTGATGGTTATTGATGTGTTACGGATTGAGAAGGGTCTGATGGTCAAGAAAGTAATACACAAATTGAAAAGAAAGATGGTTTCGTTAGAAAACATTAGTTTACAAGAGAGAGAAAGTAAGAGTAATGGGTTAAGGGAAGAAATTAGAGTTTGTATTGGTATATTAAGGAGGGATTATTGGTCGAAAATTTTAAATTTTTGATAAGAACGATGGTTGTGGGGAAGTTTCCTATATGCTAGTTTGATTGAAGGGAGCTGATTATCGTTTTCCAAACTAATCAATGAATAGATTTATGAGAAATTGGAGAGTACAAATGGGATTGGTAATGTTGTTGCTTAGCGTTGGAGGGCGACAGTGGTATGAATTGATTCAGGTAAATCGTTAATTTGGAATATTTTTTAGCAGGTCTAAGATACTGTTTTTATTGTTTATGTCAATTTAGATGTGGATTTTTAATTTGATTATGCTCGGGTTTTATTTCTCGAAAGTTTTTTTTTTTTTGATGGTTTGGAAGAGTGGTCTTGGGTTACATCCTTAACTCCTTATTTCTCTAAGGTTCAGTGTAATATTATTTTCCTAGTTTCTCAAAATTAAAATCATTTGGTTCCAAAATATTCTAAAACGATGAAGAATCACTAATACCCTTTTACAAATGTGCAGGTGTCTGAGGAGCATAAGCAACTGACCAATGGCCTTGAAACAAATTAAATTCATAATACTATGCAAGTAAGCTTTTTATTGTCTTGTATGTATGAATACATTACGTTTTATTTAGGTTACATATGATGTATTTTAGGTTCTACCGAATGGAATTGTGTTATGCTTGTATACATATGGATGGCATAGGGGAAGGCGGGTCAGCTGGATAACAGTTAAGTCTTTTTCCTTGTTTTAAGGTTGTGGGAGTCTACCTTGGTTAAAAATTTTCAATAAAAAGTGAAAACCGAATCCCTCCAATTTTTCAATTTTTTTTTTCCTATTCCCGCCTGTATTTCTAATTGATTTTGTATTCCTAATATATCTCTGCACTCCTCCTGTTCTCATAACTCCCCACTCATTATATCTTTCCCTAATTTATCTTTAACCACCTAGAATTTCTGCTTCCATTGGAGAGGGAATAAGATCTAGAAGTAAGTAGTAATATTTTAACCATTTTTTTCTTTGTATTTTTTCTTCTTGTGGTTAAATATTCACTCCAGGTTTGATCTGTTCCAATGTGATTTCATTTTGTATCCTAATCATTTTCAGCCTGAAGCAATGGTAATGATTTTTTTTTGTTGAACAATAATACCCGTTTGTTTTGTTCTTTTATACAACCAAGTTCAGGTTTTTATGATCCTTTTGTAAGGTTTAAATCTTTTCTTACTTTCAAAATTAGAATAAGTTTATGGTTTGTTTCGTTTTTTAATTCTCTGTCTATGATAGAAATCTGTGTAGAGTTGTGTTTTCAAAAAGTGTCACCCTGATTGAAGAGAGATGAACTATAGTTTGATTACAAATTGAGTTTATGGGTTACTGTTTACTAATAATGATTTTGTTAAATAATATCAGGTTACATATGGCGCTTAGGAACCGACCTCGGAATGTTTCTACAAGAAGCTCTTCAGGTACCTTGACTACAACTGGAAACTGGGCTACAACAGGAAACTTGGCTGCAGCTAACACTAGCATCGGTATGAACATTATCAAATATTTGACATGTATGATTATGGCATATTAGTTGTGCTTTTTGTTAATATTGTTCGTTTTTTTTTTTGTAGAGCGCACAAATGGTGAACATCCATTTTCACCCATGGATTGTTCAACTGATTATTCAACTCATCTTGAAGGTGAAGGTATAGAAGAGTTAATTTTACATGTTACAGTAGAATGTTATCTACCCAAGAATTTATTAATGAATGTTATCGTGTAATTTTACAGGATGTGATGCTAATGTCAATACTTTAACCACGGATACCTATGGTACATAATTTTTACTAAGTACTTGTATTTATTGAATAGGTTACTCAATGAATATTATACAAGCATCTATTTTTTTTATAGGATCGAGGAGGCATCGTGGACCTACAAGAGGTCTGGGGATTGACCAACATGTGGAAAATTATGTAAGAATAGCCATTGTCATCGAAGAAGAAGATGGAAAACTCACTGATGAAAACGCACATAAACTTTCTAGTGAATGTGGATGTATAATGCGCCAATTCGCTCCTTTACAAGTTCAGAACTGGAGCAAGATTCCAGTGAATGACAGAAAAGCTTTGTTTCCCTACCTGTTGGTGAATTATATTTGCATTCTATGAAGATTTTAACTTATTTTTAATTTTCTTTTTGGCCGCATAGAAAGAAATCCAGTGATTTATTTCTTTCTTGTTTTTTATGCCATGTAGAACAAATTTGACATTGACATCTCTGCGCCACATGTCTGTAAGTTCCTGAATCACAATATGGGGAGAAGGTATGCAGACTACAGATATGATCTTCACCTACAGTACCAAAAATCAAGATCACTAGCCAAAGCACAAGCAGAGTTCCCTAACCTCTCGGAAGAAGATTGGAATTATCTGTGTACTCAGCTTTTCAATACACCAGAATTTCAGGTATGATAACTTTGTTTAATTCCTTCGGTGTATCAAAATTTATTTTTTATTTTTTTGTTTGAATTTCTTTGTACTGTTAATTGATATTCCAGACAAACTAATTTTATAATCAGTAGTTCTGTCTAACTAAAGTGCGAACATACTCTCTTTGGTCAGGCATAGTTGTGTTCTTTGGTTTGACATTTTTATTTTAATCTTCTATTGTGCATAAATTATCTGCTAAGAATGCTGAAAGTCGGGCTTGTCTTCAATTTCTCCATCGAGGAGGATCTCAATCGTTTATTAGTCGTGGTCCTAAGCCGGTACGTAGTTTTGTATAATTTTGCATTTTGTATCAGTTCAAACTTGAGGTTTTTATGCATGTAGTAGCATATAGCTGGGTGTGAAGGTGCAAAATTATTCTATATTTCATTTGAATGTGTAGTTCTGTATTGATTGAAAACTTGAAGCCTTGCTAGTTCTTGTCGTTGAATGCTCTAATGTGCTTTTATTTGAAATGGATTAGAAAAAGACCCCAGCTAAACCACCACAACAACTGCAAGAGCCGTCACAAGAAGAATTGCAAGAACCATCACAAGAACAACCTGAAGAACCACCAAAAAATAATCCAATCAAGTTATTCCATGAAAAACACTGGAGTGAGAAGAAAGGGTGGATTAATGAAGTGGCAGAATCGAAATACGTAATTATCTACACTGAAAATCGATGAATTTGCATTTAAAGAAACTGATGCAGAATTATCTTGTACACTCAACACTGACTTATTATTTTCACTCATGTAGGATGAAATGATGGCTCTCCTAGAGGAACAGGCTAACAAAGAAGAATCTAAGCGACTAACTAAGGCACAGATATGTGAACAAGTACTTGGATCCAGATCAGGATATGTCAAAGGACTAGGTTACGGACCAAAGCCTAACAACTCTTCCTCCTCTGCGGCGTTATTGAGGCGGGAAAATGAAGAATTGCTCGCAAGGCTGAAGGAAAAGGACATAGTGATTGAAACACTTCAAGATCAGAAGGAACGCTTGGAGAAATTAGAGCAAAACAGCAGTGTCTGGTCAAGATTGGAGGTATTTTTGCGTGCAAAAGGCATCGAAATACCCAGTAATGAGTAACGTCATCTTATAGGTTGTTTTTCCGTTGCTTCTGTAGGTATTAGAGAACTCTGTTAAATTGGAGCTTTTCTTTCTATGTTTTTTGTTTCTATGTTTTTTGTTTCTATGTTTGCTGTCATGTTTTATGTAAACAGTTGTTCTAGTTAATATGTTAAATGAATCCCTGTTACAATTAAGTTGCTTTCAAATGTTTTAGTTTATTAAATTAAATCAATGCAAGGTGTTATATCCTTGGGTCCTCCTTTTGTCGCCAAAAATCGTAGTTGGCGATAACAATACTGGTCGCTGAAATAAAATCGTTCTACGACAACTTTTTGTTGTATCGCCAAATTGTTACATTCTACGACCATTTTTGTTAAATCGCCAAATTGTTACATTCTCCGACCATTTTAAATTGGTTGCGGGTCCTTTTGGCTGCAAAATTCAAATGTCGCTAAAGTGAAATGTTTCCCGACAAGATGTACTGTTTCTGGTAGTTCGTTTTTAGCTGCAACATATTTCGTCGCAATAGGATTTTATTTACCGACAAAATAAATCTGGTAGCAAAATCTTTTTATTCCGCGATGAAAATTCATCGTCGCCAAAAGATTCTAATCTGCGACAACTTCCCAAGTCGGTGAAACTGTTTTTCAGCTACCAAATCAATTTTGGTCGCTGTGAAAAATGTAGCGACGATATTGTTTTTCTAGTCGCTGTTTACATTCTGCGACGCACTATTACCGACGATTCGGCCGACAAAAAAATTTGGTCGGTAAAAATGAATAGCGGCGAAATCAGGATATTCTGCGACAACGAGATTCGTCGCTGATGGCCAATTTTCTTGTAGTGTTATCACTGCCTCTAGATTATCTCTCTGAGAGTTGTTCACGACATGCGTTAGGTCTTGCCGCTTACACTTTCATGCGAACTACGGTACATGCCGTGGATTCTCAGCCTTCCTAGCGAAGGTTTTAAGTTTCCATGGAAACCGGTTTACTTCGTGGGTCTTATCAGCCTCCTAATCTGAGGTCTTACTCGCCTGTTTTGAGGTCTTATTTCGCCCAAATATTTCTCTTTGTTTATATGTGCCTTATTTTTTTTCCCTTTTCTTTGCTCTTATTGACTCGTAGCTTTCTTCTCTTAATCTTTGCATATCATTCACGCTTGTAGCTTTATGTTGCTGCTACGCTTTATTGAGCAAAAGCTTATCTCGCTACGATGGGAGTTCGCTGCTGGTACATGAGATGTCATCCGTGTGTAAGCGACGTCCAAGTTCAGTTCGTGTCACTCGTGCTCTTTCGTTCTCTACCTCTCGCTCACTTTGCTTCGATGGACTCGAATTACTTGTTCTCGTACTTGTCTTTTCCTTCGTTGTTTTTGCGGCTTTATCCGTGAGCCTTGAGCTTGTATATATCCGAATCGGATCCTCGTTGCACCGTAGTTCGTATAGTATCCAAGTGAGATACTCCTCCGAGTATGAGTTAGTATGTTCGCTGGGTTGGAGTTGATGTATCTCTTCGTCGATGATTTATCACATCAACCGCTTTGCGTGTTTCCTCTTCGCAACTGCAACTATTCTTTCCTCCACATCGCCGATAATTTATCATATCGACGGCTTTGCGCGTTTCCTCTTTGCAACTGCAGTCATCCTTTCCTCCTCTTCGTCGCATCCTTCCTTGTCCTCTTCCTTGTCTTCTTAGGCCCATCATGGTGTTATTCGACGAAGTGTAATTACTATCTCATCTTTCTTTGTTTGCACGGATCGTCCTCTTTAGTTGATTCCGTCGTCTTCATCGACATTATCTTCCATATCCTCGTGAATTTCGTTTTAGCAATTAATAAATTTAGAGATATTAAGGTGAGAATACTCCCTCTTTTGGCTGCCTTGCCTGTGGTTCATGAAACTAGCTCCTTTGGTTTCTTTGCTGAGATTAATGGCGAAATCAAATCTGTTCTCCTCGTTAACTGAGTTGGACTTTCCTGACTGACGAAGTAGTATATTAGCAAGTCCTTGGTCGAGTTGATCTACGAAGTTGTAGCAATTTTCCTTCATATAATTTCTTTTCTTGCGTCCATTCATGTTGAAAGGCACTTTCAATCCTGCTTCGTGTGTTTCTCCTGATGCTACGAACTCCATAATGCCCTACCAACTGAATTCTCTTTGTTTGAACCCTCATTCATTAAATAATCACAGGTGAGAGCTTGGTACTCATTGGTTTTGTCCCTCCGTAAGTGATGCTTGCCTGCTAACGAAGTAGATTCAACTGGTCATGTTCTGAATCTGCAATCTCAGATATCTCGCTGTTGGATTGGTGGTTGTCGTGAACTCATGGTCACAAAGTTTTCTCCGTTAACTGAACTCCTCTTTTAGGTCACTGGATTGCTTTTACTTCCTTCCCTGCAAGTAAAGGGTGGAGATTCATACCTCCTTTTACGCAACGGTCTGTCTTGTAACTCATCTTCTTTCTCTATCTTCCGTTTTGTGGATCAATTGATTTCGCCCCTTTCCGTCATCTTCCCTTCCATTATCTTTGCCCCTTTTAGGTTGGTTTTAGCTTTGCAGGAATTATCAACTTCGCAGGGGTGATCGCCTCGTCCCGTCCTTTGCTTTTCTATTCCACGGAGAGATTATTTGTCTGTTGTTTACTTCACAGTTCTTTGCATTCTCGCTTCATCTTCGGTTGCACTATTGCCTCTTTTCAGATTTATTCTTTTGTTGGAAGCTCAAGCTTGTTGTTCCATCATCATCTGTGGCAACCATGATTCCGGAATCGGTGTATGCACTTCGTTATACTGTGGCTCCTGACGAAGTATTCCTTCCTTCAGTTTTGTTTGTTTGTTGCATGCAGTAGCCACGAGATAATTGGTTGGGCCGTTGTTGACGAGGTGGTTTCTCCGAAGATAACGGCTTCCATATTCTTCTTATTACTTCGTTGATGATGTAATTATTCTGATGATCAGTCTTTGGAGCTTGCTTTTAATGGAGTTGTTGACGAGGTGACTGTTAGTTACATTACTTCGTTGGTGGAGTTGTTGACGAGGTGAACTCAAAAGGGCAGAATAACAACAAGCTATAGATAATATTCAAATTTGCTTCGATGATGGTTTGGTAATTCTGCGGAGAGAGGGTGAGAACACTTCCCTTTTGATTGTTCTTCTTGATAAGATTACTGCGAGTTCTCATCCTTCCTATTCCTTCGTTGACGGTTTGATCCTCCGGGATAAGAATTTGCCAATATATTTCGTGGACGTCTCTACTGGATTTTCAATCTTGAGTCGAACTCATTCTTTGTATGCTTGCCTCTTTCGTCATCTTCAGTTGCACGAAGTGCCTTATACGAAGTAAGTCAGGTGATGTTCCAGGGAATTCATCTTCGATTGAATTTACTTCGCAGCTACCCTTGAAGTAAGATGGGTCATGGTCACGAAGTTCATAAAGCTAGTCACGAAGTTAATAAATTCACTTCGCTGATGATGTTCTCTGATCCTTTTTCGTCTTGGCTGGTGAGCTCATGGTCACGAAGTTCTGTTCCATTAACTTAACCGTCCCTCGGGTCATATATTCACGAGCTGAGTTCCTCGTTGAAGTAATCTTCGTCTATGTCCCTCGTTCAAATTTCAATTTGCTGGAACAACTTTGACCAGGCGAGTTCTCGTTAGTTGCCTTACTTCGTTGGCTTTGGCTTTCCTTCTTCTTTGTCTACTGCTTCCTCCTTTCACGAAGTATCCCTCTGCTTGATATTCGCGAAGTGTCTCTTCGTTGGCTTTAGCTTTGGCTCTGGCCTTACTTCGTTACCTTTGGCCTTCCTTCTTCGTTGGCTTTGGCTTTGGCCTTCCACGAAGTAGCTTTAAGTCCCACAAAATAGCTTTTAAGTCACGAAATAGCTTTAAGTTCCACGGAATAGCTTTAGGTGCACCAAGTAGCTTTCATCCCACGAGGTATGTTATCAGCATCCACGAAGTAGCTTCTCAGCATTCCATGAAGTAGCTTTGTGATGAACTCAATCACACGAATCTGATTCTTCGGCGTATTTTTCCGACCAGCTAACTGAACTCTTCCTTCGTGTTAAAGACGAGAACGGGTTCCTGTTATGCTTCGTTTTAGTGCGTATGAAACTTCCAGATCTGAATAGTTGAACGGAAGATTAAATAGATTAAGGAAGAGATTTGATCTTTTGAGACTAAATTGTTGATGATATCTCTGTTGAATTTTTCTCCGGTGGAAGATTTCTCCAGATCTGCTCCTACTCCTTTGCATCATTTCCTTATCTCCTTGATCTGTTGATCCGTTTTTTGTCCGAAGATTCAAGTTGTTGAATGAGACCTCCATTTTTGCTCTCAAACTCGTTACCCTCCCATCCATGTTTCTAGCCCCAAAATATATTAAGGAAAATCCATAGTTACACCCAAATGTTGTATTCATTGTTCTTGACTCATTTCAACTTCCAACACATATAACAATTCCTTGATCTAGTTTCTTTAGACACTAAATGATCATTGGAAGTGCTAAAAATATAAAAGAGACACACAATTTTTACATGGTTCGATCCATAAATGGATCTACATCCATGATCTTCACTATAATATTTTGGGGTTTACATGAGACTCCATTAATGAGTTTTTGAACTCTAGATCTAGTTTTCGGAAGAAGAAAATAAGGAAAAAAATAAAATCTCATCCCTTTGTCTTTCTTAAATATTTTCTTAATTACTAAAGAGTAGAAATGAATTTACCAAAATGTACTTTACTTACAAATTAAGGAAACTTAACTAAAATACTATGTAAACTATCCTAGTAACCTTATACTACTTCGGCCTTCATTTTGCGCCATTAGCAGAGTGTGATTTTTGGTATCTACATATCTAATTCGTATCACTTTGTTTATTTCTATTTCGAACCTATATTCGATTTTGGTTCATTTCTCCTTAATCTAATAATTTCACTGAATAATTTTAGATTTGACCTCGAAAGCAAAGTCAATGGATAAACTCTCCACGACGCAGTCAAACAATTGAGTTGTCAACATCTAATTGGCTAGGTTCACACTTCCTATTTTTTAAAATATATTTATTTTTATGTCAAAGGTTAAATTCTTCGCTTATCATCACAAAATTACGGAGAATGTTGAAAATAGGGAAGAAGTGGTCTTGATTGTTTGAAAAGTGATGGATAAGTAGGTTCACCCGTAGACTCTCCAAATCATATCTTAGCAATTACAAGTTGATGATATATTAACGCGCTTCATTTTCGTACACGCATAAGAATTCATCGCTTTCAACCCAACTTGGTACGAACTAGCTTTTCTTTTTTGTATTAGAATGAGTGTGCATGCATGCTTATCGACTAAAGAAGGCTTTGGTTGACCAAAGCAACTATTTTAGAAGTTTAGTTTAAACTTCCGACCTCCATAGTTTCTTTCATGGGACCTCATTGGCCGCAATTTTTTGTATAGTAGTAAGAAAACTGGTTCTAATCAAAGAGTACTAGTCAAACATAACTTTAAGTTGTCAAAGAAACAAATACTATTAAAACCTCTTTACACTCCCATCTCTTAACATACAAACACTACTGATCTTCTTTCCTCGGCTCAAATTCATCCCAATACCTCTTAATATTAGTTTGATCGGTATATCAGAGTCAACAATGGAGAACTACAAAGAAACAAAACCTTCTGCACCATCGGCCAACCCTCGGACAGACATGGAGTCTGGTGGTCAAGCAATTCCGGCTGCGAGGCCAGGAAAGAGTGAGAAAGTAAGTTTGATTCTGAGGGTTGCAGCTTTAGTGTTCTCGGTAGTTTCATTCATTATTATGGCTTGTACCAAAAATTTCGATGGATTACATCAGTTAAGGTACGTAGCAGTCTAATCTGACTCATCTTAGCTTCTTAATTTTGTTTGCTGATGATCATTTCAAATTAAATCGGTGCGTGATTCGTTAACTAATATTTTTGTGGGAGTTTCTGCAGGTATTTATTGGCTGCTGGCATCCTTTGCACGGTATACACAACGTTTCAAGTTACACGCCAAAGTTACTATATTTCGACGGGAAAATCTCTTTTTGAGCAGCGTACTACCAGTCTTGTTGACTTCTTCGGAGATCAGGTGGGTTATATTGAGCTGAGTGCTTTTTTGTGACCTATGTACAAAATGCTTCATTTTCTTATGCTGCTGATTTGTTTTTACCCAGATAATTGCATACCTGTTGGTATCCTCTGCATCAGCAGCGGCTCCATTTATAGCTACGATGAGGGAGGTGGAATATGAGTTGTTAGCGAGTAACGAGACATCAAGTATGATTGCAGCTTCCACCAGCATGGCTTTCCTTGCGTTCTTAAATTTGGCCGCGTCAGCTACGATATCTGCTTTTAAGCTCAACAAATAGAACATTTCAAAACTTGTCTAAAAAAATTCTTCTAGATTTGTATGAAAAAGGAAAAAAAAGGATTCCTAAACTGTTTTGTTTCATTTATTTTTGTTGCTTGTTTGGTATAACGTGTTTGCTTTTGTACCACAAGTGTGTCATATTTGATAAACGATATATTTTAATTTTTGTGTTTTATTATATGATTCAACTTGGTTACGCTGTTTCATGACAGAAAAAAATGGTAGTAAATCTCTAAATATTTGTATCAGTATTCAAGTGCTGACTAACTAACTTTTAGCGGAAGATGATCAGTAGCCTGACTGAGTTTCGAATTCAGGTCACTGACATCACCATCTAATAGCCTGGTATCACCACCAGCATCTCTCATATTTATGGTCATAGATTTGAATCGTAATCCTCGTATTAGGAATTTTTATTTTTTAATAGGAATGAAAATACATTGTATTAAGAACTTAAATTAAATTTTACATAAAAGGAGTATTTCATGAAATCTCCAAACTCGTGAGCGAAGACTCGTCAGCTGACCTCGTATTAGGAATTTGATTTTAGAATAATGGAGGAATTTCAAGACAAGAATGTTAGCTGTCATGGACCCAATCAGCCGATTTCATCATTAATTGGGGGCCCACGGTCTAACTGGATCAAGCTCAATTTTGCTGTCAAACATTCCTTCCAAAGTTTTTCTTGGGCCTCCATTAATAACTGGCCAATTACTTCACGACACGTAGGAGTTGGGCATTGGGACAAATCCTAACTGTCATCTTACTTGTCACTGTCTGAAAGAAACTCCGGCCATTAAATCCTCGTTTTCCCCAAACTCAAATTTATCCCAATACTTTGAACCTTGAATCAATGGAGAATCCCGCAGAAACCACGACTAAAACTCCGGTCGAAGAACCGGTGGAGTATGTTCAAGATGAGGTCGAGGCGAGTAAGAAACCTCACACAGACGTGGAGTCGTCCGGTGGCGAGGCGACAACCACATCCATTCTTAGACGATGGAAGATTAAAGATGTGTTGAAGAAAGGGGGTTTGGTTTTAAGAATTGCAGCTTTGGTTTTCTCAATTCTTTCGTTTATAATTATGGTTAGTAATAAACACCGAGGCCAAAATTTCGACGATGTTGAAGAATACAGGTAACCCCGATTCTACCCCTTTTATTAACAGTGATTTTCTTGTTTTGCCGGATTTGTGAAGGATTCCGATGAATTGGATTAGATTATAGCTAATTTAAATTTGGTGGAGTTGCAGGTATCTAGTGGCTATTGGCATACTTTCGACATTATACACTGGTTTCCAAGTTGGCCGTCAAGTTCATCACATGTCAACCGGCATATCTTTGTTTGATCACCGGACTTCCGGTCTGGTCGATTTCTTTGGTGATCAGGTAAGTTATTAGATTCAGTTTTTAGTGAATTATTGGTTAGTGACAGTGAATTGGATTATCTAGATGTTGCTTCGTTCGTTAACATAGCGTATGATATGATTAGCAGATTGTTGCGTATCTACTGCTATCATCTGCTTCTGCGGCAGTTCCACATACAAATTGGCTTAGGGAAAATGCAGATAACATATTCACAGATACAGCTGCGGCATCCATCAGTATGGCGTTTTTCGCATTCTTCTCTCTGGCAGGGTCAGCTATGATATCTGGTTATAAGCTTTCTGCTCAAAACTACATTTAAAGTTACAGAGAATTCCAAAATTGTTCCTTACTTTTTTCTTTGTACCGCTCGCAATTGTGTCGATTATGTGCTCAGTAATTCATGATTTAGATTTACTCTAGCTGTGATAAGAGAGTGATTAAGTCCTGTTGTTCTCTTGTATCTAAAATGTTCAGTTTCCCGGCCACTTATGATCCTGAGACATCCTTCTCAGCATTCTTCAGGGGAGCAAACTTCCATGGATTATGACGGAAATGCCATAAGATAGTGCTGTAAGGTCTTAACATTTTTAGCAAAGATCGAGACATGCACAGATAAGCGACTACAGGCCGTGCAGATTTTCATGAAATAATAGATTTAGGATATGTTACTAAGAATCAATAACCTTGCAAAAGAATCTTGACGCGGGGCTACTTACCTTTACAAAATCAGAGTCCCCAATCTTATCCTAGTGGACATCACATCTTCTGTAGCCAAAGTTTTCCGCTGAACTCAACCATTGCAAATGCATTAAGCCAAAACCGCAACGATAACCATAAGCCTGAAATTCAGAACTTGGAGATTCAGAATATAGCAATACATATACATCGATAGCATATCCTTAAGGTGAAATTTCCTTAATTTTTCCTATTAAGCATGTTAAATGTGCTCAAGGGGAATTTTCTACAGCAATTTATACTGTCGACGCAAGGAAAACTAACTACATACCCTAATGATTCAACAACTTCCAGAGACTGTTTTTGCAGTACCACTACCCATGTCAAAACAATGTCTATCCCTGATATGGCAATCACAAAGAACAAGCTGAATCACATGGTCAGGTGAAATACATGCTGTGAACAGACTTCAACATCAAGGTTGAATATACTATACACTAGCCGTGGTATGGTAATGGCCAGTGATGGCAAGTGACAACAAGCTAACGAGATGATTCGGTGGACTACTTAAATGCTAGAACTGAAGTTTTATACACCCTTATTGCAAATTCTTCACCACCATCTTTTGTCGAATGATAAACATTGAACTACTGTAACAGAAAAAAAAAGAAAAAAAAGAACAATACTTCATTGACACAAATATCAGAAAAAAAAAAAGTGTCTGCAGGGAGAACTGCAGCTATCCATGGCATCATATATACCATCATTCAGCAGTTTGAACAACCCCATACAAGTTCTTTGATATCCTATTCAGCAGTAGCAAGCATGGTCTGATCTTCCTCTAGTTATACCAATGGTAATGCTCAAACATTTTGATGAACATAAGTTGTAACAGGGTTCGCCATGCTTATATGTGTCCTACCTTCCAACTCCTCTAATGGAGAAGGTAGAATATGAATAGTAAACTTCTGATTTAGAGATAGTTTGAAAAGGTCTTGATAAAACACCACTATCTTGTTTGTTTTACTAGCTATGGCTGCTGATGTAAATTTATTTCTAATGTGAACTTCCTGTTTGTAGATTTGTAAAGAGACTACAGTAGGGCACATTACAAAGTCCTAAGACATTACGCATTTCCTCATCTGAGAAACTTAAAATTGATGCTAATGACAACAAACAATGAAAATGCTAGATAGATGTGTACCTGTTAATCTTCTCTTGTCATCAACGGAAATAAATCCCCATTTTGTTATAGCAACATGCCAACATCTCTAACCGCTGCTTCAGCCTGGAACCTTGTATTTGCCACCTGACAGTTTTCTGCCCAAGCTTACAGTTTGAACATTATTTTCATGAATGAATTAATCTGAACGATTAACTAAAGAACAGACTATAAACTCAAATTGCATTGCTTTTCTTGCAAAAGTTTATCCTATTAAGAAAACTTATGAACTAGAGAAAAGCAGAGAAAGAATAAGAAAACATAGAAGTTCAGTTACAAACTATACAAGGCTACACAAATTTCCTACAAGTTTTTCTGTTTTTTTAACACAGGAGTAGGCAAGTAAGAAATCTAATCTACCTCAACAGTTACAAATTTGGCGGAAAATTACAAATTCTTTAGCTCATCTGCCAAGAGAGTGTTTGTTAACAAGGAAACGACAGAATCACT
Source organism: Papaver somniferum (assembly GCF_003573695.1). Taxonomy (NCBI): domain Eukaryota; kingdom Viridiplantae; phylum Streptophyta; class Magnoliopsida; order Ranunculales; family Papaveraceae; genus Papaver; species Papaver somniferum. The sequence goes on along the minus strand of NW_020620492.1, from coordinate 250,378 downwards.
CGGGACAAATTTTCTTTTGCGCATCCTGCCAAGGAATTGCAATGCGTTGTCAGTCTCCTTTGCTCTAAGAAAACCCTTAGTGATGGTATCATATGTTCTAGCATTTGGCAAACAACCCTTCTCTTCCATTTCAATGATTAGATTTTTAGCCTCCAATATCATATTGCTGTAAAAGAGGCCAGTTATCATTGTGGTATACGTTACTATGTTGGGCACTAATCCTTTATTGGGGATTTCACTAAATAGTTTTCTCGCATCTTCCAACTTGCCAGCTCGGAACATGCCATGAATAAGAATACTGTACATATTAACATCAGCTAAGATACCAGTACCCTTTATGGATTCAAACAATTCTACTGCCTCCTTAACTTTTCCATTCTTGCAGTACCCATCCAACACTGTACGGTATGTGACACTGTCTGGAGATAGACCAAAAGATTGCATCTCACTAAACAAATTTTGTGCTGTTCTGACTCTTCCATCACGGTATAGTCCCCTTAACAGTGTAGTGTAAACAAAAGCTGTATGTTGGAATCCATTTTGTTTCATTTTCTTGAACAGCTTTAGAGCTTCATCCAACTTACGGTTCTTGCAATACCCATCAATTAATATAGTGCAACTGATATCATCCGGTTCAAGGCCCCTATCTACCATCGACTCAAACAGTTTCACCGCATCTTGCAAACGACCTGCTAAGCACAGACCATCCATCACTGAGTTGTAAGTAATCTGATTACGCTTTATGTTTAACTTGTCCATCAATTTAAATAAGCCACAAGCATCTTTGGTCTTCCCATCTTTACAACATGAATCTATTAATATATTAAAGGTTATTGTATCCGGTGAAATTCCTCGATCCAGCATTTCATCAAAATATCGTCTTGCTTCTTCCCATTGACCATGTAAGCAGTGACCATCAATCAAACAACTATACGTGACTAGTGAATCCTTGACCATGTAAGCAGTGACTATCCATTGTGGGTATTATTAGTTTAACTGTGGATGGAGAACATGAGAGTTCTCTAGGATAACTGCGCTCGAAATTGGAATCTAAGAGTTCACTATGTTCGGTACGTTGGTGTTTGTATTACGCCAATCCATGCTGTTTTTAATGTGTGGAGTGAATCCTTCGTTTATCGGCTGCTGGTTTTATTTGGTCATACCATGTTTTAGAGGTGTTTGTAAATGAATCAAAGCATTATTGAGGTAGACTGCTGGAGGACAAGGGTTTATTTGATGTATTTGATGTCTGCCACAAGGGTTTGGGCACTCGAAAATTCTAACTATCATATGTTTCTTTGTTAGGAGTTCCTTGGCCTGTGACCATGGATGTCCTGTAATTGTGGGGTTATAGCACAAACACTAACCCATTGGAGTTGCTCCTACAACGTCTTTCTAACGTGTTGGATTGCAGAGCTTTGGTAGTTTTTGTTGATTGAGTTTCTGACTCTGGAAATGTTTAGAGCTTCTTTGGAGACCAGAAGCTTCTGGATTTGAAATTACTTGGAAATTTGGTTCTCAAACTAACTTTAATTTTTCGACTTACACACTCTTTTGTATTTCAATGTTAAAATCTTCCAAAACGTAATATAGATTCACTTACATTCTTGGACAGAAATTTTAATTATCTAGGAGATGAATTATCCAAGAACATTCTTGAATTTGCATTCATTTATAATATTCAATCAGCGTAATATTTGCAAATTTAAGAATATTTCATAGTACGACTTCATCATATGCCAACTGCCAAGTAACACCCCTTCACGATTTTTGTTGAATCATTATCATCACTAATCAAGTTTCGGACCAATCAAAATGCTAGAAAATATGTCTAACCTGGTTTATTATCAGAACCTGTTGTCAAGAGAAAATTTCAAACCTTAAAGCTGTTTAGAATCCTTAAAACAACTATTTGCTTGTAGCTGTTTTGTATCGGAATTGAAATTTTGTTGATTAAAGTAAGCACTAAAGCAGCTAATTAGACGCTTAGTTTAAACTTGCAACATGGATAGTTGCTCTCAAGTCATGAACCCCGGCAGGCCAGCTAATTATAAGGAATGCATGTGCTATAAAAACATCTTCAAACCCCATTTTTAACACACACAATCACTAATTTCCAATAACGCAATTTCATCATCCCTCTAGCTTGCTTGGTATATCCAGAGTTAACGATGGAGTCTGGTGGCCAAGCAACAGTTGGGGGGAAGGCGGCAGAGGTGCCATCAAAACCTGGTGGCCAACCAACACTACTGAGGCCGATTGGGACCACGGCGTCAACTGAGAGTTTGTTGAAGTATGGAAGTTTGATTTTGAGGACCGCAACTTTTGTCTTCTCCTTAATCTGATTCGCAGTTATGGCTAGTAAGAAGGGTTTCAACACCACAATCAAAGGATTCAGGTAGCCGTCTAATCCAATTCACGTTAACCTTCTTGCGCCAAATAATTTTCCATTTGTTCGTTAACTAATTAATACTTTGTGGGAGCTAATTATGCAGTTATGTATTGGCCGCTTGCGTCATTTCTGCGGTATACACATTGCTTCAGAATCTTCGTCACTTCAACTACCTCTCCACTGGAAATCTTCTGCTTGAGGCATGCGCTTCGAATCTTGTAGATTTCCTTGGAGATCAGGTAACCTGTTGATATAATGGTCTAGAATTGAATGTTTCATTTTCTTATGGTTAATTTCTCATTTGGTGATGTGTTTTATTATTCAGATTGTTGCGTATCTGTTATTATCGTCTGCATCAGCGGCAACTCCGAGTATAGAGTTGATAAGGGGACTCGAAAAGTCATTCAAGTCATTCGGAGCTACTACGAAAGGATCAAGTGTGAGTTCAGCTTCAACGGCCATGGCTTTCTTGGCTTTCTTTCCTTTGGCGTTGTCAGCTATGATATCTGGTTATAAGCTCTCTACCAAAACTTACGTTTGAAATTCCGAAAATTGATTGAAGACTGTGTTCTAATTTGTACGTACTGCCAGCAGTGATTATGTACTCCATGTAATATTCATTTTTGTGTTATGTTGTAACGAAAAGTCTAAACAGACTTAGCGAATGAACATTGCTAAACCGGTTTTGCCATTTGTAATTACTTTTTTTTTCTTTCTTTTCATCTGTACTGTCCCTGAAAATTGTTAAAAACCACTCCAAAACTGCTCCTCACGTAACCTTGTAACTGGATCCTATGGCATAACCCATAGCCTACAAGGTCCACTATTCCTCTTTGAAGGTATTTCAGGTTGAATGTGGTTATGAAGTGGCTTTTTCCACGTCCACAAGAATCATTATAATAGTTTTACCTTAATAAAGTTCGTTGAGAGCGATGGTGTTTGCAATCTTAATCGTGTTACCCACTTGACAGTGATGAACAAGGAATCTCGACCAGTCAAATGGAAGAAATTTTCTATTTCTATTTTAATTAGTAGTATATAGTTTTGGGACCAATTATTCTTGTTTGTCTTTAAAAAAAAGTTTCCTTCAAACTAGTAACGGCTAGCATTTTGGGCTTTTTTCAACCACGCCACAAAAGTATCTTCCAAGTCTGATATGGCATTGCTCGTCAATCTTGTGAATGTGCACCACATAAGACCTACTCTCTCAAGGGATAAATGAGTACAAATTTGTTGGAGGACAGGTCTTGGCAAATATCATGCATAAATAACAATAAAATTCATATCTCCACTAATGTTGAAGTTGAAGTTGAAGTTAATAAAAAAAAAGAAAAAAAAAAGCCGTTGGTTCAGGGACGGACCCAAAAAGAATGAACTTCCTTTTATGACCGGGCTAAAAGCCTGAACGGGAAGACTACCCGGGTTAAAGCTCCTTTAAACCCAGTGATAGGTCGGTCCATGCATTGCTTATACACGCATAAATATCACATGACTCAAAAATTTAGTTCCAGATAATTTGTTTCTAGCTGATTTTGCATAAGAATTGGAATAATCTTTACTATTATAATGCAAAGAGCCTATTTAGGGCCTTTTTACTTGAATGCCATCGCACATAAAATGAAAATAAAAATAATTTGAGGCTATATCCGTCAAACACTAACCTTCAGAAAGCAAAGGATAAAAAGGTCATTATCAGGGTCGAACTCTCGAGAAGCCAGTTCAAATTTCAAATCGCCAAGACCAACGCAATCGGTCTGGATGGGTGAGGATGCTTGAATTTTTTCTCTGTGTTACTGTTTGAATGAAGAAACTGTTGTTGATGATATTTGTTCTGCAACTTTTTGGAGCTGAAGAAAAGTTATGAGCAAAGAGAAGATGATGAATCGGAAAAAAGTAAGTCATCCATTTTATTCTGTTTTTGTTGATTCATTATTATTAGGGGTTTATCATGAATTAGGGGTTTTCATATTACATTGAAAATTTGAAATTTGACAGCGCAAGAGGTAGAGGAGGAGAAGAGAAGGCAGAAGAATTATCGTGACAGGGCTAAAGAACTTAGAGAAGATCAAATTCGTGATTATGAACTTAATTAGGTTAATCTAAGGCCAGAAAATGCTATGAAGATATCCATTGAGAATAGGTATCTCGGAGGTATGCCAGTTCTCGAGTCACTTAATATTAGTGGGGACATTTTGTTAGATTTTTGGTACGCATTTTTGCTAAGTCGTTGTTTGTTTTTTGAAGGTAATGCGTTACTTAATTTGGAAATATGAAAAGCACACCCTATAGTTGGCATGTATTAGTTTACGTAAGGATTGAGTCATAGATTATGTCATGAACGTGTTATATGAAATGTTGATTAGAAATCTGAAGTATGTACAAGTTCAGTCAGTTTGAGACTAATTTCAACTGTTCAAAAGCATTTTGTTTAGGTGTGTTTAAATTCCAAACGGAACAAGCACAGAATAGCAGGTTACGGAAATGAATTGATTTTGTTACTGAAGTATTGCTATGCATGTGATCCATATAATTGGCCAGGTATATACAGTTTGAGTGTTTCTCAATGTTGATTTTTTAAGTTTCTACTCAGTGTACTTACTTAACTGAAATAGGAACTAATGTGGAGTGAATTTACTAATTTAGTTGTTTGTGCATCAAAGGGTCCTCTTTTTGGATCATACGTTTGTTAGTTTCTTAGAGACATGTAAAGGTCTACGTTATGTCTATGAGACGGCTTATACAGAAGTTTTATCCTCCTTGAAATTTGATTCAAGTAAAATTAGCTCATAGCTTTATCCATGAGTTGTATTTTAGCTGCCTTTGACCTAAAACTATCTTAAATGTTTTATATTTAGTCTCTGTTCACAACTTCTGTGTGCAGTTTGTGGATTCTGCGTAATTTATTTCCCAAATGTCCCTTACAGCACAAAGGAGACAGATTTCGCTCTTGCGGCACTTATGGAAATACGTACACAGTACAAAGCAACACTAGAGCTTATTGGGGTATCATATAAATGGCTGTTAGAACTGTGGAGAACACCGGTGGCCAATATCATGTTCATCTCACTATTTCAGACGTTCAGGTAAGTCATTTTGTGGCTGTGTTACAGAATCTTAATCCATTACCTCTTCTTTTTGGGTTATTTTGTGTAATCTGGAACATTCAATTTATATACAGTTTTTCACTATAAAAAGAGTTGATACTAACGTTGGCCACCTAATGCTGTTGTAGTGATTACCATTACCGTTATTTTGGTTGGTGTAGTGATGGGGCGTGGGATATGATGCGTGAATTTGATGGTAACATTCCTCTCAAGCTTTTGATAATTTTCAGGTTAGTCATAACTTGGACTGATGTATGCTTTAGTTTGACGATTTAAAAATGCTTATTTCGTAGCCCGGATATCTCTACCCATGGCTACCAATTTCATGATGGGAAATTGAACTTGAAAGTCAATCTCATCTCCATACCCATAGTGTAGTGAGTGCACATAAATGAGCTTTTGTTTCTATTACGTTTTTCTGTTTTTGTAGTTCGCCATTATAGGTAACCTGTTGTCCAGCTGTTAGAAAGTTAAATTTTAACATTCTCTATTGCATTTCCCTCATGGGGAAGATTCTGTATGTCTCTTTTTCTTTTTTCTTTTTTGTACCTCTTGTCATGTCCATTGGCTGTGATTCTAGGGTCTTCATGCATAAGTATTAATGAGTATTGTGCTGGCTGTTATACGAAATATTCAGTTCACAGCAAACCAAGCACATTAAATTAGTCACTTCTTTATGCCTGTAACTTACTACCCCTATTTTTGAAAAAGAGGAACTCTCACTTTTTCATTTTAGACTAAAGATTGGCCAAATTGGAAAGTTGATAGTAACTCTTGGCCAGAAACGGAGGGAGCAATATGTCAGCCAAAAATATCTAGCTAGCTTGAATTATCCGTAATGGAGTCTGGTGCCCAACCAACAACGACGACCGCAACCTCGATGTTGACCATGGGTTTATTGAAGTATGGAAGTTTGGCATTAAGTTCCGCAGCTTCTGTATTCTCGGTAAATTCATTCACGATTATGGCTAGTATCAAAGGTTTCCACATATTCCATGAATTCAGGTAGTCGATCGCTATATAATCAGATTCATGTTGTCTCTTCATTTCGATTTTGTGTACACATATATCTCACTATCAGACACGTGTATATAAAAAGATACGTGGAAAGCATGCAGGCCAAAACATCGAAACATGATGCGTCACGAAACACCAAATAAACCCCGAGGAGTTACTTTATCTCATCCCCAAAAGAGAAGCTAAGATCAACGGTGGAGAGAAAATTAGCTGACACGGACTGACAGGGGCACAAGACACTTGTCTGACACGAGCAGACCCCTCAACTACCCGCATTAAACACTCTGAGCAGTGTACGTGTCGACCAACCTGTGGAACGAGCGAGGATGCATCTGCGGGATCAAGGGGCAAACGCAGACCTCCGCGTGATGGACGCAAGGACACAAGAAGATAAGGTTCCAACGGTCTTCAGAGATGGGTCCCACGTTCTAACCTTATAAATACCCAATCTCCACCAAGAGGAAAGGAGATCGGGAAAATCAGGGAGAGAAGGAGAGAGAGAGAGAGAGAGAGATTGCAAGGGTAAGTTAATCACTTAGAAGAGAGAAACATGTAAACCCAAAAGTCATTCGACTATTCATGTAACCGTGAAGAACATAGTAAAACAACAAACCCCGTGGATGTAGGCCTTAGTGCTGAACCACGTAAACCTTGGTCTTATTTATATTTCAGCACTTTACATTTATTTAGCTCCATGGATGTTTACTTATATGTTTTGTTTTCCGTAATACTTATATCCCATGCGCAAACGCCTCGCATGGAGTTGTTAGATGAGGCCATGATAAACCCGAAGGTTTTGAGCCAATGAATCAACACCAGGATATCGTCATCACAGTCTCTTTAGATGATAATGATTGATTGTGAGCGTTCGGACTCCCTCGCAGGTTTGTGTGCTCACAATTTGGCGCTAGAAACAGGGACTTCGTCCCGGTAAAAGATTTATCTTGTCCTGTGATTTCATTTTAAATTGGCATATGATTGCTCTGATTTATCATCTCGGACCGTGTAGATCATTCGTTAACTGTATTATGTTCAAAAACCCACCTTTTATCTTCGATAAGAGTTATTGTTCTAATCCGTCGGATTTACAATTTTCGTAGTTTTTATACTAAGGATCTCCTTTAATAAAACTTTAACCCGTATATTATAACTTGCGTGTATTAATTCTCTCTTGGAAGATTGTATTTCGCCAACTAACCCGCTTCACGCGGATATTCCCGTTTTTGTTGTTTGAAATAACTTATGCAGAAAGAACGTATTGTGAGTAAAGAAGGCAAGTTTCGGCGAGATTTCATTATCAACAAAAGGGAAAGTGATGGAAAAGACGCAGGAAGCAGGAAAATCCAAAGCTTTGTCAAAAGAAACACCCAGGACAACCCCGGTCATCACCCGAAGCAAGCAGAAAGGAGATAAAGCTAAAATGACCAATCGAAGGCAAGATACCGCGGAAATCACTTCACCTATGAACGCTAATTCAGTTGCAGCGACGGCTCTCAGAGCAGCAACGACAAAGTATGGGGAGGCTGCGGTAGTCCCGAAGGCTGCGGAGGCTAGCAATACCTTCGTCATGAGTCAACTTAATCAACCAAGAGAAAGGGTGGATGAATCCAGAACATTACAACCCGCGCACCTTCTAACTTTTGGAATGCCACTAACAAATGATCAGAATCAAACCATACCGGCGACTCTAGCACCGCATAGGGGCGCTCACCCCAATTTGGAAATACCAGCAACCGAAGCTGAAACCCTTCCACCTTTAGTACAGACCATGGAGGAGGGCGGCACCATGGCTGTAGCAGCACGCGCTGGGACTCCCAATCAGGGGTCCAACCAATCACACCGACTAATGGCTGAGCTTGAGGAACTGAGGAAGAGCCAGCAGGTTTACGCAGAGGCTGTAGCTCTGTTGGCCAGAGAAAATCAAGATTTAAAGAAGCGGATTGCTCTAAGCACGAAGACCAGCCAACAACTTGATGAAGCAAGCTCCAAAGGACCAAAGCCAAACCGAGACTGTAGAGTCGTCATAGCGGCTAATGAAGACGCGTCAAGGAGACGTAGCGTATCCGACTCGGATTATGACGATGGAGAGTCAGACGGTCATGAGCCGAAGAATTTAGAGCACCAACGCGCAATGGAGGAACTACGAGATGAGATGATGGCCGAGATCAGGCAATTAAAAAATAAACAAGGCGGGGGAAGGTTAGAAGAGGTCATGAGAGAATCTAACTCCACGCCCTTAACTCATCGCTTGGCCAACACCCCTATTCCACTGAAATGCCCTGTCCCAACGTTCGAATGCTATGATGGATCCAGCGACCCTGCTGCACATATTCGGTACTACAACCGTGTCTTAGCTAGATGGGGTCAGAACGACGTTGTACTCTGCAGATACTTCCCGTCAAGCCTGAAGGGATCGGCGTTATCATGGTTTGATAATCTGCCACCAAACTCCATCCACTCATACGACCAACTCGCAGAGAAATTCTTAAGAACATACATGTACAACAAGACCGTAAACACCGGGATGGATAAGCTCTTTTCACTAGCAATTGGCTACAAGGAAACCACGAGGGAGTACACTAACAGATGGTACAAAATCTGCCAAGCCATAGGGAGCGTGGACCCAGTGGTAAGCATCAACTGCTACAAATGGGGCTTAGACCGAATGAGTCCCCTATTTGTTGAAATTCATGGGAGCGTGCCCAAGACAGAGGGAGATCTTCGAATAATTATCGAAAAGCACGCTCGACTTGAAGAAATTCAACGGGAAAACCCGAGGGCATATCCGCAGAGGTCTCACCGCACCAATTCAGCGGAACAAACCAATGGGGCCAAAAGGAGTTGCTCAGGGGAGAGACCTCACGAAGATAAGAAGGAACGGAGGGATGAACGAAGAACAGGCGACCGAAAATTCGAAGATCAAGTTTACACGAAACTCAACGCTAGCTATGCTCGTATCCTACGAGAGATCAAAGGGAGGGAAAACTTAGAGTGGCCATGGTCTAAGGGAAAGCAGCCCCCGAGATCCGAGAAGTCTAAAGATTACTGTGAATATCACTGTTTCAACGGACACCAGACCGAAAAGTGCAAGAACCTTAAAATAATGATCCAAAAATTAATTGATGCGGGAGAGCTCAAACATTACATACGAAAGGATGTTACCGAGGACAAATCCAAGCGAACCAAACCAGTCCAACTTCCGGAAGGAAACCGAACAATCAACACCATCTCGTGTTCCGAAGCCACATGACCCTCACTCACAGCGCAGATTGGAAAAAGGTTACGGAAGCAATTCGAAGATCGCTGCGAGTTATATAAGGTCGATGGGATAGCGGTGGACGAACACGAAGAATGGATGGAATCTCCTATCATCTTCGATGCCGAGGATATCGAAGAAGATATGGAAGACCATAACGATCCCTTGGTCCTAACATTACCAGTAGCTGGATGTAACCTCAAAAAGATCCTCATAGACGGGGGAAGCTCTGTAAACGTCCTATTCTATGATGCATTCAAACGGATGAAGCTCCATGATGAACAGTTAATGACCTCTTATCACACCATCTACGGATTCAATGGAGCAGCCACGAAGCCCTTGGGAGACATCGTGTTACAGGTTAACGCAGGGCCCATGAAACTGGAAACCCGATTCAGTGTGGTGGACACCCCTTCCCCCTACAACGCTATTATTGGACGAAAATGGGTACATAAGCTCAAAGGAGTTGCGGCAACATACCACCAATATCTCAGATTTCCAACACCTGAGGGAATAATGGAGATCAAGGGAGATCGGATCACTACGCGAGAGTGCCAGGCCACTCAGGATCATATCAACAATGAGCAAGAAGAGCAGCGAAAAATCCGAAGAGTAAAAATCAAGAAACCGCGAAAGAGAAGGCCGTAGACCTGTTCCTTAAGGAAACTACAGGAAAGGGCTTGACGAAAGATGGTAATGTCCAAAGCACGGAAACAAGTACCTCAACAACCAGCGAAGAACAGAAACACGCTAAATAGCAATTAAAGAGCGTCCCAGTCCTCGGAAACCCGAAGCCTGTGTTCACACCAGTAGAACCCGTAAAGGAAATCAACATAGGAACGGAAGAAGACCCGAAGATGATCAAAATCGGGACCATCATGGACGAAGGAAGAGAACATTCCTTAACCAAATTACTTAAGGAATATGCGGATGTGTTCGCCTGGAAGTTAGGAGATATGCCGGGGATTGACCCAAAAGTAATCCAACATGAACTACGCATCAAACCGGGCACGCCCCCGTTCAGGCAGGCAGAAAATACGAAAAGTGGCTCCAGAGTATCATGAGGCAGTAGAAACAGAACTTCGGAAAGCTACTAGACGCAGGATTTATCAAGGAAGTCAAGTACCCTACCTGGATCTCCAACATGGTCATTGTTCCTAAGAAAAATGGAGGGGTTAGAATATGCATCGACTTTACTAATCTCAACAAGGCATGTCCAAAGGACAGCTATCCCCTACCGAGCATAGACCAGCTGGTAGAAGCAATAGAAGGATACGAAGAACTATCATTCATGGATGGACATTCTGGCTACAACCAAGTAGCCCTGGCAGAAGAAGATCAGCCACACACAGCGTTCTATACCCCACATGGCCTTTATTGCTATACCAGAATTCCTTTCGGACTTCGAAACGCAGGGGCAACATACCAAAGGATGGTCGATGCTATCTTCAAGCCATGGATTGGAGGAACCCTAGAAGTCTACGTGAACGACATGCTCGTCAAAAGCAAGCTGCGTAAAAATCACCACCAGGACCTGAGGAATATCTTCGAAGCAATGAGAAAGCATCACATGAAAGTGAATCCGGAGAAATGTACTTTCGGTGTCACCTCGGGGAAGTTCCTCGGGTATCTGGTAACAAAAAGGGGCATCGAGGTAGACCCAGCAAAGATTCAAGCCATAGTAGAGATGCCGTCCCCAAAGAATCTAAAGGAAGTGCAGAAGCTCAATGGGTCTATAGCAGCGTTGGGCAGATTTATTGCACGGTCTTCGGACAAATGCAAACATTTCTTCAATATTCTCAAAAAAGGGAGCAAGTTCGAATGGACCGCTGAATGCGAGGAAGCATTCCAAAAAATCAAAGAACATCTAGCCTCAATCCCGATCCTGCAGAAGCCAGACCCTGGTGAGGTTTTGGCACTGTACATAGCAGCAACGGAGGACGCAGTCAGCGCGGTATTAGTCAAAACCAATACAAAGGTAGAACAACCTATCTATTACGTCAGCAAGACACTCAATTCTGCGGAAAGAAATTATACTAAGATTGAACAACTCATCCTCGCACTGGTATGGGCTACCCAAAAACTGAGAACCTACTTCCTAACTCACCTCGTCAGGGTACCATGCAAAGCACCATTGGAAGCAGTCCTCCAAAGCACGGGAAAAGTGGGCCGAATAGCCAAATGGAACACCCATCTGGACCAATTCAACATCATTCATGAAATTTAACATTCTCAGAAGTCCCAAGTTCTGGCAGATTTCTTAGCAGACCCCCCCCTTGACAACGACAAAGAGATTAAGGGAATACCAGAAGCCGAGGAAGAAATCAAGGATCCAATGGATATCCTCGAACCTGCGAGTCAAATACAATGGGAAGTCTTTGTCGACGGATCTAAAAATAAGGAAGGAGCAGTTATAGGCATTGCCATTATCACCCCAACTGGAGAAAGGATTATACATGCACTTAGATTGGAATTCAAAGAGCATACCAACAACATTGTTGAATACGAAGCTATCGTACATGCCCTACGTATAATAATAGAGATGGGGGTAACTGATGTAAGGCTGACAAGTGATTCGCAGCTTGTCATACGGCAAATAGGGCTCGAGTATAATGTGTACGATGACACCCTTTCAGCTTACTTGGCCTTGGTCCAAACATTGGCATCACAAATCCCGAACATTAAGTTTCGGCATTTATGCAGAAGGGACCTCAGGCACGCGGATGCCCTAGCATATATATCATCCATGCTGAGGGATAAAAATGCCGAAGCTATTAAAATAGCAAGGGTATACGAGCCTTCGATAGCATCTCAATTCTACTTCGCTACCAATCAAGATACGGTGGAAGAAAATATCGAAGACCAGGTAGGAGAAGACATCCATAATGACTTTGACGAAGAGGATATCCTGTCAAGAGCAAATCAAGACGAAGACTTCAGCAACGAAGATGACTGGAGGGTGACAATACATGCCTTTCTCGAAAAAAGAAGCTTACCTGCGGATCAGAAACAAGCTAGGAAGATACTCTCCAAAGTGGGAAGATATGATCTTCGGGATGGGGTCCTGTATAGGAAATCCTTCCTTGGACCATTACTACGCTGCTTGTCCCGGAAAGAGGGGCATCGAATTCTAAATGATATCCATTATGGTGACGCGGGGAATCATAGCGGCATGAGATCACTAGCTGACAAAGCAAAAACGCAAGGATATTACTGGCCGACAATGATACAAGATGTCGCGAGGATGTCCCGACGATGTGAAGAATGTCAGCGCTTCGCAAAAAAGATCCACGCGCCGGCAACAATGTTAAACTCCGTCGATAGCCCGTGGCCATTTGCAAAATGGGGCGTAGACATCGTCGGGCCTTTCATCGGAGGATCAGGGAAGAGACGATTTTTTATAATACACGACGTTGCGGGTAACGGTTCCTACTACCTTCGTAATCTAAAAGGCGAGGTCCTCCGGCATCCTTGGAATGATAAGTGGCTCAAACCATACTTCCCATAGGAGCAACGCAGATTTGAATCTGCTTGGAGTGTACCAGAAGAAGAAGGGAGCCTGACCGCTCCACATGTTTCTATCTCTGGAAGAGGAATTGCAGGCCTCAACTTATCAATCAAACAAGCTTTCAAATTATCAAGTCAGTGGAATTTACCGACAATATTTGGGAAAGTAGTTAATCTACAATCTCTCAGGGCTCCCCCATCAGTGTCCATAAGTGTAGGACCAGGGGGAAGGCACCCAGCAGAAAGAGATACCCAACCAATCTTAAGGCAACGGGTCGACGGAATGGGTGTGTAAATATTTTGATCCCATATCCTAGAACGTTGCCCCGGCCCCCACCGTCTGGGAATCCTCTGGCCCAGGATTCGCCAGCGGGGTGACAGGTCTCAAGACGATCACGAAGGTATCGTCCTTCATTATCGCACCCAAACACTTAAAAACTTTTGTTTTGTTTTTTCACAAATGCTTAAAATAAAAACAAACCAAAATTGCAGGTATATCAAGAAGAGGATTCATTTCATAAAGGATGATTACAAGAAGTGAAAGGCCAAATTCAAGGATACACAATCAAAAAATATTCCTTTTACAGGATATCAGCAAAAAATATCCTTGTTACATGATTACAAAAAGTGAAAGGATAATGATGCCGCGGACCCTACAGAATGCTGCGGTCTCTACCTAGATGGCGGCCCCATCGGCAGGATTATTCCGAAGACTTGATGGGACGCTCCCACCAGAAGAGGGGCCCGAGGAGCTGGGCAAGGCAGAAGGAACGGGACGACGAGGATAGTTCTTCACGAGACCATGTTCGTTCCTTAGGACAAGTTCTATCCTCTCCAGCATCTTGTTCGTCTCCTCAGCCAATTGACAACGAGCCTTGTGCTTAATAACTGTTGTCCGTTGTTGGGCTTGGGATAATAACGAAGATAGCCGATTCACTTCTCTAGAAGCAGCACCAACGGCCTCCTCGCGGGTTGCTGCTAAATTCTTGAAGTGATTGGTCTGTTCTTCCTGCTGCGCTAAGGAAGATTGAGCCTTTTCAAGTTTTTCATTTGTGACGCGAAGGCGCCCCTCGATCTCTGAAAAAGACAACACCACGGAGTTAGCGTAGAAAAAAAACATGGTCACACTCGATGAAATGGGATTATACCTTCGACACAAGCCGAAGCCTCTTCATACTCATTAATAACCGCATCTCGCGCTTCATCAAGATGGTCATATTCCGCGGATAATTTCTTATAGTCTAGTTGAATGTTGGTGAGAGTAAATTGACAGGCATCTAATTCTACCTGCTTCATCGAGTCCATATGACGAAGGTGGTCGACCTCTTTATTTATCTCTGAGACCCCTTTGCTGAGTCTGTACATGCACACTTCAAGATTCCTCTCAGACTCGGCATGACGAGCTACGTCGGCACGGGACGTGGAAAGAGCATTGCTGAGAGCGTAGACTTCAGCACGAGCATCATCTCTTTCTCTGGCAAGACAGAGCATATTATACTGGACCCCTGAAAGAGGAAGGGATCAAGCCGTCTGTAATTCTTCTTCTAGCAGCTGAATCCTAGATTCCAACAAGGAAGTACGCTCACGGGCTTCCCGTAGATTATCACGGGTCCACAACAGTGTGCCATTTAATAAAGCACGATCATGGTTGTACATATTTTGCATGTCGACCATCTGAACATGCCGCGCGCGCCATACCTCAGCCCGAGCATCCCATTTCTTAGCTTCACTCTTAATTTTCTCAACCAAATCTCTAATACGAGATTTTTGCCGAGCTCTTTCGTTTCGAAGCCATATCAGCTCGGGGACGCCACCCGCTGGAGATAGGGTGGGGAGACTCAGACAGAACAACTAAGAAATAGAAGAATGACGACATACTGCGAGGGAAAAGAACCAAACCTGTGAAAGTGGAAACTTGGCTGCGAGTTTGCTCTAACTCAGCGCACACAGCAACAAGTTCTGAACGAAGACCGGCCTCTGCTTCACCCAGCTTTTCTTTCTCCTTAAGGCTTTTCTTCAGTTCTTCTATTTCCACCTCAGCCGCAGATAATTCCTTTTCTCGGTGACGAAGCTTAGCCTCGAGCTTCAGAGATTTCGCTTTGAAGAACTGATACAACACGTGGTTACAATGCTCACTCCTCATCATCTACACATCAAGATGACAAAACATTATTTCACCGAAGCATTTGATCGTCACGTAGAAGTAGGTACGAAAATTTACTTCCAGCACACGCTGCTGCGGAAAGCCATATTGATACCCGTCGGCGATGGCCATCATATCGGCAACGGAAGTAGGAGGCTCTGGCACAAGGGTAGCTTCGGGAACAGTCAACCTTTTTCCCCAGGCTTCAGACACCCGCGCCTTAGAAGACATCTCCATCATGCGACGGGTATACGCGGTTGATTCCTTTTCCCCAGCAACAACAGGAGCGGGATGAGAGACAAATAGAAGATTCTTTTCCTTGAACCAATCCATGATGGCGTCCTCACCCTCAGACGTCGGCGACTGGGGAAGATTATCAGCAGGCGCATCAATGACAGATTTTCCCTTCTCTGACACGACCCCCTCAGCACAAATGTTGGCATGCTCCTCCGCGCCTACATGCACAGCAGGCTCCTCCGCACCAACATATTCTACAGTAGCGTCTCCATTACCATCACCACCAAGCACATCCCAATCATCATTGGGGGAAAGTAAAGAGAAGTCCTCGGGAAAATCGAGGGCTTCGTCAAAGAACTCCCCCGTGGAGTACATCCGATCAAAAGAAAATTCCTGAGAAGCGGGAAGGGTATCCGCGGCATCACCAGCAGGGACGGAAACATCCCCGATAACAACGTCATCAGCCACCACGGCTTTGTTCCTTCCTTCATCACCAGCATGACCAGCGAAGACCTCTTCTTCGACATTGATAGGGGAGGTACCAGTACGTTCCTCCCCATCTGTAATCTCATCCTCATCAAACTCTTCGTTCACTGGACTAGTAACTTCTTCATGGGCTTCAACCTCGCCCATCACAGTAGTAGAAGACTGCTTCGGCCTAATCTTTTTCTTCTTCAACACCTGAAACCAACACCACAAAAAGAATTATTTTTCCCGACTGATGGAAGTTCTAAAAAAGAAGCGCAGCTAGAATCCGCGTACCTGAGCAGCTGATGTATTCTTCGGTGGGAGTATAGCACCGGAACCTTCCTCCTCGTCTCCCTCTACGACGTCAAGGGCATAAGGAAAATTCATACCCGCAAAGTTCAGACGCCAGGGACAGAAATCTCCATAGCGAACAGGAGGAGACTCGCGCGACTTACTATTCTCGGTAGGCCGCCAACCGCGGGGACCAGGAATCCAACCGTAAGCCCACGGACCAACTATCTCGATAACGGTGGCGTGCCACTCGTAGTCATGATCGCGCTTGATCCTCTCTCGCGCGGGGAAGAGTTTCCGACGACTAGACGCCTCCGTGCCAGGAACATACTTCAGCTTGGCATCGCTGACCTCATTTAACAGACGAATCTCGCCCCGAGGAGCAGGGAGATTCCGAAGGCTGACACTCCACGGCTTGCGATTCCTACTATTGACGTAATCACCGAAGGAGTTATTGAAATTCTCAGGAGTATACCATTCCTTCTCCATGGGATTGGGGACGTAACAAGTCATCGATGTTTCCCCCTTACTCCGCAGATAGCATTTCTTCAGGGCGCGGAGATAATTCCCCGATAGTTGGGATACGGAACGGCTGTGAGTATTGGTGGAAGAGCCTTCACGACTAGCGAGCACGTCATAGTAGAAGGAATCACCTGATTTGTACAACGGCAGCATAAGACCAGCTTCGAATGCTCCAACCGTCGTTAACAAATGAAATTCATCGAACTCATACTTGGAGATAAGCTCATACGTAATATCATCCTCAGGGGCATAGAAACGAACCCCGAAGGCTTGAATCTCATGCTTTTCCTTGAATATTTCGAGATCGATATGCTTGAAGGTTACTTTTTTCCTACTAACAGAGACACTGCGTATCAAGGGAGCAGCCTCATCCTCCTCGGCGGGGCCGGATGAACTAACGAACGCTTCCGAAGCTTTTCTCTTCACGGGGGGATTCTTTGAAGATTCAGCCCTAGGAGCTACACCCTTCGTATTCTTCCCTTTAAAAGTTGGAGAAGACCGCAGATGATGCTCGGGCACTAACGAACGTAGAGGAGGAATGTCAAAAGCAACAGCGCGGGGCGGAGCCTGCGTACTCCTAGTATCATCACGAGGACGAGCCGCTGAGCGATCGAAGACTCTTCGGGAACCAGACGGAATTGTCGGAGGAATCTCTTCCCTAGAGGACGAGGCTTTCGCTCCAGAAGAAACTCAACTCCGACGAACATCATCTTGAGACTCTCGACGCGGAGGAGATCTCGATAGCCCAGAATCAGGAGTCTGATAAGTAAGCCGCGGACGGTCAGACATGGTTGCGAAAAGAATAAAATCAAGAACAAGTTACACACAATCAAAAAACATTACCAAAGACCAAAAAACCACATCCATAGCAATACACACACGATAACGCAGAAACCCTAAAATTAGTATACATGCTCAAAATTTCATAAAATTCACACCCTCGAAGTAGTGGCTTCCTTAATTTAAGATGAAGAACAGGGTTAAACTAGTATGCAAGCATCAGAAGAAGTTCTTCATCACAAACAAGGAACAACGGTAGCAGAGAATTCACAAATCAACATAGCGTGAAACAGTGGAAATAAAGAAAAGAAAAACTTACCGGCAAAAACAGCAGTAGAAGAAACAAACAGGGGAAGCGGGCGTGATTAATGCTAAGGTGGAGAGAATTTAAGATCACAGGTCCAGTGAAGACTGACTGAGAATTTAAGATCACAGGTGCAATGAAGACTGACAGAGAATTTAAGTTAACAGGTTCAATGAAGACAGACAGAAAATTTAAGGGCTGAAAAAAAAAAGAATGAAAACTGAGAGAGCGTTTAGGAGGAATGAAATTAAATTTTCTTTCTATCCTTAAAATACCCGAAAGAAAGAGAAGGAAATTAAGGGAGGAATGGGAAACGTGCCCGTTACATAAGCAGTTAATGCACGAATAAAAGACGTGCCCAAGTATCTAGGAGAAGTTATTAGGAGTGAGAAGAATATGCGACGATAGTTTTTCTTCAAGGCACCCATTAGTCATTCAAGCCCGAAGAAAAGGGGCAAATTGTGTACACATATATCTCACTATCAGACACGTGTATATAAAAATATACGTGGAAAGCATGCAGGCCAAAACATCAAAACATGATGCGTCACGAAACACCAAATAAACCCCGAGGAGTTACTTTATCTCATCCCCAAAAGAGAAGTTAAGATCAACGGTGGAGAGAAAGTTAGCTGACACGGACTGACAGGGGCAGAAGACACTTGTCTGACACGAGTAGACCCCTCAATTACCCGCATTAAACACTCTGAGCAGTTTACGTGTCGACCAACCTGTGGAACGAGCGAGGATGCATCTGCGGGATCAAGGGGCAAACGCAGACCTCCGCGTGATGGACGCAAGGACACAAGAAGATAAGGTTCCAACGGTCTTCAGAGATGGGTCCCACGTTCTAACCTTATAAATGCCCAATCTCCACCAAGAGGAAAGGAGATCGGGAAAATCAGGGAGAGAAGGAGAGAGAGAGAGAGAGATTGCAAGGGTAAGTTAATCACTTAGAAGAGAGAACCATGTAAACCCAAAAGTCATTCGACTATTCATGTAACCCTGAAGAACATAGTAAAACAACAAACCCCGTGGATGTAGGCCTTAGTGCTGAACCACGTAAACCTTGGTCTTATTTATATTTCAGCACTTTACATTTATTTAGCTCCATGGATGTTTACTTATATGTTTTGTTTTCCGTAATACTTATATCCCATGCGCAAACGCCTCGCATGGAGTTGTTAGATGAGGCCATGATAAACCCGAAGGTTTTGAGCCAATGAATCAACACCAGGATATCGTCATCACAATCTCTTTAGATGATAATGATTGATTGTGAGCGTTCGGACTCCCTCGCAGGTTTGTGTGCTCACAGATTTAGTAACTTATTATATGCGAGTTTGATTATGCAGTTACATATTGGCTGCTTGCGTCCTTTCCATGGCATACACACTGTTTCAAAATCTCCGTCACATTAACTACCTCTCCACCGGAAATCTACTGTTTGTGGCGCGCACTTCCGGCCTCGTTGATTTTTTTGGAGATCAGGTGCCTGGGTTGATTACTATTAGTACTTGTCTGTGATTCGATGCATGCAATAGCCAAATGATCAGGGTGGTCTCTATAATTGTCAATTTTCTTATGGTTTCCATCTTTTTTAATGCTTTTGAGTGTGTAGATTATTGCGTATCTGTTGATATCGTCTGCATCAGGAGCAGCTATCTACAGTACATGCATTGGAAGATTATGCACTAGAAAACCATGTTACATCAACCAAGAGTGCAACTTCTACTAACATGGCCTTCTTAGCCTTCTTGTCTTTGAACTTGTCAGCTAAATTATCCGGTTATAAGCTCTATATCTCCACCAAAACTTACGCCTAAACTTCCGAAACTGATTTGTTATTATTTTTCTTGTGACGCATTTACTTTTGTACCACCTGTGATTATGTGCCCGATGCGAAGTTTCAATTCCATGTTTTGTCAGGTAATTCAGTTTGGTGTCCAAGACATTTAGGCTGAACTCCGTGAAAAGGTATCAATCATGTGCGTTTCCGATTCATTCAAACTCGGTGAGTTGTCTGCTTCTGTTTCGGACCAAAAGACCCTTTTAGTTGAGTTAGGTACACACAAGTCACCCAACTTTTTTATACTACCGACTGGGTTGGACACCTAGTTTAATATTATACGACCTTCAAAATCAGGTACCCATCATAATTAATATTGCCGTAAAAAATAAGTACTCGTTAAAATTTATACTACAGTGTTAGCGAGGTACTCAGATTTATTTTCTAGGACTGTTCAAAAATAATATGCACCGTGAAACAATATACACTGCTTTATGTCACTGTCAACGGACACGAACAACTGAAATGAAAAGTTACCTTCATCGATGAACCAAAGTTACCAAGTAGTTGGTAACAAACGAACACAAACAATAGAATATCGTCTTTTCAGACCCTTCATTTTATCTAGGTAAATCTTGTATGAACATATTGTCTATGGTTAGATATTTAAGAAAGAAAACTGTTCCAAAACGAGCATCCAACTCAAAACCAATTGGCAATGAGTGGAGAGGCCCTAAGAGCATCCACAGTGGGCGAGTATAACCAAAAATTTGGGATGAGATCGTAACACAGTGGGACGGAGTAAAGATCAAATCCCAACCAAAGATCAAATTCCAGACCAAATATGGTCGCGACCAAATCCCAAATTCTAATATAGTCGGGCGTAAATTTAAAGTACGCTTGTTGCTGGGCGTAAATTTAAAGTACGCTTGTTAACGGGCGGAGATTTAAATTACGCCCGATGAAAATTCAAATTAAATAAAAAAGAAAAAGAATGAGGCGGACTTTTAAAGTCCGCCTGATGAAAGTTACCAAAAATGGGGCGGACTTTTAAAGTCCGCCTGATGAAATTTTAATGGGGCGGACTTTTAAAGTCCGCCTGATGAAAGTTACAAAAAACGGGGCGGACTTTTAAAGTCCGCCTGACGAAATTTTAATCATGTACCGTTGCGTCACAACACGGACTAAACCCAAAATTTGGTCTTTTTTTTGATCTTTGATCTTTGGTTTTGATCGCACCACTGCAGTTGCTCTAAGGGATTATAAGTCGCAGGATCTTAGATTGTCCAACAATGTGGGACTAATAATCTCAACACGCCCCCTCACGTGTAGCCTCGTTGGGTCTAACACGTGGACAATTAAATCGGGTGACGCGGAGTAAAGGCGCGGTCAAATGACTCGTGCAAATAGCCTTCTCTGATACCATGTTACAAAACGAGCATCCAACTCAAAACCAATTGGCAATGAGTGGAGAGGCCCTAAGGGATTATAAGTCGCAGGATCTTAGATTTTCCAACAATGTGGGACTAATAATCTCAACACGCCCCCTCACGTGTAGCCTCGTTGGGTCTAACACGTGGACAATTAAATCGGGTGATGTTCCCTCGTTTCCTACTCAGTTGTTATCTGTTGGTCAAATCACTAATTCTCTGAATTGTGATGTTACATTTACCCCTACCTCGGTCATCTTTCAGGATCGAAAGACGAAGAAGACGATTGGTAGAGGCATCTTTTCTCATGGATTGTACCTGTTACGCTCTAGTGACATGGCATGTCTCACTCAAAGATCAACTCCGCAGTTCCTTTATCATCAAAGACTTGGCCATCCTTCCAGTCGTGTTTTGTCTAGGATTTTTCCCACATTTTCTGTTCAGTCTCAAGTCTGTGATGTTTGCCAGTTTTCTAAACAATCTCGTTTTCCATTTCCTAACTCTGTGACTCGAGCTACCATGCCCTTTGAATTAATTCATTCTGATTTATGGGGTCCTGCTCCAATTGATGCTTATGATGGGTATAAATATTTTTTTATCTTTATAGATGATTGGTCACGTGCTACATGGATCTATTTACTCAAATCCAAAACTGAAGTTTCATCTGTATTTGCGGATTTTCATTGTATGATACGCAACCAATTTGATGCACAGGTTAAAATTTTTAGATCAGATAATGGCACTGAGTTTGTCAAAGGCCCTCTTCCAGGTTATTTGCGTAGTCATGGTATTATCCATCAAACTAGTTGTGTTGGTACTTCACAGCAAAATGGTGTTGCTGAAAGGAAACTTCGTCATATTCTGGAAACAACCCGTGCTCTTATGATTCAGATGCATGTTCCAAAGAAATTATGGTCTCATGGTTCTCTGACGGCCACTTACTTGATCAATCGTCTGCTTAGTCGTGTGCTTGAGTTCAAATCTCCATTAGAGGTTTTAAAACATCATCAGCCTGGCATTTCTCATCTCGGAGTTTTCGGTTGTGTTTGTTATGTACATTTACAGGCTAAGCATCGTGATAAACTGGATTCACGGGAAACTAAGTGTGTGTTCTTTGGTTACTCATCTACAAAGAAAGGATATATTTGTTATCATCCACCCACTATAAAGCTACAGATTTCTCGTGATGTTGTGTTTGATGAAACAGTGACTTATTTTCAGTGTGATTCTGGCAGTCGGTCTCAGGGGGAGTGTTATACAGATTTGGCACCACTACCAGTTATTAATGAGATACCTACTGCAACAGATTCCCACAGAGATAATGGTGATGGGGTAGAGTTGGTGGACGTACCTAATGCAGTGTTGGATGTGCATAATGAAGCAGTTCATGAAGAAGCTTCAGACAATAATGTTAGTGTTACTGATGATAATACAGGACTACAAGATGTGCCGCATCAAGTTCCAGAAACTGAGGTTATGGTTCCACCAGATCATCAACCAGTGGTACCAATTTTTAGAACCTCAAGTCGTGAGAAGAAGGCTCCAGAGAAATACAAAGATTTCTTTACATATCATTCCGCTGCGTATCCTATACAAGCACATTTAACTTATGATCATGTAGGTTCTTCACACTCTGCATTTCTAAGTGCTATATCCAGTCATCAAGAACCTAAAAACTACAATGATGCAAAGTCTAATCCAAAATGGAGGGTACCAATGGAGAATGAGTTACGTGCCTTAGATGTAAATAATACATATAGTATTGTCAAGTTGCCTCCCGGGAAGAAGACTGTTGGATGTAGATGGGTGTACAAAATTAAATACAGAAGTGATGGAACTATTGAGCGTTATAAGGCAAGATTAGTGGCAAGAGGTTTTACTCAGAGATATGGAGAAGACTACACAGAAACCTTTGCACCAGTTGCAAAGATGAATACGTTTCGTGTTCTTATGTCTCTTGCAGTTAATAAAGATTGGAAATTGTTTCAAATGAATGTGAAGAATGCATTCTTACAAGGTGATCTAGAAGAAGAGGTGTATATGAGTATACCACCTGGAAACCCTCGAGAAGGAGAGAGCAATATGGTTTGCAAGCTTAAGAAGGCAATATATGGTTTAAAGCAATCACCACGTGCATGGTATGCAAAGCTAAGTTCAGTACTCATCCAGAATAAGTTCAAAAGGAGCTCTGCCGATTCTTCCTTGTTTATTAAAAGAAGTAATATTGGTACAACTATAGTTCTAGTGTATGTTGATGACCTTGTAATTACAGGAGACAATCAACAAGAAATTAGAAATCTTAAAGCAATGCTTCATTCCAGATTTGACATCAAGGATTTAGGAATACTGAAGTATTTCCTGGGATTAGAAGTTGCTTACTCAAAGAAGGGTATTTTTCTGAATCAAAGAAAATATGTGTTGGACCTGCTGAAGGCTACAGGAAAAATGGGAGTAAAGCCTTGTGATACTCCTACAGAAAATGGCAACAAACTTGATAATGATGGTGATGTGTTAAGTGACATTGGGTCATATCAAAGGTTAGTAGGCAAGTTAATTTATTTCACTGTTACCAGACCTGACATAGCACATGCAGTAAGCTTAGTCAGTCGTTATATGCATACACCTCGTGTTAAACATTTGAATGCAGTAACTAGGATTCTACAGTATTTAAAAGGATCACCATGAAGAGGAGTTTTGATGACAAAGAATGAAGCCTATTCAATTTCTAGCTACTGTATAACAGCATATTCAGATGCTGATTATGCTGGATGTCCAGTTGATCGTAAATCAACAACAGGGTATTGCATATTCTTTGGTGGTAATCTGGTTACATGGAGAAGCAAGAAACAAAATGTTGTTTCTCGATCAAGTGCTGAAGCAGAATACAGAGCCATGGCTTCAACACATGTGAGATTGTTTGGCTGTGAGCATTACTTAAAGATTTGGGTTTTCTGTCACCACAGCCAGCTAAGATGTTCTGTGACAATCAAGCAGCGATACAAATCGCATCAAATCCCACCTTTCATGAGCGTACAAAGCACATAGAAGTGGATTGTCATTTTGTTAGAGAGAAGGTATTGGCCAAAGTAATATGCACTCACTTCGTTCGTAGTCATCAACAACTGGCAGATGTTTTTACTAAGGGTTTATCTGTCAAGCAATTCAATGGAATTCTATCCAAGTTAGGCTCCATTGATATCTTCGCACCAACTTGAGGGGGAATGTTGGAACAAAGGAGAATATTTGGTTTCTCTATTTATGATTGGCTTACACTGCAAGAAAATATTCTCTAGATATGTTGCTATCTATACGAATATGTGGCATGTATAGGATATATATATACACGTCTTTTAAAACCTCCATTGATAATAAGAAACCTTAATCATTCTTCTCCCGTGGACGTAGGCTATAGCCGAACCACGTTAAACTGTGTTTCTTCTTTAACCTGTTTAGTTAAAAACACATACCCTGCATCACACATTGTTTAACTGCATAACATCTTATGCAGATCCAATATTGACTGCATAACATCTTATGCATAACAACATGGTCTCAGGGGATCGTTAACGATCCTGGACGTTTCTCTGTAATCAAGTTTCGTTTCTCTGTGTGTTTACTATGGCACAATCAGATCATAATACTAGTTTGCGTTTAACCTCTGTCTTGTTGAACGATGTCAATTATGTCAGCTGGTCTAGGGATGCTGCTCTTGCTCTTGGGGGTAAAATAAAATCTGGGTATATTGGTGAGAATAGTACTTGTCCAGATGCTAAAGATCTAAAGTATGAAGATTGGATTGCTGATGATCAACTGGTTCGCACGTGGCTGCTCCAGTCGATGGAACCATATATTTCTGAAATTTTCTCGTTTTCAGAGTCTGCAAAGGATTTGTGGAAGTCTGTTGCTAGTCTGTATGGCTTACGGAATAATGTTGCTCGGGTGTTTGAGCTGAAACGTGAGATTGCTGAGGCTGCACAAGGTACGAAAAGTTTTACTGAGCATTTTGGTTATTTAAAAAAGAAGTGGGATGAACTGGATACATATCGTCCTTATACCACTGATGCCAAAATTCTCTTGAAGAGGGTTGAGGAGGACAAAATTTTCGATGTGCTCAGTAGCCTCACATCAGAGTATGAATCTCTTAGAAGCACTATTCTCATGAGTGCTGAATTGCCAAGTTTGTCTAGTGTCTGTGCGACTGTGCAGCGTGAAGAGACACGTAAGAAAGTTATGAATCCTGTTTCTAAAAGCATTATAGACCTGGATGCTGCTGAATCCAGTGCTCTTCTGAGCTCCAGAGATGATAAACGCAGATCCATGGACAAGAATTCTCGTGCTAAGGGTAAGAGAGAAGTTTTTCATTGTGATCATTGTAATAAAACTGGTCACACCAAGGATCGTTGTTGGGATATTTATCCTCATCTTAAAGCTAATTTTGACAAAAATAAGCTTGCTCGAGCTACTGTAGCTGATAATTCATCCTTTACTATAGACCAGTTGAAGGATTTCTTTCACCAGTTGGGTAATAAGAATGAGCGCAAGGCCAACCATACTTCAGGTAACCTGCTGACCTTTCTTACTACGCCTGTTTCCAACCGCCATATTTGGATTATTGATTCAGGAGCTACAGATCATATGGCAAATGAACCTTCGTCAGTTCATGCATTTATTCGCAGCTCTCATAAAAATGTGTCTGTTGCTAATGGCTCTACTGCTCCTGTGATGGGCAGTGGAAAAGTGCATTTTTTCCAGATTGTCCAACAATGTGGGACTAATAATCTCAACAAAAACCTTTGCAGTAGCTTCAGAAGCATCCCCACCTTACTTCAAAAGAAACCATGATGGAAGTGAACTTTTTTTTACATCGCCGACACTGTATTAGTGATGAAACTCATGCCGGAAGTAATGAAGATCATGCCGAAAAATAATACCGGCTTACTCGACAATAACATTTGTCGGCATTGATTTTGTCGGCCTTTTTTATGATGGGAGTACTCATTTTAACCAAATTCCTATTACCTCAAAAAAATTTCTTCTACTCTCACCTAAGTATAAGTGATTATGATTTACGACTAAACATGATTAGTAAGGCAGATTAGGAATTACATAAATTACATGGATATGGGGTGACTCCAATGTACGATTTAAATCCCTATATAGTCCAATTATCATATCCCCAAATTATTATATATATCCACCGATTGTGTATTCAAAAAAAAAGATACTATCATTCTTTCTCATTTTAGCCTCAAAATAAGTTAAATTGAAACAATGATTCTTTTTAAAAAGCGGCTAAAGTCCGACTACTTCCTGTTTCTTTGGTTTTTAATTTTGGGTGTCTTTTTTTTGTTTAATCCTTTTTAACAGGTAATGGCTATATGTTTTAGACTTTTTTCATCCACTGAAGTAAGAACTAATGTCCTGTTAAGCCTAATCCTGTATTGCTTATGAATCTTGTTATACCCCATATATTCTCCCCCAAATCTTATTCGGTGATATGTCACTCTCCCTGGTGCATGGCATGTCCAGGACCCACTGCAGGTCCCAAATGATTCAAGTCTAATAGATTTGTGCTTTAGAAGAACACTGATGCTATACAAACCATGAATTTTCCACCGAAAATTCACCGACACTCACAATCTCGGGGACCCCACCAGAAAGAAAGAGACGAGTTTTTTTGGTTTTTAGGAGACCCAGCATTTTTTATGTCTTGCGGGGATATCACCGTGAAAAAATCACGGTGAATCTAGACTTATTGTTAGAAGAAAATAGAAGGGGTATGGGTGGGGGCATGTAGCAGGGCCATAAAACCCAGACTCCAGGATCCAGTCACTACCATGGCATGAAATGTGTCAAGTATCAAATGGCATGTATAAAAATATTTTTTTTCTTCGAAATCTCTACTTCTCTACTTGGATTGGAAGAGAGAAAAACTGCATTTGTCATTGAATTATACATTCAAATACGCATAAATTTAAAGCTATAATGTTGATTAAAGCTATAGTTGACCAAATTAAGCAGCTAATTAGAAGTTCAGTTTGAACTTAACATCATGGCTAGTTGCTTTCATGAACCCTAGCTAGCCACTATCCATTTATTTGTCAACTAAAGAAATGCTATAAAAAACATCTTTGAAACCCCTTGTTAACACTCGCACAATCATTAGTTTGCGATACCAGAAGAATTCCATCTAAATATTTCTAGATAGCTTGAATTATCCAGAATGGAGTCTGGTGCCCAACCAACAGCAACGATCGCGACCTCGACGTCAACTGAGGGTTCATTAAAGTATGGCAGTTTGGTATTATGGGATGCAACTTTTGTCTTCTCGATAGTTTCATTCCCAATTATGGCCAGTAACGAAGGCTTCGACGCAGTCCATGAATTCAGGTAGTCGCCTCCTATCATCTTTTCTTCCTCCAAGTTTCTGAAAGTTTTCGTAGTGATTCAAGATTAACTAGTATTATGTGGGAGCTTCTGCAGTTACATACTGGCCGCTTGCGTGATCTCCACGGTGTACACACTGTTGCAAAATATTCGTCAAATTTACTACATCTCGACGGGGAATTCTCTGTTTGAGGCATGCACTTCGAGCGCTATTGATTTCTTTGGAGATCAGGTGGGCTAATTTCTATTATTTATATATGATTAACAAGAGCAAACTCACTGCGTATACGAATACCAGTATCAAAGCCACATGATGACGATGGTCTAGCTAGAATTGTCATTTTTCTTATGATTTCTCGTTTTGTTGATGCGTTTGAACATGCAGATTGTTGCGTACTTGTTGATATCATCTGCATCAGCAGCAGCTCCAACTATTTCTTCATTAAAGGAATACGAAGATTCGGTGGGAGGAAATCACAGTGCATCAAGCAAGAGTGCAGCTTCCACAGGGATGGCTTTCGTAGCATTCTTTCCTTTGGCCCTGTCAGCTATGTTATCTGGTTATAAGCTCTCTACCAAAACTTACATCTAAACTTCCCAAAACTAATTTGTTTTACTGTAACGTGCTTGCTTTTGTACCAATTGTGATTATACAGTACCCCATATATGTAAAGTAATATATTTTGTCATTTAATTCAGTTTGCGTACACTCTATTATTTTTTTGGTCATTTAATAATGGGAAAGAGGCAACCTTTACATCAGGTAGAGTGGAGTCATTGAATGTCAAAACGACCGGTGAGTGCTTGACATTTAATTATCTCATACCCTCACTGGTATGAACTTTGACTGAATTGTCCGAATCTAGATCGACTCATTATGAAATTTGTAAAGAGAGGATTTAGAGGCTATTTTTCTATTTTATTTTGATCACAAGGGAGAATTTATTAGATAAAAAGAATGCACAAAGGAAACAAACTCTACCAAAACCTGATCAGATTGGGGTATTATCCAGATTAACTGGGGTATACCCAAATTTAAATGGAATTAATGTCCTTGTTAAGGGGTGGTCAAAATTGGTGATTTTATTTTAATATCTTTGAACTATTTAACTTAAAACTAAACCCTAAAATTAAAAACTAAAAAATTCTTAACCTTTTCTAATCTTTCTGTTCTTCCCCTTCATTTTCTTCCATTTCTTCCATCAAAAAAATCCGTAAACCTAAAAATTCAATCCCTGAGAATGTTGAAAAGAACCTTTCTACCGGCGAAAAGAAGACTATAAATGATGTCTAAACTCAAACCCATTATTATATTGTGTGTTTTTATTGTTATATTAGGATAGAAATCGAAAATTATGATTTTTGTGTCTTTAGTCGGGAAGGTCGTAACATGGATATCTTGCCGACTTTTCATAATACCCATGGCGACTGTAAATTTTTTCAACAGCCGGCAGGATATCTTTAGAAGACCTTGCCGACTAATACATGATTCCCCAATTTTCTCAACAGCCGGCAGGGTATTTTTTTTGTAGACCTTGCCGACTAATACATGATTCCACATTTTTCTCAACAGCCAACAGGGTATTTTTTGTAGACCTTGCCGACTAGTATTACTCATCTCATGTGTGTCAAAAAAATAAAGTCGGCATGGTCTTCATTCGTCGTCCTTGCCGACTTTTCATACTTTCAGAACTGAAAGTTTTGATTTATGATCTATTTTGAGTATGATTTCGTATAACAGCTTTGCAATCCCCTTTCTAGAAGTGTTTGGGTAGTGTGCTGTCATATCCGTTGCAAAAAATTTTCTCAAAACAATTTTTCTTCATCAAAAATCTTCCCAAATAAGTTCAATCAAAAACAAAATATCATAACTCAAATATATAATTTGAGAAGTTTTGATCTACTCAATTAATCAATCTAAGCTCAAGTAATCAATCTAAACTTAATTAATTAAGTTAATCAGATTTTTTAGTGTTAATTAAACAAGGATATATTAATCATTTAGAAAATATATGGTTAAGAGGTGGCTTCTTTTACTTCAAAATGACCTAGCTTTTGTCTCACTAGATATATCCCAGATAATCTCGGTATACCCCAATTTGGTCGGGTACCAAAAGTAGAGAGAATAACAAAGAAAAATAAACATTACATGTACGAAGCTTCCCAATTATTGTGGACTGAATTTGTAAAGTTTAGGTGCACTCTCCTGTCAACAACCCTAGCCCATGCTAGAACTAAAGACTTCAATTCTAATTTAGTCCAAGATTACATGATTTATAAAAGAAGATACCACTACTAGCGGGGTGATACACCCCCAAGTAACGATCAGGATCTGTTAATATTTTCTTGGCCTGTATAAATTGATATCACCCCCAAGTAATACTCGTATCTTCTTTATAAATCATGCAAGATTAGAGACTAAAATTACTGACCAAAACGCAAATTTGGTCCAAGGCCACTGTAATTCTTTTAAAAACACAGACATTACACCGGCCGGATGTTGATCGGACAACGGTGTTATCACCTGCGTTTGCAATCATTGATGTGGTAGTGGTACACTGATACATGACTCATACCATAGGAAGCAAAAATGTAGTAGTAAAAAATAATAAAAGTGTAATTACACCGGGTCATCAATCATATCATAACTAAAAGGATAAGATCAAAAAATTACACGGAAATGAGTCATTTGTCCAAATATTTTTAAATCACGGTTCAAATGGACGAGTAAAAAATAGTTTGGATGAAATGGTCAAAAAAAGAAAAAAGTAGCAAGGATGAAACTCGATTCATCCTAGCTTAAATTTAAAAAATAGCAAGGATGAAACTTGATACATCCTGTGTAAATTAAAAATAAGAAAAAATATTTGAAAATGGGCACGATGAAACTGTTTACATCCTGCCTATTTTTACATTTTTGTCTATTTAAACAGTATCAAAATTTAACTGTCCATTTCACCCAGGATTGTTGATTTTGGTCTTTTTAACTAAATTTGTGAAAATTAAAATAAACAAAAAGTTGGAGATAAAATACAATCCTCAATCATACGACGCATATGCAGTTGTCTGTTACCCCTTCCCTCTCAGCAGCACACTGTTTCATGGAGTAATTTATTCTCCATGACCTACCAATTTCCTACCAAATCATCCTGATTCTAGGAAGGAGGACCATGTATAAAAATCAGGAGTAGGGTGGATGCCATTTTTGTAATTACCAACAACTTTCATGGTCATTTCAGTGTCATCCTTCTCTATAAATGCTCACATACTTATCCACTTCCAATCCACACATTCACTCACTCCGATCATCAAAATCTCAAATCAAGAAATTGAAATTGAAATCATAATTTTATTTTTTCAGGAAATTGCAGTAAGTTATGTTAATGGATATTATGTCAGCTCCAACATTGTCAACCTCATCACTGAATCCTAATGCTCCATTGTTTGTACCAAGAGCTTACCAAGCAGTTGAGGATTACTCAGATGAATGGTGGGAACTCATTCAATCATCTCCATGGTTCCGTGATTACTGGCTCAAAGAATGTTTCCAAGATCCTTCTCAGTACTCTCCTTCTTCAGATGATCTTTATCATCTGAATAACATGGATGAAGCTGTCTTTGATGCATTCACTAATCGTAAGTCTTTCTTTGATAAATCATAAATTTGTTTGATTTGAGATTCAATTATTGATTGATTAATTTAAAAAAAAAATTGATTTTGAAGAAGATGAGGATGATGTGGAAGATCAAGCGGAAGAAGTAGAGAAGAATTACTACAAGGATCTGATATCATTTGGAGTACTGAAATGGAGGAAATCTCAAGGTCTTGCTGAGAAAAGCCCCAAGTATGAGAAAGCGCCTAAGTTTGTTAAGATGCAGGTTAACCCAAGGCCTATCCAGCAACCTAGGTAGGTAATCAATTCAGGTAGGTCATGGAGAGTCCATTGTAGATCTGGTTTCTCTTTTTGTAAATGAAAATCATTAGAAAAAGGAAAAAAAAAAGATTGGAATTTAGAATTAAGATTTAATTTTAGTTTGTATGGAATGTGAAGATGTTGTTGTTCTTAGTAGTTGTTTTCTTTTTTAAGTTTACAACAGTTTTAATGGTCGAGTTGAGAAAAATGTAGTTAAAATTTAGAGGAAAATATATCAATAAAAAGAAAAGGGAAACTCTTTTGATTATTTTAACTTGATCATGATTGATTATTGTAATGGGATTAGTTAAACAATGCATTTATGTCAAATCACATTTCGGACTAGGACATGTAGTCAAGTGACTTTTGGTGAGGCAAACAATGGGAGACACGTATAGCACCTTGCTTCCCATAAAGAGAATCTTTTTCTTCTTTAAATATCTATTCTTTGAATTCATACTTATCCTGAACTTGTCACATTATGAGAGTGCCGTCAATTTTGTTTCGGTGCTTTGTCTAAAGAGGTAGAACGTGCCAAATTCCTACTGGAACACGTTGGTGGCATTTGGTCAACGGTGTAATAATTTTAGAATAGAGAAGGGATTCTCGATTACAGCATATTGCCATAGGCTCACACAGTCCCACTACCCACCAGGTAACAATGAAGTTCCTACTTAGAATTCTGATTAATGGAATTGTCAAATAAACTAGCACCACTAAAAACTGAATAGTTAATCTTTCGGTCGGAAAAAAGAAAAAATCAGTGGATCACAGGGGTGAGAATTCTTAATACCGAAGACATTGGAGTTCACTAATTGGTAAATTGGGGGATAGCTCAGACATTAAGGGATCCAGAACTAACGCGTAGTGTAGCTGCTCGCCACCTGGTCATACATGAAGGAACAAAGTAGGGCTGAAGAATATCACTTGAAGATCCCGGTCACTGACTTGTCGAATCAAATGTCAGAGTTACCACGTCACTGACTAATCAAGCGAAGCACAAAGAGGATGCGTCCAAAACAAAGTAACTCGCACAAGCAATCTAAGACACGAAAAGACCAAATTAGAGTACATAACAAGACACCAGTCGCGAAATCAATCAGGCGAAGCACAGTTACTTGACCAAGAGGTAAAGCTGCGAAGTAAATAAATTATGGAGCAAGAAAAGAGACAGATGTCCCGTGGAGATAGCGAAAAAAGGGGAAAAACTTTATGGAAAAAGGTTTGGGCGAAGTATAAAGCACCCCCGCGAGAACTTGGCGAAGTAAAATGAGCTGTACCCCATTGGGGTTAGTTGGCCTATAAATAGAGACCCTTGGGCAATGTATAAGGGGTCGAACTTTGAGGAGAGGCTAGTGGTTACTTAGAATAAGAGATTAGGGTTTCCTTGTATTCAAGAACTTGTATTTTCACTACTTTGGGTGGTTAATCAATGAGGAGTTTCTTATCTTAAATACTTATCATGTCTTAGATCTTTGTTATTTTCTATTTGGGTGTACTACTGGATTTCCAGTAGTTACATTTTGGCGTCTGATGTGTTTTCAAGTTGTTGTAGTAAAAAGGTTCATTGAGACTTGTGAAAGCGGATTTTTAGACTTAATTTTTATAAATAAAAATAGCAAACTAAATTAAAAAGATGTTGTGAAAATTATGGAAAGAATGGGGCTAGGATCCCATCATTGGTCGATATTAGTGATTTTATAAAACAATAATTATGCAACACAACATTTAAATTGATTCTAATAGTATTGCCTAGACATGTAGATTTCCAAAGAATAGATGTTATTCCAAACATAGAATATCAAAACCCTAAAGCAAGCATATTCTATCAAGAAAAAATACACCTAACTAATCAAAATTATATAAACAATTTTTAGTTCAATGCAAACATCATAATAGAGTTGTTGTAATTAATTAATGGAAATATATCACTTTTACCGAAACAACGGCTTCCTCCATAGCCCTAACGATTGGGTTTAACTCCTCATTATTACAAAGAAAACTAAATAGAAGAAATAAGAGAAAATTGTGAAACTGGCTACCGGCTCACCGGCTCTCCCTTGATTGTGCTCTCTTACTCTCTATTTATCCACACAAACCCATTAATCAAATAAATTCTTCCATAACTCCAAAATCTTCTTCTTTTTAATTAAAATATCTTCAAGAATTTTTCTTCTTCTTTATATTCTCTAAATTTCTTTATTATACCCAAATCTTCTTTAATTCGCAGAATCAAATCCAAGATAAAATCCTCTAAGATATCTTTCATGTTTAATAGAAGATAAC
Organism: Papaver somniferum; assembly: GCF_003573695.1. Classification (NCBI taxonomy): domain Eukaryota; kingdom Viridiplantae; phylum Streptophyta; class Magnoliopsida; order Ranunculales; family Papaveraceae; genus Papaver; species Papaver somniferum. The sequence goes on along the minus strand of NW_020620492.1, from coordinate 216,551 downwards.
TTACTTTTTTTTCAAAACTCCGGTAATTAATACTCATAGATTTCCTGTTTATAAGGAAGAAGATATTCTTGTCTTAAAAATTGTAAATCCTTTACTGTTGAAACCCAAATTTCTCGCCAATATTTTGTTTGAAAATAAAGAAGAAGGTGGTTCCCCTATCCAAAGTGCATGTGCCTTTATTAATTTTCTTAGAGAGGTGCAAGCATCACTATTCGAGCAACTTTTTCCACACAAGTGTATTTCTCCAAAAACACCTACACAAACATAAAAACACCATAATAAGTACAAAATCAAGCACTAACAATAGAGACACTGAGGACAATTCAGACACAAAAATGTGTCTATCAAATACCCCCAAACTTATTATTTGCTAGTCCTCGAGAAAATCTAGAAAAATGACTACACTTAGCACGTGCAGCAAGCCGTTAAACCACTAGGTGGCCCTAGTGTCGGAGTGTTGTCTCCGGAGGGTTTACCAGAGGTGTACCCACAAAACCTTTACTCCAGACCCTAGCTATCCACGCAGAACATTGGAAGGCACTAAAGAATCTCCTTGGTTGGTATACTTTCATTGACTACAGGAGGAAGTACCCTGATGCGAAATTCCAATTGTTGTACATGAGTTTGCACTCAGCATACTAAAATTCATATATAAGTGACAGAGCTCTACTCAGATAGTTTTTTTACATCATAACCGGAGTCAACCAATCACATGGAAAGATTAAGAAGATGGATAAAGAGATGGTTAAAAGTGAACGGTGTTTCCCGTATCTGTCTGAAGGCCTCTGCCAAGGTGAACCTATCCTAATGGACTGAGATACCGGTCTGACTAATATCAACACAACTGGCATATACAAGGGGACCAGTGGTCGATAAACCTAACTCTAGGTCAACACAACTGGCATATACAAGGGCACCAGTGGTCGACTTTATTGAATTTATTCCGCTTGGTCTAATGGTCTGGTCTCTTTTTTTTTTTTGGCATCTCAATCACTCTATTCCACTCTAGCAAAGGTAACAACTTGAATCGTGTGCCCCACCAAATCACTTACAAAATAAAAACAGAAGGATTAGGATTCAACGAGATATGGCGAAACTACCATGTTTTTTTTTTTAATTTAACACCTGAGCTCTGTGCTTTTATGAATAAACTCTTTAGATGTTTCCATCTAATCAGATTGGTTCCTCAACTCCTACAACCAAGATGTTCCCATCCACTTAGATTGGTTAGTGCCAACCTTAATAAGCATAAATTTCTAGGCTCTGGAGTTTATTTATTGCAACTAAAAGTTTCTCCCATACCCCTAAACTTAAATCTAACATTGTCCACAATGTTCTAAAGATAAAATTAAAAACATGAACAAGGATAAACTGTTACCACTTGAAGAAAAAGAGTTAAGGAAAGATATTACCGTGTTGCATGAGCATGAGTTACCTCCAAGGAAGTGCTATGTTTAAAGTCTTCAGCCAGACTCAGAAATGATTAGTTACCACGAAGAATCATGTAGCAGCAGCCGGAATAATTGCGGGTCATCTGAATCAAAAAGTGTTACCCAAACGAAGAGAAAATCGCAACAGACCATGAAGATACCGAACATAGTCTTATTTAACTTTAAGATAACAATATCTAGTTGTGGTTCAGGTTCGGGTTCTATAACTGGGTCTAGATAAAAGGTGTTCATCGGCTGGACTTCCTCAAAGGCAAGATCCTGAAGGTCAGGTTGTAGAGTATGGAAATACTCAACTAAGAATTTAGAAGCACATAAAAGTAACCTGAATAACTGGGGATGCTCTAAGTCAATCAAATTTCACTTACACAGCTGACCATAATGAACGTGGTGGTCTTCCTTAAACAAATGTGTCGACCCTAATCTCCTAAAGTAATTAGGTTTAGTCTCAAAACTCAATAATTGACACATCTGAAACTTATACGTTCCCACAATTGGTTGAAAAATATTTGGTGGGAAAACAAAGTCAATTTGGATACTATCGCCTGGATAAACCACATCAACCAGAGGATGGGTTTCTAACAACTGAACTTCTTCCTGGATATTATTAGGTCCATGAGATCTAGTATGAAGGTATTCTGGCACAATGGTTGAGGCACATATATCAAGTCCTAAGTGAGGGACCTTTCTGAGAGTTAAAGGTAATGCACTAGGAAAGTGATAATCACCTCCAAACTTAGAGTTTTCAGTGTCTCTAGATAGACTAGTCACAATCTCCCTAATTTCTAGATCATCAGATTCTTGAAAATGGGCAATTGATTATTCTAAGTTACAATCAGCATCCTCACTTATCTCTACGATTTTATCTTCTTCTAAGACTAGCGTTTTTAACTCGCTAGACTCTAAAACAATATTCTCAGGGTAAACTCTTTCCTCTAAACCATTACTGGCTTCACAAAAAGGAGATACTACATCGTCTAAAACGGGGATACTTCTAGTCAAATCCTCGTCCTTTTCAATAGGTGAATAATTACTAAAATTATTTGGATTTGAACTAGAAATAATATTATTATTGTAAAGCTCAATTGGAGTAAAAAATTCCTGATCACTATGCCTATATGTGTCTGATTCTTCATCAACACTCCTCATCATAATCATCATTATAATAATATGAAAATGGTTGAACCTCATCTAAACTAGTAGTGTTACCAATTCCAACCTCGTCATCTTGATTATGTGAATAAAAACTATCCTTATTTTCAAGGGTGGTATTGGGAACACTATATTGGAAGTTAAGACTATCTTGAGCAAATTTTTCCATAATCCTATTTGTACTCTCATTAAACTGCTTGAGGGACTCTTCTAGAGACATCTTAGTTGACTGCTCTATGGACTCTTCTGGAAGCGGAATATTATAAGTCTCTTTCATAAATAAGTGAAACTTCTGTGTTGACTCATTGAAACTCTTGAGAGACTCTTCTAGAGAAATAGGAGGATTGTTTTGCTCGTATGACCTGTGGGTGTGTGAATAGTAATTAGGCTCATCAGGGTATGACCCATAACCTTCAAAAGGAGGATGTTCCCAACCACTATTCACACTATGGTCAAAGTAGTAATGTCCATTTTGTTCAGTTGGATATTCGGTGTATTGGCTATTGTACCAGTTTGACATTCTCAAAATAAACCCACTGACAAGGTTGACTCCACCATAACAAACCTACTGATTTCTAGCAAACAAAAAGCATGATGGCTCCACTTAGATTGTTTCTATACTAGCTTCTAATCCTTCGAAAGGGAATTCGTTACAATTTAAGCAAACCCCTCTGGAATCAATCCGAGTTAAAGTAAGTTGAATAGAGGCGAGGGAAGCTCGGTGGAGCTCTGATACCCAATGCCTCACCGGTATTACAAGGCGGCGCAGTCACACATTCAACTTACAGAAACCGTCAAGAACTTCGAAGTATGCTTAAAAGAGTAACCAATATTTTTCGAATGACTTTCATGTTAAGCTCGTTACCTATCGGTCTCGTTCTAGTCAAAATTTTAGGCTTAGGTTCGCGTTTGATGTCGTTTTCCTAAGGCGGGAAAGAAGAGAACGGTGATAAAATCCGAACCCTTATCTTGTATGGCCAGTCCTTTCCCTTTACTAGGAAATTAAAGCAGCCGTTTTCAAGTCCTCAACATATATGCATACGAAGGAAGACAGTAACTCGCTGACAGGGGATTCGCGAGTGTTTCGACAAACTTACCTCCCGTACCAGACGGGGGATGAACCTTTGTAGTCGACTCGGGCCACGACTCCTATGTCATGTACGAACCCGAGGGGCCGAGACGATATCGCAATCGTTGTCCTTCTCTGCAAACAGTTTATATTTATACTACCCTTCCGTAGGGTTTAAAAATAATGTCCCAAAATTTAAAATCCAAAGTCCAAAAAAAATAAAGTGCAAAAGAAAAAGGAAGTCTAAAAAAAAAATCTACAAAAAATAAAAATGTCTCTCTTTTTTTATAAAATAAAAAAAAAATCTTCTTCTTTCGTTCCTTTCGCTTTGCCTTTTACTCCAAGTCTTTAATTATTCATCAAAAACTTTAGCAAACTTTTCTTTCGCTCCAAATTCCAAAATCTGAAAGGAAAAGACAAAAATCCAAAAACGTAAAGAAGAACAAATAAAATAAAAACGTAAAAAAAAATATATAAAAACTCTAGCCTAAAGACAAGTCCGCGTCGGCGGCGCCAAAAATTTGGTATCTTTTCAAGTTGTTGTAGTAAAAAGGTTCGTTGAGACTTGTGAAAGCGGATTTTTAGAATTAATTTTTATAAATAAAAATAGCAAACTAAATTAAGAAGATGTTGTGAAAAGTATGGAGAGAATGGGGCTAGGATTCCACCATTGGTCGATATTAGTGATTTAATAAAACAATAATTATGCAACTCAACATTTAAATTGATTCTAATAGTATTGCCTAGACATGTAGATTTCCAAAAGAATAGATGTTAATCCAAGCATAGAATATCAAAACCCTAAAGCAAACATATTCTATCAAGAGAAAATACACCTAACTAATCAAAATCATATAAACAATTTTTAGTTCAATGCAAAAATCATAATAGAGTTGTTGTAATTAATTACTGGAAATATATCACTTTTACCGAAACAACGGCTTCCTCCATAGCCCCAAGGATTGGGTCTAGATCCTCATTATTACAAAGAAAACTAAATAGAAGAAATAAAAGAAAATTGTGAAACTGGCTACCGGCTCACCGGCTCTCCCTTAATTGTGCTTTCTTGCTCTCTATTTATACACACAAACCCATTAATCAAATATATTCTTCCATAACTCCAAAATCTTCTTCTTTTTAATTAAAAATATCTTCAAGAATTTTTCTTCTTCTTTATATTCTCTAAATTTCTTTATTATACCCAAATCTTCTTTAATTCGCAGAATCAAATCCAAGAGAAAATCCTCTAAGATATCTTTCATGTTTAATAGAAGATAACTTTCTTTTTTTCAAAACTCTGGTAATTAATACTCATAGATTTCCTGTTTATAAGGAAGAAGATATTCTTGTCTTAAAAATTGTAATTCCTTTACTGTTGAAACCCAAATTTCTCGCCAATATTCTGTTTGAAAATGAAGAAGAAGGTGGTTCCCCTATCCAAAGTGCATGTGCCTTTATTAATTTTCTCAGAGAGGTGCAAGCATCACTATTAGAGCAACTTTTTCCACACAAGTGTATTTCTCCAAAAACACCTCCACAAACATAAAAACACCATAATAAGTACAAAATAAAGCACTAACAATAGAGACACTGAGGAAAATTCAGACACAAAAAATGTGTCTATCAGCGTCCAGAAACAAGGAACTTGGATTGAGGACTTATCCTCATCTAAGGAGTTTGAGAGAAGCTAAAGTTGTAGGAGTGAGAGATCTTGGCGAGACATCCCTTTTGAGATTAGGGTTCGAAGGTTAGTCGATATTGAAACCAGGATAAGTTAATGACCAGAACACCAGATCGAGCGGCACACATGATAGCAGCGAGGATAAGCAAGAGATTGGAGGACAAAAGAGGAGGGAGAATGGAAAGAGGAGGAACATCGACTGCAGGAGAAAGGAAAGGCGTGAATCAACGACAAAATGAAGGGGCCGGTGAAGATGGCTTCCGAGAGGGCTCTGTACACACTTCCAACACGGACACCATCGCAGGAGAGGAGCTGACCCATGAGGAATTAGAGGAGAATATCGGTGAAGAAGATATGACGTTGGATCAGCTGAGGGAAACGCTTCTCCTTGAACATGAACGAGACAGAGATCTAACGGAACAACATGCTCGGCTGAAGAAACACAATGCTAGGTTGATGCTGCAAAATCGCCAACTTAACAAGGAGACAGCGGCTGATACCATGGACTCGGAGGGAAACACGATATCGTCAGGAGAAGAAGAGCCGCGACGAGGGAGATAGGCTCACGAGGACGATGGATGAGAGAAAAGAAGGAGGCGACGAAGAGACGACAACGAAGAAATGGATCTGAGAAGGGCATCGGAAATAACGAGATGGGAAGATCAAATACGGATATACGAAGATGAAAGGAGGAAAACGAAAGGCAACACAAAATAAATCGGCGACACGAGGAGGAGCTACAACGAGGAGGACGAAGGCCTGACGAAGTGAGAGGCGACCGTCGTGCAGAAAATGGAAGAAACTTGAACTAGGAGGTCTTGGACGAACTGCGAGATATGAGGACGCTGATAAAAAATTCACGAAGAGGTGGAAGGGTGCAGCTGGTGGAGGCAATAGAAGAGGCCGACAAATCTACATTTACCTATGAGATGATGTACGCGGACATCTCTGAGAAATGTGTGCTGCCAACGCTCCCCAGCATATTCAGTGGATCAGAAAGTGCCGTGCATCACTTAAAACAATACACTCTTTTGTTGATGCAATGGGGACGAAATGATGAGGAACTTTGTCGATACTTTCCTGCGAGCTTGGCTGGGGAAGCATTGGCTTGGTTTGAAGGGCTACCTGAAAGGTAAATTTTATCGTTCAAAGACTTGCAGAGAATATTTCTGACCACTTATATAAGTAAAAACATGCTGAGTCCGGGGATCGAGACTCTATTCAACTTAAGAAGGAGACCCACAAAAAGCCTGCGAAGGTTGGTAACGAGGTAGAGAATAGTATGCAATGAATTTGCAGGGAGAGTTGACGAGAGAAATTTCATTTTAGCCTTCGTAAACGCGTTGATCCCGACTGACCTGTTGTACACTCAAATATTCATCATCTGAAACTCTTTGAAAATGAATGAATGAAGGGAGTATCAGGAGGAGTACAGAGCGTTGGAGGAAAAGCATAGGCAAGTAAGCGAAGTAGCGATGATGCCAGCGAAGGAAGGGAATTCAAGGCTATTACCAAGGACGGTGCATGTTGTGGAGAATGATCCAAAATATGAAAAAGGGGAGCCTTCAACTCATGTCCCAGCGAAGCTTTTAGTTGTGTCAAGTAGAGATCAAGAATGGATCGGTCAACAGAGATACGAAGAGTCAAGACGAAGGAATTATGAGCCTCGAAGCTATAACACGGGATATTAGCAAAGGAACAATCAAGGGACCATATTTGGAGAGGAGAGACAAAACGCACAAGCTTTTGAAGATGTAAATCTTCCTAGACTTAACACAACCGTAGAAAAGGTCTGGGAGGCAATAGTATTAACGGAGGAGATCCCACCACCACCAAATCTAGGAAGAGAGCCACCTCCGGGGACCAGGAGTCACGAGTTCTGTAGGTATCATCGTTTTCATGGGCATCACACAAATGACTGTCGGAACATCCGACGAATTATACTTCGCCTAATAGAGCAGGGAAAACTCGCACACTTCCTGGAAAATTATGTGCCACCACCACCACCACCTCGTGAGAATCAGCAAGTGTATCGAATTGAAATAGAACGGGGAACGCAATAACTGAATTGTAATTCGATAATACATGCGGCGAAGAACATCCAAAATTTCCATGAGAACATACTCAAGAGAGAGTACATAAGAGGGACTTCGAGGGAAATGAAATATTCAGCGCCATGAAGAAGGAACCATTAGAGGAATCGCAGAAGAGAGAAATAACATTTTCAGCGAAGGATGCACCCGAGGGAGGAACTTCGCATACAAACCCTTTGGTTATAACTTTGAATTTTGGAAAGAATTCAAGGTGGGAGGAAGTCCAAGCCGAGAAAAGGAAAATCTGGACAATAGACAGAATTTTGGCGGACACGGGGAGCTTGGTCGGCATACTTTTTTACCATACTTTTAAAACTATGGGATACAAGGTTTCTGATCTTGTGCCATCGACGTACTACATATACAGGTTCAACGGGGTTTCATCGAAGCCAAAAGGAGATCTGGTTGTAAAATTATTCGCCGGCGAGTCGGAAACGAAAGTCACAGTCTGCGTGATAGACATAGACTCACCCTACAATGCTCTCATAGGCTGACCATGGATACATGGGATAAAAGGGGTTGCATCAACATATCATCAGGACATACGTTTCCTTATGCCAAGTGCAATTGGCGAGATAAGGGGAGATCTTAAGGACGCGCAAGATTGTATTAAAAGGGATGTCCATAACTATGAGGAGAAACTAAGGAGGAAAATAGAACAAAAAAGGAAGACATGCGAAGATAGAAGGTCGGAGCAGCTGATGGTATTCACAATTGGGATAGGCGAAGAGCCGGCTGCAACACAGAAGGACATAGAAAAGGCATATAAGATGACGGATGACGGGGAGAAGGACCGCGAGATGACTCCGGAAAAGGAACGCCAAGTTGAGATAAAGCAAAGTGGAAAGGAGAAGAAAGGAAAGATGGCTGAAGGAAGCGAAGTAGCAAGAAATGAGAAAGAAACCCAGTTGTCAAGGAAAAACAAACCCCGCGAGGCGAAGCAAAGGCAAATACCTCTAAGAGCAAAAATATATCAATACAAGAGATAGAGGGAACCGTTGGATTGCATAATTCTCTAGATAAGGGAAAGAAGGCTTGCGAAGAAGAAGAGATGGAACGATTGAAGGAAGAGCTCTATCAATAAAGAAGAGGAAGGAAAACTTGGTAAGGGAGCGAATAAGGCTAGAAAGTCAAAACGAGAAGCTTGCGATTAAGAACAACCATTTAAAAAGAAAACAAGCAGAGAACAATACACAAAGAGGAAAATATGCTCCGGAAAATGCATTAACAGCTGAAGGACGTCACGAATACCGGCAAGAAATCAAAGGGAGAGGGGAACAAAACGAACAAGAAGATTTAAATAGAGCCATAAAGAATAGCATGAAGGAACTCAAAGAAAGGGAATATCGAATGCAACAATCAATGATGGTCGGTGGAAAAGGGAGCAATGTCCTAGTGGCAGAAAGAGCATCAGGGTTGCAACCAGAAATAATGAACAAGTGTGCGAAACAAAAGCCATGCAAGCCAGAAATAGTGGCACTATTTTCGCTGAAGCAAATAGAAAACGAAATATTGAGAAATATTGCGGCGAGATGGGATGCGATTTGCAGAAAATTGAAGGGAAGGATATCATAGGAAGATTTAGTGCGCTCGCTCATCTATGCGTTGTCAACTGGACACCCACTGTTCGCGACATTGTTCAAAATCAGGAACGAAGTAAAGATGAGGGAGTTGAAAAGATATCAGTCTGAGAACATTCGCATGGAAGAAGAATACTGATAATCGAGGAAGGGTATTTTAATCTATCATTTGACAGTGTGTCAAATTTTCAAAAGGATAACAATGAAATTTTGATGAATTGTCCCACTAATAGGAATTTTTAAAAATTTACGAAATAATCAAAGCGAAGTAAGACCTCACATGAGGAGGCAAATAAGACCACGAAATGAACAGTTTCCAGGGAAACTTAAAACCTTCGCCTAGGAAGGCTGAAAATCCATGGCATGCACCATAGTTCGCATGAAAATGTATGAGGCAAGACCTAACGCATGTCGTGAACAACTCTTAGAGAGAAAGCTAGGGTCAATGATAAGACCTATCCGCTGAGGGTCCCTTATATGACGGCCTTCGGTAAGGGGTGCAGAAATATGACCAAGGCGCCGACGTATTCGGTTGAGCTGCGGGTGCCTGGGACGTCTGGAGCGTTACCGGCCATGTCCGTATGGAAAGTCTTGGCTACGATGCACTTGATCCCAAAGAAACCTCACTTAGGGTGTGACTTCGGTAGAAAAGACAAGACGCGAAGTAAGAATATTGGAGAGCACGAAAAGAAACAGGTGTCCCGAAAAGTCCATGTGAAGATAGCGAAAGAAGAGAAAAAACTTTATGGAAAATAGTTCAGGCGAGGTATAAAGTATCTTCGCGTGGATACCGTGAAGATAAATGAGCTGTATCCCATTAAGGTTAGACAACTTATAAATAGAGGTCCTTGGGCAATGTACAAGGGTCGGATCTTTTAGGGGAGGTGAGGATAGTTAGTTCTTAGAGAGTGTAATTAGGGTTTCCTTGTATTCAAGCACTTGTATTCATCGGAATCATTAATAAAATCTTAGCTCTTCATGTTCATCATGTCTTATATCTTTGATACTTTCTATTTGGGTGTACTACTGGGTTTCGAGTAGTTACAACTTCATCGACCTTAGAGGAAGTTGAGTATATTGAACCCCATTATTTAGAAGGGCAGTATCATATTCTGTGTTCAAACGAAGAATTACAAGTTGAATGTAGCAAATGGAAGAATTCCCTGGTAGGATATATTTTGAGTGAGGATGGAACATTTGACTATGATAAGGAGGTGGTGGATGAAGTTTTACTTCGAGAAAATATGGCGAATGCTTCCGTGTTCTCCATCGGGAACGGGCAGTATCTATTTCAGTTCACTTCTGTTGAAGATAAGAATAAAGTTTTAGAATCATCAGGTCTTTTGCATATGGAAGGTAAACCATTGATTTTCCTAAAATGGAATTGGAAACTGAAAATAGATAAAGCTGAAACCACGAAAACCGTTCCTATATGGGTGAAGATTTATAACTTGCCTTTATTCCTTTGGAATCCATCGTTTCTGAGTAAGGTTGTCAGCGCATTCGGAATTCCTATATGTGCTGATCAGAAAACCAAAAAGCAACAACGGCTGGATTATGCATGGGTTTACATGAGAGTAGATGCCAGTAAACCATTGTTGGACAGTTTTCTTATTTCAGTTAAAGGAATTGACTATCTACTCAACTTGGAATATGATTGGTAAGCTGTACCAAGGAAGAGGCTTCATAACCGACATACTGAATACCAATTGTTTCGCATTTGGGCACACCGAGTTGAAATGCAAACTAAAAATCAAAGTGAAACAAGATTAGGTGTTCTCCAACCTAAATTTTGTAATAAAACTTATACAAGATGCTCAGAAAGAGCTACAAGGTTGTTGCTCTACCATCTGCTAGTTTTAACCCAGTAGCACAGAGTTGCTAGATTACTAGTACAAACTTTTTTTTTGTTTGAAGAATCGAGACTGAAATTATATTCCTAGAAATTCCATTCAGTAAAGACAGTTTGATGTGTCGCCTTCGTGCTTGTGCTATATAGTTTTTCCTGTACCGACTTCTGATTGGTTAAACAATGTATTTACGGCAAATCACATTCCAGATTCGGACATGTAGATTGAATGTGACTTTGATGAGGCAAACAGTGTGTGTCACGTATAGCTCCTTCCCACTTGCCCAGGAAGAAAAATCTGCCAAAAGAGGTCCCAGAAACTATCTTTTCAACTTAAATCAATATCTATTCATTGAATTCAATTTCATACTTATCCTGAACTTGTCACATTATGGTGCTTTGATTAAAGGTAGAGTTTGGGGACTTGCCTCATTTCTACTGAAGAAATTGTTTGCTTATAAGAAGAAAAAAAATGTCAGCCGCCAAAAACGAATGAAGTTAAATGGAACACATATTTTCTCATTAGTAATACTGTGGATTGCCAAACAATTGATGGTCCAAAGAAGAACAGAACTTATGATTAATATTCACATACGTATTGTTGGTTGAACCAACACTCAGTCTCGAACCTTTATACACCATCACAATCACTCAAGTTCCATTTTTCCTGTTGAATTCAATTTCTCTGAAATATCCTTCTTCATTTCAAAAAAAAATGCCTCTATTGGGACCCAAACCGGTGCAAGAAGAAGGTGAGATTTTTTTCCTTTTTCTAATTATATGGTAAATATATTCAAAACTTATTTGGATTTCATTGCAAACTGAAGAACCAGAACCAACAACAAATGAAAGTTCAAATGGGAAGTTTACAGTGAGATGGATAAAAGATTTGACTCACAAGAGTTTCAGTTTATCAACCAAAACCACTGGAAAAAAGAAAAACTCTGGTTGGAGTGTCATAAGAAGTAGAATCAGAACTGAAAATTTACAGACTGATCAAGGTGACATCTATTTGTTCTTGTTGTTGTTTAATTGACAATAATTTGAGTTTTCAACTCAGGTTATTATGGTATTTTTTGTTAACTTGTTTTAACAAATTGATTCTCGAAAATCTAGAAGAAGAAATCCAAAATGGAAATTTCAGTTACCAACAAATTAAAGCTGCTACCAAAGATTTCAGACCTGCATACAAGATTGGTGAAGGTGGTTTTGGATCAGTTTATATGGTATGTAATCCCGAATTCATGACACAACTTTAAACTGGATTTTCTTACAATATGAGTATGACCAAATGTATAAGCTTTTTTTATTGATGAAATACTATACAGGGAGTTCTCACGGATGGTAGGGCAATCGCAGTGAAAGTCATTTCTCCCAAGTTACTGCAAGGAAAGAAAGAATTTCTAAATGAAATAAATGCAATGTCTACATACAAACACCCAAATATTGTTCCATTGCTTGGCCATTGTGTTGCAGAGGATAACAGATTTGTATTAGTATACGACTACTATGCTAATGGAGATTTAGACCATGCATTATTTGGTAACAAAAATCTTAAGAAGAGACTGGATTGGGAAACCAGAGTTAAAATCTGTATCGGAATAGCGAAAAGTCTTGTATACTTACACGAAGGAGCACAATTCAAAATTGTGCATAGAGATATTAAGCTTGCCAATGTTTTATTAGACGTGCATTTTACTCCCAAGATGGCAGATTTTGGATTGGCCAAGCTATTGACAACCGAGAGGGTACTCACACTGGAGTAGCAGGAACCATGTAAGTAAAAGAAGATCCCATTCTTGTGTTACTGGCTCAGTCAATTTTTGTTTCAACATCTCATTTAGGAACGAACCATGTAAGTTTCATTCATCTTTTAATGTTCGCAGGGGATATATTGCTCCCGAGTATGTAATTGAGGGTTATTTAACTGAGAAAGCAGATGTCTACAGTTTCGGAGTACTAGTACTTGAACTTATGAGTGGAAGGCGTTGTGTAGACAAATCAAAAGACTCGCCACCCCTTTTAGAATTCGTAAGTTATAGTTTAACCCTTTTAGCTTTCCCTCTACACAAAATTTCATTTCGCATTTCAGCTAAGCAGCTTTGGTTTGTTGTTATAACTGTAGGCCAAAGTTTTACAGAAGAAGCGAAATCTTATATCATTACTGGACCAAGACTTGACTAACATTCCACGGAATGAAGCTACCATGGTGCTAGATTTGGCAATGTTATGCACATCTCACTCTCCAAAAGCAAGGCCTAATATATCTGATGTGGTGAAAATTCTTGAAGGAAAGAATGTTTTAAATACTCCTCTGCAAGAATTAGATGACTTGGCAGGAGTCACTTCGGATGAGATGACCTTGAGTGATTTCTCATATTACTACATGGACAGCTGTAGAAAAGAAATCGTAAAGGGCTCCAATATTGGTAAGAGAGCAGACTATTCTAGGTCATCAATGATGGGCACAAATTTTCCAACATCAGAGACACCAATATCTAATGTCAATGCATCGTCAACTTCTACCACCTTAGAGAAGAATATCACTGAGATGGCAGACGAAGCTGAGCTTGAGTATATTGAACCCCAACTTGAAGAAGGGAAGTATCGTATTGAATGTTCAAATGAAGAATTCAAAATTGGATGTAACAAATGGAATAATTCTCTAGTAGGATATCTTTTGAACGAGAATGGTACATTTGATGAAGAGGTGGATGAAGCTATACTCCGAGAAATGATCCCTGCAGGAAATGGGTATTCAGTGTTCTGTATCGGAAGTGGGCATTATCTATTTCAGTTCAGTTGTGTTGAAGATAAGATTAGAGGGTTAGAATCTTCGGGCCTTTTGCGTGTCGAGGGTAAACCATTGGTTCTCATTAAATGGGATTGGAAACTGACACTCAACAAAGCTGAAACCATGAAGTCCATTCCTTCATGGGTGAAGATTTACAATTTACCTTTATTCCTTTGGAATTCATCGTGTCTGAGTAAGGTCGTAAGTGCATTCGGTATTCCCATATGTGCTGATCAGAAAACCATAAAGCAACAACGGCTGGATTATGCGCGGGTTTACATGAAAGTAGATGCTAGAAAACCGTTGCTGGACAGTTTTCTTATTTCAGTTAAAGGAGTTGATTATCTACTCAAATTGGAATACGATTGGAAACCCCTAAGGTGTACCAGTTGTTTCACATTTGGGCACATTGAATCGGAATGCAAACTCCAAATCAAAGTGAAACAATATTAGGTTCTTCCATTACCTTAATTTTGTAGTTCCTCATATAACTTTCAAAATGATTTTTTTGGATACAAAAAAGAAAATATGTTAAGGATCCAGCAAGAGAGAGGAGAGCATAAACGCGGAAGCATAAAAGACTACATTGATAATAATTCTTGGTATCCTAACTTTCATGACTCAACAGCCTATTTATACTGTTCACAAACTTGACGACCACTCAAGGTACTTTCCTAACTAAGATCAAACTCTAAACATAGACACTTTCCTAATATAACTCTCACAACTTAATGTGCATATCTCCTAAATATAGACTCTCATATATTATTTTCTAATACCCTCCCTCAAGATGGAGCATGTAGATCACAAATGCCCATCTTGGACAAAAGAAATTTAACTTCAGTTTTCTTCTCTTTTTTTTTTCAACACTTTTGTGAAAAAAAAATCTTCAGATCGTAATTTAAGGACGTTTCGATCCCCTTCGTAGTTTAAGGACATTTCGGTCAGATCTTCGTAGTTTTAGGACATCTCGGTCCCATCTTCATAGTTTTAGGAAATCTCGGTCCCATCTTCATAGTTTTAGGACATCTCGGTCCCCTTCGGAAGTTTTAGGACATTACGGTCCCCTTCGTGGTTTAAGGAAATTACGGTCCCCTTCGGAAGTTTTAGGACATTACGGTCCTCTTCGTAGTTTAGGGACATTTCGGTCCTCTTCGTAGTTTAAGGACATTACGGTCCCCTTCGTAGTTTAAGGACGTTTCGGTCCCCTTCGTAGTTTTTGGACATTTCGGTCCCCTTCGTAGTTTAAGGACATTATGGTACCCTTCGTAGTTTAAGGACGTTTCGGTCCCATCTTCTGAAGAATACTTCTTGTACTCTTGTTTTCTTGGTTTCTTCGATAGAATACTTTTTGTACTCTCTCGACAACTCATAGGATTTCAACCTATTATTGTTGTTCTTTTTCTCATCACATCTTGGTGATTGTTTTTTTTTTTCACAACATGAATGTTGTTTCTTCTTCTCTTGTTCCAGTCACGCTATTGTTGCGAAACCTTCACACTTCTTTGTTCTTAAAGATTCTCTCACAATCTTTCTCTTGTTACGCTTTTGCCACAAGCAATAACTAACACAAAGTCTACCACACTTTGTAAGACTTCCAAGTTTCTGCCACAAACTTTCACACTGCTTCGTTGTTATAAAACTTTTCGTCACGCTTACTATCACAAAATGTGACTATTCATCTATAACAACCTTTAGTTACGCTTCTGTAACTGTTCTTCTATTTTGTAACAATAATTCTTTTTTTTTCTTTTTTTTTTACGGACCTGGAGTACCAACTCCATCAGCTAACACGTCTTCATTGCCATCTGCCGTCCACTACTGCCATGTACCATCGACTCTCCACTGCTCTACAACTAAGCTCCGTATGCAGTAACAAGTAATCTTCTGTTAGCACAACACAGATCTCACCAATGCCTTCTCCTTCAACAACGTACTCAACGACAGCGAAACCTTTTTCGAACCATTAGTTGCTTCATCTTCCATCACCGAGTACCACAAAACACCAGCAGCTCAACATCACTGCCATAGTTCCATCACCGTCACTTAAACCTCAGCAGTTACCACCAGTCGATAAAGAAAGCAACATGTTCCTCTCGCCTGAAAACTCTTGAACGGAATCTTCTCGTTAAACCCTAAACCAGTACCATCAACTTGTTGTAACCAACTTCATTCTTCATCATCACAACTTGGTTCTCTTCAAAGAATTATAATAGCAGTCAACAGCTCGTGCTTCAACCTAGCACAAAGCTCGTCTGCCATCACCAGTTCGCAATCAACAGCAACGAGAATCACAAACTGCTACAACAGCTTAACTCTCGAATCCCAGCTTGATTTCGGATTTCCTGCAGCATCACCTTCGTTACAGGCTCAGTGCATTAAACTTCTTTTTTTCAGCATCTCTTCTCAAACCCTAGGGTTGGAATCTCACATACTGGACTTCTTTTTTTTTTTTTTTTTTTTTTAAATTTCGACCTTGGCAAAGACCCGCAAACTATCAGCAACAGCCTCTAGCTCCATTGCTGATATTCGTCACCAACTCCTAGCTATTGCAGGTGAGCGTCGACCACGAACATCCGTAACAATCTTTTTTTTTTTTTTTCTTTTTTTTTAACTTCTTTTAAAACTCTCGAATCCTGGTGAAGACTCACCAACGCAGCACAAACAAAATCAAACGGAAATTCTTCACCACCGAACATCTTCTAACTCTTTCTCCTTCTCCTCTCACCTTGCTCTGATACCATGTTAAGGATCGAGCAAGAGAGAGGAGAGCATAAACGCGGAAGCATAAAAGACTACATTGATAATAATTCTTGGTATCCTAACTTTCATGACTCAACATCCTATTTATATTGTTCACAAACTTGACGACCACTCAAGGTACTTTCCTAACTAAGATCAAACTCTAAACATAGACACTTTCCTAATATAACTCTCACAACTTAATGTGCATATCTCCTAAATATAGACTCTCATATATTATTTCCTAATAAAATATTCTGATGTATTCATGAATGCAAAGCTGCTGAGTTCATGGTTAAGAAATAGAATGCATGGAAACAAACTTACAAAAGATGCCCAGAGCTACAAGGTTGTTGCTCCACCCTCCAAATCTTTAATTGATTTTTTTAACTCGGTGTAGCACGGAGTAGCTAGGTTAATAGTACAAAAATTGTTTGTCGGAGAGAAATTTTATTTAAGGAAGCTTAAGGTCTTACACAAGGCATTCCTGTTAACTAGAGATATCATCCAATGAGGAACATTACAAGTTTTCCTCAGAACCTATAGTTTTCACTAAAGAATTTTGAGATAGCCTCAACAACACCATTGTTGTCTCTACTAACATTTTTTTTTTTTGCAAGAAGTAAATTGTCCTATAATAATTGGATATCCCTGACCTTCTTTTATTACTACTTCAGTAATTTCTTCAATGCGAGTGTTGGTTAGCTTCAGAGATAAAACATAGTACTGCTTCCTTGAGAGCAACCTCCACCGGATCTAAAGCTTGAACTCCAAAGTTCCCTATAGCTCCTTTACATTCACCTGAATCTGACTTATGACAACTTCAACCTTGCCTTGTGGTAATCGGACTTTTGATGGCTTCAAGAACTTTTGCATTGCCACCCTTTAGCTGAACCTCTAATTCCAAGTCCTCCATAACCACTTACATAAAATAGCATTGTTCATGGTGATCAAGTCTCTAATTCCAAGTCCTCCCTTTTCATTGTTGATGCATAGTGGTATTTATAAAATACCATTAATTCCTATCCTCTTTATTTTTGTTCTCCTTCTTACCCCCTTATTTGTCTATCCTTTATGTTTACTATTTATTGTTGAAAACCTAGTTCTACAAGTTCCAAGTTTCGTTTGTTTAGAAAAGTGGTGTAAGAACCCTAAATCCTTCCTATGAGAAGAGCCTCTAAATCATATGTGTGGCAGAAAAGATTTATTTGACAGACTAGATGAGTCTGTAAGATCCACAGTGAAGTTTGCTAACAGTTCAACAATTCCAGTTATGGGAAAATGAAGAATTGGAATTGTTCTTAAGAATGGTTCAAAAGCATATATCATGGATGTGTTTTATATACCAGGATTACATCAAAACTTGCTGAGTATGGGCCAACTATCTGAAAGAGGATACTCTATGAATATTTACAATGGTTTGTGTTTCATCGGAGATAGAAGAAGAAGATTGATTGCTAAAGTACAAATGACCAAAAAAAGGTTATTTTCTTTGAATATTCAGCATCAAAAGGAAAGTTTTTACAGTACTAGTGTGCATAATGATACTTGGTTATGGCATAAGAGGATGGGACATGTGAACTTTAACAATTTACAAACTTTAGCAAAGAAGGAGATGGTGTCAGGATTATCTTTCATTCAAATTCCAGAATCAAGATGTGAGAACTGTATCTTTGGAAAGTAATATAGAGATCCATTTCCAGTTAACAAAGCAAGAAGAGTTGAACAACAGTTGGAGATCATTCATAGTGACTTGTGTGGTCCTATAGAAGTTACATCACATGGAGGTAATAACTATTTCATAACTTTCGTTGATGACTTTAGTAGGAAAGCATGGGTATATTTGGTTAAACAAAAAGTGATGCTTTTCATGCTTTCAGAAGTTTCAAAGCTTATGCTGAGAAACAAATTGGTAACAGCAGGTACCTTAGGCATATTAGCGGGCCTCTTCCATCTTAGTGTCCGCCGACTGACTTTTTCAATCTTTTCGACCTTGGTTCAAAACATCAATATATTAAGAACTGATAGAGGAACAAAATACACTGTTGTTGATAGTTTCATGGAAGAACATGGTATTCTACATCAATTATCAGCAAGATATACACCTCAACAGAATGGTGTAGCAGAGAGAAAGAACAAAACTATAATGGAGATGGCAATATCTATAACAAGAACAAAAGGTTTACCAAAACATTTATGGGGTTATGCAGTAGATACAGCAGTATATTTACTTAATAGATGTCCTACAAATAGTTTGAACAATATAACACGAGAAGAAGCTTGGAGAGGTGTAAAACCAAGTGTAAGACATCTGAGAATTTTTGGGTGAACTGCATATGCACATGTGCCAAAAGAACTGAGAAAGAAGTTGGATGATAAGAGTGAAAAATGTATTCTTGTTGGTTACAGTTCAGTGGCAAAAGGTTACAAGCTATATAACCCAAAAACTAGAAAAATAATTATAAGTAGAGATGTGATATTTGATGAAGATTCAAATGGAATTGGAATGGTGGATCAACAACGAATGTTGGTCCTCATAACAACGGATCAACAAGGGATGTTGATCCACATTATATTGAGTCAACAAGCAATGTTGACCCACCTGCTGCTGTCAGAACGGTTCCAGTTGTAGTTGAGGAAGAAGTACAAGCTCAAGACAATGTTGAAGAAGCAAGGACAGAAGTAGTACCAAAACAAAAAACTACAAGACCAAAAAGAAAATATATCATACCTTCCAGGTTGAGTGATTAAGTTTTAACAAGAGATGATGAAGATATTAATGATAATGTGGTGAACTTTGCATTGTTTGGAGATTGTGATCATGTAGCTTATGAAGAAGCATCTAAACAACAAGGTTGGATTCAAGCTATGAATTAAGAATGAAGTCAATTGAGAAGAATAATACTTGTGAACTGACAACACTTCCACCAGGAAAGAAACCCATTGGTGTTAAGTGGGTTTATAAAACAAAATACAAGTCAAATGGTGAAATAGATAGACTGAAAGCAAGGTTAGTTGCTAAGGGATATAGACAAAGACAAGGAGGAGATTACTCAGAAATATTTGCACCAGTTGCTAAGGAATGATAATTGCTTTGGCTGCACATAAGTATTGGAAGATTTTTCAAATGGATGTTAAGTCTGCATTCTTGAATGGAGTATTGGAAGAAGAAGTTTATGTAGAGCAACCAGCTGGTTACGTTATGGAGGGGAAGGACAATGAAGTATACAAGCTAAACAAAGCTTTGTATGGTTTGAAACAAGCACCAGGAGCTTGGTATACAAGTATAGTTTCTTATTTTCTTAACAAAGAATTTACAAGATGTCCACATGAGCATACTCTATATTTGAAAGCTGATACTCTTAGAAATCATATTAGAGAATGTTTGTATGTGGATGATCTCATATTTAATGTAAATAGTTCTGAGATGATTGATGAATTCAGGAAGGATATAGTGAAGGAGTTTGAAATGAAAGATCTTGGTTTGATGTCATATTTTCTTGGTATTGAAGTACAACAAACTGAAAGAGGAATTTTTATTAATCAAAAAAGGTATGTTGAGGAAATTTTGAAGCGTTTCAAGATGGATAATTGTAATCCAATTTTAACACCAGTAGAAGAGAGACTGAAGTTAACAAAAGATGGATCAGGAGAGCTTGTGAATTCAACAGACTTCAAAGGACTTGTTGGATGTTTGAGATATTTGACTGCCACAACACCTGATATCATGTATGCAGTTGGGTTGGTTAGTAGGTTCATGGAATCTCCTAGACAATCACATTTACAAGATGCAAAACGTATTCTGAAGTATGTAAAAGGAACAACAAGCATGGGAATCTTCTATATACTGTTTCAGAAGATTCAAAACTGGTTGGTTTTACTGATAGTGATTGGGCTGGAGATACAGTAGGAAGAAGAAGTACATCAGGTTATGGATTTCAGTTGGGAACTAGTTTTTTCTCTTGGTCATCTAAGAAGCAACAAGTTGTTGCACTATATACAAAAAAAGCTGAGTATATAGCTTCTAGCAACTGTGCTACACAGGCTGTATGGTTCAGAATGATGCTGAAGTCATTGTTTCAAGAACAAACAACACCAACAACAAAATTTTGTGATAATAAGTTGTGCTTCATGGAAGAAGTAAACACATTGATATTAAGTATTATTACATCAGAGAGCTTGTCAGGAACAAGGAGATAGCTGTGGAGTTCGTTGAAAGTGAAGAACAAGTAGCTGATATTTTCGCCAAGTCTTTGAAGTCTAACACTTTCATTTACTTGAAAATTGGGAATGATTAGCAAAGAGTATCTTGGTTTAAGGGAGGATGTTGAAGAATAAACCAAGATACTATGAAGAAGACAGAAGGGATCAACAAGTGTTATTGATCCAGTAGTGTGGATCAACTATGAGAGTTTACAAAATGTGGTTGGATCAACTGGAACAGTTGACACGTTGAGAATGGATCAACAAGTATTTTTGATACGATGGTACGATTTTTAGAAGTTCACTTGGATTGCAAGTATTACTTTTTTTGAGAGTTTGTTTATGTGAGAATTGTCTAGAAGTTTCTTTGGTAGAGTTTGATTATGTTAGGAAAGTTTTTTTGCTTGAGAATCAAGTTTGTTAGTCATATAAATAGGCTATTGAGCCATGAGTCGAAATATATCAATTAAGAGAAATTTGGTTTTTGTGTTTTCATTAAGTCTTTGATATCATATTTTCTACAGCAGCGGATATATTAGCTTTAGAGGTTGCATAACGTACTGTTGCAATGTTCAAAGCTACAACATAAGAATGTAACTATGGGAACTTACAATCCATTTTGAGAACCCATTTCCAATCTAAGATGGCCTTGAGCACCAGATATATTAGCTTTAGAGGTTGCATAACGTACTGTTGCAATGGTCAAAGCTACAAAATAGTGTAGTGACTAGGTTACTATATATGGTCAGATTAATTCACTTCCCCGCAAATTATTCTTGTCCTAGCAATCAAATCCATTCCAACATTTTCCACAGAAACCAGTCTAGTACTTTTTCTCTGAAAACTCAATTTTTCTTTTATACTTATTTTTATCTAATTCAACCATGAAAAGAAATTCAGTGAGAGTGCATGGTAAACTTTGATGAGTCTGGGTGGCACAAGGTCAGGGAGTAGTTTTTTTTTTATCAGATCAGGGAGTAGTTACCATACGTTATACTAGTGATCGGTGCCGAGCAACGGAGAAGATATATATAAATCAAACCAGGTTGAAGGTTAAGAAAACAGGATGAGTGATAAACCAGGTTTCAACTGCCTGCCAGTTAAAGGAATGTTTGAGCATGGTTCCTTTCCTGTACTAACGGTGCATATCGGTCTTTGTATATTACTCATCGGAACCTTCCACGTTTTCCTTGGTCAATTAAACCAGATAAAATTTGTTTCATCAGTCTTTGTAAGGTCTCCTTGTTCCTCTCGTTCATTCATTAGATTTTAAGATTACATAACTTCAACAGTATTTAAAAACAACTGTAACGTATATGTCTTTTGCATGTTTCAGGCCGGTATTGTCTTAGGCCCGGCGTTGCTGGGAGGTACGGAAACATTTCAATACATATTTCGTGATTCAGGAGGAATGGCCTTAATGTCAGTCATCCAAAGGATTGGGGGTGTTTTTCTTGCATTCCTTATTGGAGTAAAGACAGACATGGATATGATTATGAAAGCACGTAGATCAACCATCGTCATAGGTTTTTGCACGTTCTTCGTCCCTTTAATTTTTAATAGCGTTGTTGAAAGCGTGGTACGAAAAAACTTAAACCTGGAAAAGGATATGAATGCTTCTCTCTTATACGTTAGATTGGTAGTGTCTCACTCCTCCTTTTATGATACTGCTTGTGCCGTTGCTGACCTAAACCTCCTCAACTCGGAGATTGGTCGTCTAGGCCTGGCCATTTCGATAATCACTGGATTGAGCAGTTGGTTGTATAAGTATATACGAGACTTCTATATAGAAGCCACTATTTTGAAGACCGATGTGATGTTATTAGCATGGATAAGTAAAATTTTCCTAGTGACTTTCATCATGTTCATTTTACACCCAATAATGTCATGGATGAATAGAACTACTCCGGAAGGAAAAACACTTAATGAAGGTTATGTTTCCTCGATCATTATCAGTGTTTTAGGAGTTTCATTTTACAGTCAGTCCATTGGTGTAGACCCTTCGCTTGGACCACTTATAGTTGGACTAACGGTACCCGTTGGGTCACCTATAGCAACAGCTGTTCAAAAAAAGTTAGAGTGCTTTGTTACCTTTGTGCTCGTAACACCAGTTTACATAATAGGAGGCTATCATGTACGCGCATTCAAATTCATTTGGAAAGATTTTGTAGTTGTGGAGATAATGATGTTCCTTGCATACTTCGCAAAGATTGGTTTTGTAATGTTGTCTTCCCTCTACCTGCTGATGCCTATTCTGGACTCCTTTTGTCTCGGTCTCCTCTTAACATGTGATGGCATAATCAATATGTGGTATACAATGGTAGTGTATGAAGCTGAGGTTAGTTATATAGCACTTATATCTGATCGATATATACGAATATATTCCATCCGTGCACACTAATATTAAACTGTTGATTGATATGCAGCTGATGGGCCAACAGACTTACACCACAATATTCTTCACAAATCTCTTGATAACCATGGTTATCACACCGACGGTGAAATATTTATATAATCCTTCAGGGAAGTACGCGGGCTACAAGAGACTATCTATCCTAAATTCTGCTGTGAACAGTGAGCTGCGCATATTAGCTTGTGTTTACAATCAAGAAAATGTTCCCAGTTTTTTCAATTTCTTTGAAGCCACTAATCCGGTTACAAAAGATAGCGTTGTATGTATCTACGTTTTGCACCTCGTTGAACTAGTCGGTCGTGCGACTTCCATCCTCGTGGAACACAAACAGCAAAAAAAGACACAGCCTCGCACCCGCAATTCGTCAGAGAAAATTATCAATGCCTTCCACCAGTTTGAACAACAGAATCAAGGCTTCGCAATCGGGTCATGTTTCACTGCAATATCACCGTTCTCAAGCATGGATAACGACGTATCCCAAATAGCATTGGACAAGAGGACCAATCTTGTGATTATCCCTTTCGGTGAGTTAGACAAACACCCTTATCGAGCAGTCAACCGAAGTGTTTTAGATAAGGCACCTTGCTCGGTGGGGATTCTCTTTGACCATAAGAATATCTCGGGTGCTCTTATTGATGTTTCTGTAAGTTTTCATGATGTTGCCATGATTTTCATTGGAGGCCCTGACGACCGGGAGGCATTAGCATATAGTATGAGAATGTCGGATCAACCTAATTTAAATCTCTCAGTTTTCCGTTTCACGCATATAGAATCGAATAGAAAAACAAAAAAAGATGATGAATTGATAAGCGACTTGCGGGATAGAATTATGAATACCAAAAACATTTTGTACAGAGAGGAAGAAGTAACAGATTGTGCAGATACAACAAGGAAAATCAAATGCCTGGAAGACTCTTACGACTTCATAATTGTCGGGAGACGACATGATAGTAACTCACCAATTGTGCGTGGACTTGATGAATGGTGTGTCTTCAAAGAACTTGGTGTTATCGGAGATCTTTTCGCTACTTCTACTTTTGAGGGTAATTTTTCAGTTTTGGTATTACAACAGTAGGCTTTTAGAGTGGAAATTTCTTTTGTCGACACAAGTACCAACCGCAGAAGCAGAATGTTTTTGCAGCTTTAAATATTATGATGTACATCGATGTAAATGCATGGTTTCGGGTATGTAAAATACAACACGAGTTTCAAATTTGATCATTCTTTCTTTGGTTTTGTAAATTTCTTCTTCAAAGATGAAATTGTCAATTTAAACCCTAGATTTCTCTCCACGCTTAATACAACCGGTAGCTATAAAAATATTCTGCACTTGAACAATGATTATCACTTCAAACTTAGCATCATAATACAAAATTGAGTGCGGTGTGGATTAACTCCTGTAATGTTATCCAAGTTTTCTAGTTTCAAAGATAGACACTTGATTCACTTTTTTCTTCTTTGGCTAATGAGTGCCTTCCTTTGTTGTCAATGTAGGATGAAGATTGAAGATCTAAGATTCAATATGTTTCCTACTTGTGATAGGTCACATATCTTTACCGGACCGGTTACACCTCTGACATGGATCGGTTACTCTCCTCATAGGGATCGGTTACACTCCTCATAGGGATCGCTTACACCTCCCACTAGGACCGGTTTCATTTTCAAATGGTATTGCTTGGGATCGGTTACACCTTTCACAAGGATCGATCACACTTACTATTTGAGATCGGTTACACCAATTACACGAATCGGTCACACCAATTACAAGGATCGATCATACCATCTCATGGTGATTACCTAGATTTGGTTGCACCAACCATAAGTCACAAATTGGTCATCCAATGAATATGCAATGAATACCCAGACCAATACATATAGATTTCCATTTCAATTCACGAAACAAGTTCATGAATGTACTTCATTTAAACAATTATAAAAAAATGTTTCCTAGGATGAAATCTTCACCATAACCCATACACATAATCAATAAGAATATATACAAGATTATGTTGATATCATATAATACGAAGTTGAAAATATAAACGTTATACTTCGTATTCTAATTCCTTAATACTATGATCAACTAATTTGATCATGTCTCTAAACTAGAGTGATATATAAAATATATACAATATTTACACTTCGCATGTTATGTTTTCAATATAGCACGACTCGAAAGATATGTTAGGAAATGGAACAGTTCAAGTCAATATTACTAACCTCAAGTGGAAGGATGATGTCGTCGTTGTAGTTGATGCTTCTTCACTTTCTTCAGGTCTTCGGAGTAATATTTGTATGTATCAACGTTCCTAAACTTTCTAGTTTAACCTAAACAAAGTTGACTCTGGTATAAAATCAAGTGACCTTTAAATGATTTTTGGTACTAAAATATGACAACCAAACTTGACATACCAACTTTTGTTGGGTTCAACCGAGCTATGCTCTAACACAATCTAACAACAACACATCAACTCCTTCGTTGTATGCATTTGTTGACAAGTCGTTATTGTCTCCTACTGTGGACGGTAAGCAACTTTCATCGTCTTCTCATCCTGACTCGCCTACTCCTTTTGTTATCTCTTCTACGGGAGTCCAACATCCCTTAGCTCCGAAAGCACAACAATCTTCAGTTGTAGAAGTCCATCAGTCCTCCCCAGCTACGGAAGTCCATCAGTCCTCCCCAGCTGTAGTTGAACCGTCTTTTTCACCTACAATTCAGCGTTTTGGGTACACTTACCGCATACGATTACCATCTCTTCCTGTCGCTTCTTCTCAAGCTCAATTGTCAGTCCCTATTACTGACCAACCAGCTACTTCTGATGTCGCACAAGCATAATCCCATGCTGATGCCATTACTTGTTGAACTCTCGTGTCTTTGAGTACCACCGTGACCATTCTGTTGCAACCATTTCCGAATGACCAAACAGTTGTACCTTCCCGACCCCCAACCAGGAATAATGATTCCATGATTACCGGGGAAAGGATGGTATTTTCAAACCTAAAGAACTTTTAGCGTCGAAATATGCCAAAATTATTGATGCGTTTCTTGAGCCAACTTTTTATTCACGGGGGAAGCAAGATCCTAAATGGCATAAGTCTATGGATGATCAATATAATTCTCTTACTCAGAATGAGACTTGGTCTTATGTTAAACGTACTCTGGGTATGAATGTGGTAGGCTCTAAATTGGTGTTTCGTGTCAAGCGTCTTGCTGATGACACTATTGAATGACGTAAGTCGCGCCTAGTAACACAAGGCTTTCATCAATGTGAAGGGAAGGACTATGGAGAAACTTTCAGTCAGGTAATAGCCTTGTACGTTTCATGTGGTTCTTATGTTGGCTCTTACATCTGCCTGGCCCATTCGACCACTTGATATTCATGCGAATACTAATATTTCGTTGAGCATGTGTCACGATTCTAGCGATCGCGTGCAAGATAACACAGTAGCCCCGGCGATACACAAGTATCAGAAAATCTGTAGATCCCTTCTTGATCTACTTTATCTCATCTCGAGGAAGCATACCTCGACGGCTTAGATGGTAAAGTAGACCCTAGCATAGGGAGGTGGCAGCTGTCGAAGGGACAAAGACATCTGACATATCTAATCATCATTTAATGCGAGGAGTCCTTATCTACACACTTGGTCAAAGCACGTGGAGGAAAGTGAGATGGCATTGTCTGACTGTCGAAGGCTCACGGTGAGTGAAGGTACAATTTATAATAAGGTTTGGCAGTTCTCGAGAGAATGTGGATAAGCTAAGGTGGCAGAGTTCGATTGGAGAAAGCATGCGGCCAATGAAGGTACCAATGGTACGGAAGATACATCAGGATACGATTGACTCTAAGACAACAAATATGCTTGCTCCATATATTTCTCCCTTTTTTTCACAAAATGAAAAAGGCTCGAGAAAATAAAGGACAAAGGGAAAGGATTGATTTTTAGAACAACAAAGAGTAACCAATACAATAAGAAAAAGGATAAGATTACCTGTTGATGAAATTAGTTTTTTACACAACCATCACTGGTCAATTTACAGGTCATGTCATTGAGGAAATACTTCTAGTTTCAAAGCTGTTGTCAACTCTAATATCCATCCATGTCTGCCCAATAACAACAGATCTAGACTGTTTAACAAGAGTTTCTGCTTCTCGACACCTTCCCATAACCATAATAATTGATGCTTCCTCATCAAAGTGGTAAAAAATCAAAGTTGTTTAAGAAC
Organism: Papaver somniferum; assembly: GCF_003573695.1. Lineage (NCBI taxonomy): Eukaryota > Viridiplantae > Streptophyta > Magnoliopsida > Ranunculales > Papaveraceae > Papaver > Papaver somniferum. Next base: position 189,302 of record NW_020620492.1, on the reverse strand, counting down.
ATTCTCCTTCACCCACTACTCCTTGAGACCAAGCAATTCTTCATCAGTATTGTAGCTCCGGCAACTAACAACATTTTTCCAAAGGATTTTCATATGAAGAACAAAGTCACCACTGAAATAGAAGTGCAGGCCACTGACCAGTATTGGTGCCTGCACAAAAGATATCAATGAATGCTTATAGTCCATACTTCATAAGCAGGATGAATCAAAATGCCAAAGAATTTACTATCTTTCAGATGCTACGAGTGTTGTTTTGACCAAAAAAATATCGGAGATCTCATATGGCTTGAGTAAGAAATAAGTCACCCCTTTACTGACTCGAAATCTTACCATTTGGAGATCTTGACATCCATGATTATCAAGTCTTACTTCATATGGCTCTTTATGGAAAAGATCCACTGCTTTAAACCTGCATAGCAATGAAATTTGCATTCACACAACAGAATAAAGTGAAAAAAGCAAAATGGCGTATGTTGCATATGAAACCAGTTCAATTTAAATCAAGATTCATTGTTAAACTGATGTTATGCAAATGCAAGGATAAGAATGTAACAATGGGAACTTACAATCCATTTTGAGAACCCATTTCCAATCTAAGATGGCCTTGAGCACCAGATACTGTATAGGAACCATGAAAAGGACATCAAAAGCAGTTTTCAGAATGTCAGACCATGGGAACTTGGATGGGGATGAAAATGCTAAATTGTGTAAAAATTCACCTTCTCTTCAGCTGAAAGGCGGCATACCCAGCAATAACCAGTTTACTAGTGGCACCAGCTGGTGCTGCCCGAACCTTTGCTTGCCAATTCACCTGTGAATTTATAGATCGTGTAAACTCCGTAAACAAAACACAGATAAGCTTGCCACCACATCCAATGTACAAAAAGAGCAGCTTTACTAACTCTTATATATCAATTTGACTCCCCTTTTTCCTTCAAATTTTAGACATAAAGAAGATTTACAAAAGAACAAAAAAAAAAGAAGCAGATTTAATGAGCTTAAGAAATTCGTGGAGTTGGCTTACCAGCTCTACTGGATTTTCTTTCCTTCACAAATGGTAATGGTGATACTGCTTCAGGTAGTTGGGATGCTGAAGAACTTCCTGCGGAGAAATAGAAATTAAAAATATTAGTTATGTCCATATTCTTTGCAAGAAATAGGAAAAGCAAATGACTGAAGTCTGACCAGAAGGAGAATCACAAGGCGGATGAATCTGGATGCTTCTCAAATATAGTTCAACCAAACCTACAGTAGCACCAGCTGGTGCTTCCCAAACCTTTTCTTGCTAACTCTTCCTATGAATTAAAGATCGTATAAACTCAGAAAACAAGCAGATTTACTGAGAAGCTGCGTTTGAGATTGATTAAAGCAGAAACTGTAAGATATATATATATATATATAATACTAGTAAAGGGAAGGGGTTGATTGATATACCACTTATGTGAGCCTACAGTGAAAACAGGAGAAAAATGATTTTCCTCGTTTAGTTCAGAAACGTTCTGAATCATCCATTTCAATCTGGAAGATAAAGTAGTGTCATCTCGTGGTTAACTGCATCATCCCTAATAACTTTTGCTTAAGGCCTCATTAACGACGAAGACCCCTGACCTTTAGATATAACTCTTCAGGTGTATAATTAGCTTCTCCTCGAACCTGCATAAACATTACAAAACAAACACACTGATATCACAAAAGACATACATATGTTACACAAATTCTATCCCAAGCACTCGGATGTACTTCTTGCACTATATACTCAAAAAAGTCATTACTAGCTTCCAACGAGGAGTTCATGCGTACCTTTTAATAAATTATAAACAAGCAAATAAAGGTGCACAAATTTCACACAAGTACACAAATGAATTTCACTAGTTTTACATAAATTAACACAATTTCATATCTGACTGTATTGTTGTTAGTGCTCATTGGAGTGCTTCCACTCCAAGTTCAGATATTATATTTTATTTTTAACTCTGATAGTTCACATATCTTGGCAGAAGAAGTATGACATTATTTCAAACATTAGAACACAGCAGCACCATTATGAAATGTAATAGATCAATAGCATGTTAGATTATTCAGTCTATCCAAAGGCTGGAATCTAATCCCCCATAATTTCAAGTTATGCAGGAAAAACAGGACTATAAATATTAAGATCTAAATCAAAAGCAAGAATGTACTCATATAGAATATTATACCTTTGAGAATTTTTTTCCTCTGTGCAATCATCTCTTCGGTGGAAAAATTCCTGAAAAAACCTCTTTGGGTTTACTGGTGTGGTTCAAGTCCAAGTCCTAAGTAAATCAGACACATGAAAACACCATTTCCGAGTCCGCTCATTCCAATTATTCAAACCAAGCCATTTCTTCTTTCTTCCTTTTCTTTTTCTTCTTCATATCTTCTTCTCCCTTTTATTTCAATCTACAAATCGTCTCTCAAAGCTTGAGAAAAGAGTTAGTGGTCTGATCTCACTCACAACCTGGATTTGCAATTTTATTTCAATTGAGGCGCTAATTGCACAGCAGATCTAAAAAACAGTTTTCTTTTTTCTTTCTTTTTCTGTTTTTTTTGGCTCTTGAGCGTATAACTTTTTCCAGACTCTTCTTGTTCATGTTCATATTCTTTCGAATATGATAGTTTCAGGTTAGGGTTTTAATAATGATTTTTGTTAAAGGGAGAGCAAAAAGCAATCCGATGAAAGCGAAGTTGATTCGCTAACTAGGACATACTCAATATATTTTTATGACTCGGACCAAATTATCATTTCTAATTCCAATCACTAATGCCTGATTAATCACACATATCATTCCTCTAAAGTCTAAATAACTCCTACAGTATTATCGAAGCCATGATGGTAATACAAAAGAAAATAAAATTCTTCTTAAGATCATTCCTCTTTTAAACAAATCTTTTGATCAACTTTTATTCTTCCACATACAGAAACAAAATAAGAATAAAATATAAAAAACAATTCAAGGCTAAAGAAATTGTGATTCCACAAAAATTTAATTACATACAGTATGTTAGTCCCTCCGTTCCAAATAAATGAGCTAGTTGTAGTTTATCATTAAGGTAAAGAGGAAAGGGGAGTATGTTTAAGTATTTTTTATAATTATATCCTTATGGATAATAACTAGTAATTATATCCTTATCCTGGCTAAATTGGGGCCTATGCCACTTAATTGGGGCCTATATAGCTACATGACAAAATAGGGTCATTAAGAAGTAATACATAGAAACCCTTTAACCAACTATTTTCTTAATGGCTAATTTACCCCCCGATTAATTAGTGTTAATTCGGGTGATTAGTGGTAAAATATCGCGTTAGATGTGAAATTAACTTGTGTTAATTAATCATCTGAACATGAAAAAATTTAAAATTTTGAAATTTTTTGAAGAACACCAACTCACAATGGGTATATGTTGTCAAAAATATACACCGATTGTAACCTCAAAATCATACAGAGATTTTTTGAAACTAGCTTCTACTCAGATGTGATACACTTTCATGTATAGCTAAGGGATATCGTTACACTTAAGCTACACGAAAGACCACATTGGTTGGATTTCACTACAAATAGGAGATAGCGAAGGGAAATCCTTCACCATAGTGCTTGGCCTTAATGACTACAGCCTTGTTAGGGATTATTTTTTTCTATCATAAGAACTTTGTAACAAACTTTTACCAAAAATTAATTGTGTTTTGTAAATTTTTCTTAAAGTGCTTTGGAGAAATGCGCTTCCATGTTAGGTCTGCTATTAAAAGCTCAACACTGGCTTTAAAAGCTGGAAAAGAAAAAGTTGTGGTCCCACGTAATTTGAGTTAATTAATTCTTTATTTTAACCTTATTACTATTTTATTACACTTAATTATCATTATATTTCTAACTTCTATTTTGCACTTTATTTTTCATTTTTTGTTTTCAAAATAATAAATACGAATCTTGAATCTTACATGTTTGTTAAAATCTTCGAGTTCATCATAAGCATTACACCGCATATTACCATCCTTTGGGCCTTTGAACGGAAGAGTTCTTCAAACGGTTAAAGTTTCACCAACTTTTTCCACAATTATCCTTATCTGAAGAGTCTCCTTTTTGGTACCCAATCACCACCACCAATTTTTTTTAAAAGCGCTAGCTGGATTCATATATGAGTAGACTTCTGAATACTGAGACCATCATTTTTCTTGAATTTCACCACCATATACCATCTAATATTATGGATTCTACTCTTGTGAACGTCGTCGTCCCAAAGAAAAGTTTTTACTATTCTATGAAGTTCATTTATGACGGATCAAGGTACTAGATAAATAATATATAGGAAAACCAGCCAAAATAATTTTAATAAGGGTTAATTTATCTCCTCACTATTGTTCTCCCATTCCAAGAAAGAAGTCTAGGAAAACAAGACTCGATAATCTTCTCCCACTTTTGAGTGCCATTAATTTTATCACCCAATGATAAACAATATACCAAGGAAAAGACTAGGGCCCTCGACACATTAACAAAATATCAGATGTCAATAACAACCCAGAGAAACAACTTTTGGATAAATTAATTTTTAAAAAGATAAGTTAACTCGAAACCAAAAATTAAACATCAGAGAGCATCCACTTGTCATGCTTCGCATCAACTTTTTCCACAATTATCTTTATCCGAAGAGCTTCATTTTCAATACCCAATCTCCACCACCACTTTTTTTAAAGCGCTAGATGGATTCATATATGTTTAGACTTCTGAATACCGAGAACACCATTTTTCTTGGACTTTACCACCATAGACCAACTAAAGTTATGGATTCCACTCTTGTTAACATGTTCGTCCCAAAGGAGAGTTCCTACCATTTTATCAAGTTTATTTTTGACAGAGCAAGGTACAGGAAAGTTTGATGGATAATATATAAGAAAACGAGCCAAAATAATTTTCATAAGGTTCAATTGACCTCCTCTCACTATTTTTATCCCATTTCAAGAAGGAAGTATATATATATAGGAGAACAAGACTCGATTATATAGTCCCACTTTTAAGTACCATTAATTTTATCACCCAATGATAAACGATAGACCAAGAAAAACACTAGGAAAATTAATCTTTTACCCCCGACAGATTAGCAAAATCTTCGTTGTCGAGAGCAACACTAGGCAAAAAACTTAGATATATTAATTTTTAAAAAGCTAAGTTAACTCGAAACCAAGAAGTAAATATCAGAGAGCATCCACTTGTCACGCTTCGCATCAAGAAAAACAATAATATCATTGGAAAATTGAAGGTCATTAATTTTACTTTCCCATTTTCACCAAGAAACCCTAAATTTTGCCAATATCTTATTATTTTCTCAACATATGACTCAAAAGTTCTCTTACAACGGTGAAAAGAAGAAGATTGTGACTTAACATATTAGTAGTTTATATAACTTTAATATATAAACTACTAATCTCAAACCCTAATACATTTTCTACAATTTCTCATAATAAATCAACCAATAACAAGTTAATTCACATCATTTAGCAATAAATATATATTTACATCTCTTCCCTCAAAACTCAATCATTGGGAGTTATTTTTCAACACAAACCAAGACACTAGTTAAGACCTTTGGTTTATATAGTAAATTAGATCCATTCTTCAACAATCTCTTAAAAGAAGACGAGGGGTTTTCAGACATTCAGATTAGCCTTGGAAACCTCTCCTCCAAATCCTGTATATACATCACTCGAGATAACCCACTCCTGGAGGACCAAGGGATAGTAGTAGATTGCACATATGGAGGAGGGGGAAAATTACCCAATTACCATCTTCATGCCGGTCTTCCGCTGCCTTGAAAGTTTGAAGTCTCAAGAGAACCACTAAGAGAATAATCTTCAGCGGCGGCCAAACCTGTTAAAGGTCTTTTCTTTCCCCTCACCATAAGAACGGAACCTGTGTAATCAAAACTTCAATTATACAAATCTCTGACGGTAAATCCATAAAATAAGGAAAATCAAACTAACGCAACACATACGAGATTTTGAAGAAAGAAAAAAAGGAAAAACAAACACAAACTCAGAGGGAAATCACAGAATATCCTTCTGAGAGTAGATGAAGTCTGAGCCTAAGATAGCTAAAACACGATGTCCTTTCAGACGTGTTTCCTAGTAAACTAAAATAAATAAAATTAGAAATCATATGGCCATATTGATTCTTGAAAGAATTTTTGGTGTTACTACTACATCGGTGACAACAGAATTCAACCCTGCAAGCCGATCAGTAATAGATGAATATATGGATCTAACCAAGTGAAATAGATTTAGACTCTAATTTTGACAAAACCTACGAAGATTGAAGGAGAAACACCACCACCGCCCTCCTCCACCCTCGTCAACCTTGGAAAACTTCTCACTCAAAATAACTACCATCACCATTACCAACTTTTTCTTCTGATTTCGACCTAAATCAAATATCAAACTAAATTTTTGATAAGAAAAATAAAGATGTATTTTACGAAAGTGCTTAGCCCCCTTAATGACTACATCCCCGTTTGGGATTTTTTTTTTCCTATCAAAAGCACTATGTAACAAACTTTTACGAGAAATTGTGTTTTGTAAATTTTTATCAAAGTGCTTTGGAGAAAAGCGCTTCCATGTTAGGCCTGCTATTAAAAGCTCAGCACTAGCTTTTAAAAGATGGAAAAACAAAAATGTGGTCACACATAATTTGATTTAATTGATTCTCTATTTTAACCTTATTATTTTATTATAAGGACAAAGTTTACCCTAAACTATTGTACACTTATCATTATATTTGTAACTTATATTTTTTGCTCCTTTATTTTTCATTTTTTCTTTTAAAAATAATAAATACGAATCTTGAATCTCACATGTTTGCTAAAGTCTTCGAGTTCATCATAAGAATTACACCACAAACTACCATCCTTTGGGCCTTTGAAATGAAGAGTTTTTCAAACGGTTAAACTTTCACCAACTTTTTCCACAATTATCTTTATCCGAATACCACCATTTTTCTTGGAGTTTACCGCCATAGACCATCTAATATTATGGATTCTACTCTTGTTAACATGTTCGTCCCAAAGGAAAGTTCTTACTATTTTATCAAGTTTATTTGAGAGGGAGCACGATACAGGAAAGATCGATAGATAATATATAGGAAAACGAGCCAAAATAATTTTAATAAGGGTCAATTGACCTCCTCTCACTATTTTTATCCCATTTCGAGAAGGAAGTATATATAGGAGAACAAGACTCGATAATCTTTTCCCACTTTTAAATACCATTAATTTTATCACCCAATGATAGACGATAGACCAAGAAAAACGCTAGAAAAATTAATCTTTTACCCCCGACAGATTACAAAATCTTCGTTCTTGAGAGCAACACTAGGAAAACAAATTTAAGATATATTAATTTTTAAAAACCTAAGTTAACTCGAAACCAAGAAGTAAATATCAGAGAGCATCCACCTGTCACGCTTCGCATCAAGAAAAACAATAATATCATTGGAAAATTGAAGGTAATTAATTTAAGTTTCCCATTTTCAACAAGAAACCCAAAATTTTGCCAATATCTTACGCTTTGCTTAACATATGACTCAACATCTCCTATAATGGTGAAAAGAAGAAGATTGTGACTTAACATATTAGTAGTTTATATAACTTTAATATATAAACTACTAATCTCAAAACCTAATACATCTTCTACAATTTCTCGTAACAAATCAATCAATAACAAGCTAATTCACAACATTTAACAATAAATATCTAGTTACATCTCTTCCCTCAAAACTCAATCATCGGGAGTTGTTTTTCAACACAAACTAAGACACTAGTTAAGACCTTTGGTTTATATAGTAAATTAGATCCATTTCTTCAACAGTCTATTAAAAGGAGACGATGGGTTTTCAGACATTCAAATTAACCCTTGGAAACCTCTCCTCCAAATCCTGTATATACATCACTCGAGATGACCCACTCCTATAGGACCAAGGGATAGTAGTAGGTTGCACAGATGGAGGAGGAGGACAATTTCCCAATTACCATCTTCATGCAGGTATTCCGCGGCCTTAAAAGTTTGAAGTCTCAAGAGAACCACCAAGAGAATAATCTTCAACGGCGGCCTAAGCTGTTAAAGGTCTTCTCTTTCCCCTCACCATAAGAACGGAACCTGTGTAATCAAAACTTCAATTATACAAATCTCTGACGGTAAATCTAAAAAATAAGGAAAATCAAACTAACGAAACACATATGAGATTTTGAAGAAAGAAAAAAATGAAAAACAAACACAAACTCAGAAGGAAATCACAGAATATCCTTCTGATAGTAGATGAAGTCTGAGCTTAAGATAGCTAAAACACGATGTGCTTTCAGACATGTTTCCTAGTAAACTAAAATAAATCAAATGAGAAAGAATATGGCCATATTGATTCTCGAAAGAATTTTTGGTGTTACTACTACATCGGTGACAACGGAATTCAACCCTCCAAGCCGATCAATAATAGATGGATATATACTCTAACCAAGTGAAATAGATTTATACTCTAATTTTGACAAAGCCTATGAAGATCGAAGGAGAAACACCACCACCGCCCTCCTCCACCCTCATCAACCTTGGAAAACTTCTCACTCAAATTAACTACCATCATCGTTACCAACTTTTTCTTCTAATTTCGACCTAAATCAAATATCAAACTAAATTTTTGATAAGAAAAATAAATTTGTATTTTACGAAAGTGCTTAGCGCCCTTAATGACTCCATCCTCGTTTGGGATTTTTTTTCCTATCAGAAGCACTCTATAACAAACTTTTACCAGAAATTGTGTTTGGTAAATTTTTATCAAAGTGCTTTGGAGAAAAGCGCTTCCATGTTAGGCCTGCTATTAAAAGCTCAGCACTAGCTTTTAAAAGATGGAGAAACAAAATTTGTGGTCCCACATAATTTGATTTAATTCTCTATTTTAACCTTATTATTTTATTATAAGGACAAATTTTACCCTAAACTATTGTACACTTATCATTATATTTGTAACTTATATTTTTTGCTCCTTTATTTTTCATTTTTTCTTTTGAAAATAATAAATACGAATCTTGAATCCCACATGTTTGTTAAAGTCTTCGAGTTCATCATAAGAATTACACCACAAACTACCATCCTTTGGGCCTTTGAATTGAAGAGTTTTTCAAACGGTCAAACTTTTACCAACTTTTTCCACAATTATCTTTATCCGAATACCATCATTTTTATTGGATTTCACCACCATAGACCATCTAATATTATGGATTCTACTCTTGTTAACATGTTCGTCCCAAAGGAAAGTTCTTACTATTTTATCAAGTTTATTTGTGAGGGAGAAAGATACAGGAAAGGTTGATAGATAATATATATGAAAACCATCCTAAATAATTTTGATAAGGGTCAATTTATCTCCTCTCACTATTGTTCTCCCGTTTCAAGAAGGAAGTACAAGAGAACAAGACTCGATAATCTTCTCCCACTTTTAAGTGTCATTAATTTTATCACCCAATGGTAGACGATAGACCAAGGCAAACACTAGAAAAATTAATTATTTACCCCAACATATTAGCAAAATCTTCGTTGTCGAGCAAAACACCAGGAAAACAACTTTTGGATAAATTAATTTTTCAAAAGCTAAGTTAACTCGAAACCAAAAAATAAATATCAGATAGCATCCGCTTGTCAAACTTCGCATCAAGAAAGACAATAATATCATTGGAAAATTGAAGGTAATTAATTTTAGTTTCCCATTTTCACCAAAAAAACCCTAAATTTTGCCAATATCTTACGATTTGCTCAACAAATCACTCAAAAGTTCTCCTACAATGGTGAAAAGAAGAAGATTGTGACTTAACATATTAGTAGTTTATATAACTTTAGTATATAAACTAATAATCTCAAACCCTGATACATTATCTACAATTTCTCATAACAAATCAATCGGTAACAAGTTAATTCCCAGCATTTAGCAATAAATATCTAGTTACAAGTCCTGAGAATAAACGATATAGATTCTTGTTCATCTCTCTCTGAAGACTTTGTTCGTGCAAGAGAAATGAAAATACCAAGAAATGAAAGTTGAGAAAGTAGACTTGATCATCGAGCGATGGACACTCTATCGCTCGCTGGAAACTCTGTCATGTATGCCTATATATCAGGAATAACATATAGACATATGAGTTTGGCAGTTTTGTATACTCATAGTGGATGCATATATGTCAAATATCAGTTTTTGGCATGTGCATGGAAATAGGCCTAACCGATATAAATTCTTGTTCATCTCTCTCTGAAGGAACACCAATTTTGGGCATGCCTAAAACTTTCAAGGCATACAAAGGACTAGTCCTAACTTGGGTGACCTTATAAGGGGTACCCTATTGATAGACACATTTATGTGTCTATTTTCATCTCTTTTGTGTATTTTGTTAGTACCCATTTGTTCTTATTACGGTGTTTTTATGTTTGTTTAGGTGTTTTTGGAGAAAATACCCTTCTGTGGAAAGAGTTGCTCAAAAAGTGATGATTTACACCCCGGAGAAAAGTACTAAAGGCACCCCAGAAATGCACCGGAAACGTCCCAGAAATGTCCCGGAGGAACCCAGAAAAATTACTATTTCGACCCAAGAATTACTATTTCAGCCCAAATTGCTAAAGGGACACCCGTACAGGATTAGGGGGAGGCCAGTTTTCTTCCCAAATTCAAATTCCAAAATTGGCGGGAAACTTAATTATCGTCTGCATGATTTGGAGTTGAATTTTTGGACGTGTTTTTGCGAGATTCAACACCTGAAATCAATTGGGCTGGGCTTGAATTCACAGGACAGAGTTAGTACAAGCATTTTGATCGAGCAAAATGGGCTAAGTAAGCCGTGGGAGGAAATCAAAGTTAAACAGGGGAAGATATTATCGGGTGCACTGTGAGCTAAATTTGGAAAGTTTGTGGACAAACAGGGGAAGATATCTTCTCTTATAAAGTTTGTATGTGGCTTATGGAAGTATTACAACTCATTTGCGCAGGCAGAAGAGGTGGAAAAGATCGTATCTTGGCTGACAATGAAGAAAATAAAAAAAATATTTTCCCGAGTAAATGAGAATTATATGGAGTTATTTCGAGGGATTAAAGGCTGCTGTTGGGTATAAATTAACTCCTTGGGTCAAGTAGAAGGGTTGTCGAGAGTTTGGGGTCGAGAGGAGAGCTCAGGAGGCGTGAATCAAGAGTTTTCAGAACTCTGTTGCTGCTGATCCTGCTGCTCGTGAATAACAGGGAAACGGCGACGGTTTATTCATCCGTCGTAACAGTTTATTCAACTGGATTGCAACATTTATCTTCATTGTAACAGTTCCTTCATCCTCGTTTGCAACATTTATCTTTAGATTTGTAACGATTATCTTCAGCATAACAGTTGAGACTTGAAACAGTCGGTCTGTAACGAAAATGCGTTGTTGCATATTTCCTGTTTCATTGTTTTCTCTTCTTGTAAATACCAATTGAGCTTAATAAAATATTTTGAGAGGTATTTCACCATGATGAGCTAAACCCCAACACTGGGGCGATGGAGGAAGCCTTAATTCATCTATGTGGTAATTTTATTTAATTCTATATTTACTTTTTGTACTAATTTTAATTGAATTAAGATTTTAATTAATTATTTGTGATTTCATTTGATGGTTTATGCTTAGTCCTAGGGATTTTTGATATGTCATGCTTAAGAAATACAAGTAATATTTTATAAAATCTACTTTGGCAAAGAATAGAGTTAATATTCATTTTGTTTTGAATTATAATTGCCTAGAATTAATTTCTGAACCATTTAAAAAATGAATTTGGCCGAATCCTAAGCCCCAGTAACTCTCACCATTGTTAATATTTTATTGTATATATTTATTTATTTTTTATTAAGTCTAAAAAAATTATCCTTCACAAATCCGAGAGTTTGAACCTCATTACTACAACCACAGAAAAATCATTCATCACCTATGGGGTGGTTCAATTACCTATAGGCCCTTAAATCCATTAAATTACTACTAATCTATCCCTAATCCTAATACAAAACCTATAATCAACTACACCTAAAATCAGTTTCATTCACCTTCTTCTTCTTCCTCTCCACAGCCGAACTCCACCCTTCCCTTTCTTTTTTATTTCATCGCGGAAATTTAATTGTCGATTTGTGAAACTATATAATGGATGGTCGTAAGGCAGTATCTCGTTCAAATCGATCGATTGAACAACCTATTCATGAAGAAGAAGATTTAGAGAGTGAAGAACAAACTCAAAATCAACCACAAAATCAATCGGAAGAAGAGATTGAAAAAGAACCAACGCCGGAAATGAAAATAAGAAGGTTAGTTCTACAAACCCATCTCATATTTGATGTTTTTGATTGTTTTGGTCGATTTAATTCGTCAAAATCATGTGTTCTGCGGCGGTTACAGGGTATGGTTCGGCGTAAAACAAATGTTAGATGTGCGCCGAGCTGTTCTTGAAACTGAACTCTGAAAGTGCATATGAACGGCTCGGCGTATATCTGAAATCTGTTTTGAGCCGAACTTAGTAAAACAGAGACTTATATTTAGGATCGGCTTATTCGATGGTGTTAGTTTTGTGCCGAATATGTTTTGTGAATTTCAGAAATTTTGCATGTGCGTAGGATCGGCTTGTATGGTAGTATTAGTTTTGTGCCGAATAAATGTTGTTTGAAATTCAGAAATTTTGCATGTGCTTAGGATCGGCTTGTATGGTAGTATTAGTTTTGTGCCGAATAAATGTTGTTTGAATTTCAGAATTTTTGCATGTGCTTAGGATCGTCTTGTATGGTAGTATTAGTTTTGCGCCGAATAAATGTTTCAATTCATAAGTCTAGATTCGGCTTATTCGATAGTATTAGGGCTGCGTCGAATATCATTGTTAAAATTTCATAAATTTTACAAGTGTGTAGGATCGGCTTATTTATATGATATCATGTTGTGCCGAATACATGTTTGAGTTCATAATCATAGGTTCGGCTTATTCGACAATATCGGTTGTGAGCCGAATACAAGGTTCGGCTTACTCGACAATATAGGTTTTGAGCCGAATATTTAGGATCGGCGTATAATTATTTTGTGGTATGAGCCGATCCACTCTCTGTGTAAGCTAATAAAAATTTCAAGGCATGATTCATACTTGCGCCGAATTAGTCTTATAACTTTCATACTTGTGTCAGGACCAATGCCGCGGGTAGGGAGATGTTGAAAAAAATGAAGGACAAAATTGATTCCAAAACACCAATGACCATGGAAGAACAAAACTACCTCTACAAAAAGTGGGATGCAATCGTCAACAAAGGAGAAGGACCCGAGGAACCCGGACAAAAGCCTACCACTAAGAAGAGGGGTCGTGGTTAAATGTCCTTTTATGTTTCCAACTTCCTTTTAATGTTTTTCTTAAGTTTTAAGTACACTTTTATGGTGTTGCAAACACCTTTGCTTTTAGGTGCTCAACTTTGTTTTTAATTGTGCTGGGTTTGGTTAATTGTTTTGGCTTTGTTGTCCTTTAACTAGTACACAATTTATCTTCATCGCGTGTTCCTCAAGCCAATCCAGAACTTATGGTTTAGTTTTCCATATCTACGTTCATTCCAAAACAAGTAATTAGTAAGCAAAACTTTGGAATATTCCGACAACATTAAGGTAAGCAAAAGGTTCTTACATACCAAATCATTTTGGAAGTGATCCTTGATATCCTCGTGAATTATGTCTACTAGATCAGGTTGATTTTCCATGGGTCCAAGCACGATCTACAAATAATATCACAAGGTTAAACACTAGAAAGGGAATATAATAACAAGGTTCGGCGCATTCGATAATCACATTATGTGCCGAACTATAAACACCTAGAGGTTTCGGCTTGTACGATATCCTCAATATGTGCCGAACCACAAACAATATTTTAACCCAAAAATTAACAAATGCATGTTCGGCTCAGAAGATAATCATATTATGTGCCGAACCTTGGACATAAGAGGTTTCGGCTTGTACGATATCCTCAATATGTGCCGAACCTCGAACAATATTTTAACCCAAAAATTTACAAATTTATGTTCGGCTCAGAAGATAATCATATTATATGCCGAACCTTGGACATAAGAGGTTTCTGCTTATACGATATCTTCAATATGTGCCGAACCTCGAACAATATTTTAACGCAAAAATTTACAAATTTATGTTCGGCTCATACTATAATCAAATTATGTGCCGAACCTGAACATAAGAGGTTTCGGCTGATACGATATTCTCCATATGTGCCGAACCAGTAACAATATTTCAACCCAGAAATTAAAAAATTATGTTCGGCACATACGATTTTGGATATGTAAGCCGAATTAGTAATGATTCTATTCCGGGCTATTCAGGATGTTGTTCGGCTTACTATGAAACTTTCATATAAGCCGAACTAGTGTCTAGCAAAAGGGTTGGAATTGGAAATTATAGGTTCGGCGCATGCATTAAACAGATTCAGTAAGCCGAACCGTTCATCAATTGGTAGATTCGGCTCATAGATGTGAGCCGAACCTCAACCTGTTTCGCCGAACCATGATTCAAAAAACCTAACTTTTGATAATTGAGAGCTATAGAAGTGAGATTAAGTATAGGATATAAGTGTACTTGTGTATTAGAAGCATTGGGTTCCTCATCAATGTCTTCATCATCAGGATTTGGCTCATAAAAATCATCATCTTGAGTTTGTGTTTGAGTTTGAGCTTGAGTTGGAGTGGGTGTAAAATCATTCTCATAATCTAAGAAATCATCCATTTCTGGATCATTGTTGTAGTTGATGTGTATTTTCCTAGGTTTTTTAGATGAATGATGACCCTCCTCATCCTCCATTGAATCAAGAATTAGAATTTTCTCACTTTCTCCTTCTCTTTCTCTCCTTCTTAACCAAACCAAAACTTTGATTTTTTTTCCTCAAATTTTTCATCTAAACAACTCTTATAATTCTGAAAATTATCATAATCACTAAACAAAATATTTAATCACTAATCAAGATTATTAACACTAATACGTAAAGGGCAGATTTGCCATTAAAAAAATTTTGGGTTAAGGGGTTATCTGATTTTTCTATTCAACGACCTTTTTTGTCTTCATTCAGTATGCCTTGAAAGATTTTGGTATGCCCAATATTATGGTTCCCCTGAAGACTTTGTTCGTGCAAGAGAAATGAAAATATCAAGAAATGAAAGTTGAGAAAGTAGACACTAAATTTTATCGCCATAGTGGCCCAAGCCTGAAAAATTCAACATTATGGGCCCAACAATTTGGGGCCCAAGTCAGTGGCCTAGCCTATTAGACGTCATTTTGACATTTTCTAACTTGGCAACTAATTATTGCACTTAGATATGTGGATTGTGATATTTCCCACTGATCATTTGTTGTCAGCGGCACATTTTCTGTTGTACCTCCGCCATTTACAAGTTTGAGTAAAAATGGCGCTGTAAGAAAGAAAGCATATAACCATTTCTCGGCTTGCTGCTCAATCCGAACTATTGGTATATATGTTTCCTAATTCAAATTTGATTTCCTTTTTTGAGTTCCAAACTTGTACATTACTTTTGAAGCTATACAAGGAATTAAGTGATGACTGCCTTCATATAAACAATCTACATATAACTTGTACTTGCGCCCCAAAATTCTAATCCTCTTGCTTTTGTTTCGCCAAACCATGAAGTTTCTACTGGTGATTCTCTCCTTCACTAGTGGAAAATGGAAGTTAAACCACTCCTAGTACAGGAGGTAATATCACAAAAAACGACTGTGTCTCATATTCCTTGATTTTTTTTAAAAACCACTGTGTTCAACAGTTAAGTGATGGCGCTGATGATCACATTAGTTTATTTTGATTATATTTTATATAAAAAAAAGGATTTGATTCAGTTGAATCTTAAGCTGATTCAACTGAATCAAAAGTTTATAATATGAAAATTTCAGCACTAACAACAACGTTAAACCTCAAAAATACTTCAAATATCTTCAAACAGTTTAGCACTCAACCCTCAAGACTGCGTCATATAAATATAAAAGAAATAATATTGAAGAAAGGTACCCCAGGTAAATGTGAAATTGGATGAAGTTCCCCTTTGTAGCTGTTCTTACAGTTCACCACTAGCTACAACTCCTCCTTTCTCATTCTGGTTCATTCCACATAACATGCTTTCCATCATAGTTCCTTAAATGGTCACTGTAAATAACAATCGACCAGACTATTAGATTCATTAGCCATCCAAGATACAGATCAGATGCAGTTAGGTTGGTTACATAAGTCACATTTAACAATGTTAAGCGGAGAGAGATTGAACTTAAAATTAATATTTAAAATGTCTTTAGGAGCCTGGGTTTGTTATCATTAGAATAAATATTCCGATATATTTATTTGTAAGTTATGCAAAATAAGTGTTCACATGGGACAAGGCATGGGTATTTGCTAAAGCTTGATTGGAGCTACAATGGATCTTTCTAAAAATTTGCAAACACTTTTGTAAATTTTTAAGTTAAGTAGGTAAGGTAATACCTATTTTTGTTGTAGTGCTAGGCTTGTACAATCTGTGAGAGATGCAAGTTTTATCATCCAACTGCAAGACTGTGGTGTTTCTAGCTGCACCAGATCTATTGTTCTTTCTGTTTTAGCTCTACCACCCAAAGAATGTCATTTGTTGTTGAACTTCTACAAAAGAAACATACGAACATTAGCACACCACAATGCTCAAACTTGGATGTAAATGCAAATAACTTATGCCATCCATCTTAAGTCAAGATTAGTAATATTTTTAGTTTGCGCGATGATATGTAACAATACAGTTGCAGTGAAACATGGATGGTTGTTAGTATTAAACATGTAATGCAATTTTAATTAGCATACAAAATGCAGTGAAGCACAAATATTTGCTAGCGACAAAAATGCAAATCAATACTACCCGCTCATTGTGATGATTATCAGACAACGTTTGTGGAAAATCAATCATGGTAACTTTCCTATCATCATCGATCTATACAGGATAAAAGCATTAACTAAGTGGTCAAAATATACAACTTCAGAATGCCGACCACGAAATAAACTACTGGGTCTAAACTACTTTAATGTTGAAAGTCCAACTACATCCAAACGAAAAGCTTCCAACAAAAAATACTTTAAAATCAATCAAAGCACCCACCAAGCATGCACCATGAGTAAAATACTTAGGTTACAGTCATAAGAAACAAAATTCCTATCAACACCACCTATCTTATTATCCAAAGAAGATGGAGAAAGGGGTTTGAGTTTAAACATCAAAAACATAAAAGTTAAGTTGATGATTCACATGTCAGGGACTCAGGAGGCTTAGAATTTAAGAGTGAAAATGACAATGGGTCTAACGGAAATGAAGTTCATGGACAAAAGAACTACAGCAACTCAACCACGAAGAGGTATAATCCAGATTCTACCACAGGAAAAAGATAATGCTCAATTCTAGCCTATACTATCAGTCAAGAACGAAATAGAAAATTATAACATGATATTCATATATAACTGGTACAGGGCAGAACAAAAAAATTTAGAGTCCCGCTTATTGAACATATACGCAGCAACTTCAAATTCTGGATCATCTAAGAACCAAGTACAAGTTGAATTACTTACAACATCATCTTTGGATTTATCAATATCCTCTGTGCTTCATATGCAAAATTTCTCCATGTAAAATTTCGACCAAGGACCTTTAACAATCTCTAACATCAAGACCGTCTTCCACCGGCATAGGCACTGTACATCTGTTCGACCTTTATGCATTCAGCTGCACAGACACAACAATATTGTCATATGACAAAGTTCAAAAATCATAAAAGTACATGAAAATTTTTTGAACTGAGCCAGACAAATACGGTACAAGTTTATATAATAAGCATAGGCATTAATGAGTCATGAAGTTACCTCTTCAGTTGTCCAATGACCTTACGTAGAACGTCCTTTCAGGTCACTAGTCTTGCTAAAGAAACACCACATAAGACATTTTGTTCGCACATGAAAGGTTCCTTATCCTATAAATATGTTGATGTGCAGATTGAAGGGGAACAAGTCTTACCTATATGGAAGTTGGTGTTTTATGTGAACCATAATGATTACCCCCTTTGTAAAGGAGCTGTAACATGAATTTCACCCATATTCCTATCACTTTCCATGGTTGATGAGAAACCAGAGAATTGATCTGAATTTTTTTCTTCAGGGACAAAAGCTTGGTTGGATTGTGGTGCAATCTACAATCCAATTCATTCTTAGTTTTACTAATTTCTCTTTGATGCACACTTACGTACTACAAAAACAAAAATGCTCAAAATTCAAGATAAACTAAGATGCTCTTCGGAAGATCAACAGTGTCGTGAAAAAGATCAATTCAGTGGAAGTTTTTAGGATAGGATGCATAAATATCATCTCTAGGAATGCAAACTGTAAGCCATATGTTTAGCTTGACGTACGTAGTTTGGCTGGGGTCGACCCTCTTAACACATCACGACAATGCGCAGGACAGCACCCAATGCTGTGACATTGGACAAACTTTTATAAGAATAGCCGAATGAGGATGGATTATATTCCTCCATTATGGCAGAACAACAATTAAGATGAAAACTAGGTTTCGGTTCACACATAACGTAGAATAAAGAAGAGTTTTTAGCAGAAACACAACTAAAAATAGAATTCACTATTCAGTAATAAAAAAAACTTCCTGCAAAGAGTTTCAAGAACTTATTCAAACTGGGGTTTCCTTGTTAAGAATTCAACATAAAGATACTCTAAATCCTAGTTATTTATGGTCCAGCATCACTCGACCAAAGTAGGACTTTGGAGTTTAGCACATTAATTTTAGAAAGTATACAGTATCATCTCAAGCAATTGACAAGCTTCTTGTGCATTTTCCAACTTCATATGAGAAATTCTTAAACTACATGACACAATCCAAATGAACCAGTAAGACATAATGAGAAAAAATAACCTTATTTTCTAACTTGAAATATAAGATGTTTGAATACACACATACAACACAAAACAATGGATATGAATACAAACATGTTAAGCACTTCACTGGGACGTAGAAATAAACTTTTAGAAGCCCGCAAACCTTCCCAGACTCCCAGTCTTTCTCATACAATATGCTTCATAAAGCGTTTAAGCTCTTCCTTGCTCCACTAGGATCCAAACATGTCATTTAAGCTATTCTGCATGGCAAAAGTATTTCATCATTAAGTATCTATACAACAGAAAAAACATGAAATTCACTATGAACGACAAAGTATTCCATTTAGATTTTGGATATACAAAAAAAAAATGACTAACCCGGTCTAATTTTTCACATGAAACTTTTTCTGCCAATCTAATTTCTTTGGAAATTTAACTTTTTGCTTCACCCATGTAGACTTGGGTTGTTCCATCAACCTAATTGAAAAGATAAAGAAACCCAGTAATCATTAAAAGTTTTTAAGCTATGAAAATATATGTAACCTAAAAGAAATCAATAATGTATTTTATCTTGGTAAGACCCTCCATGTTACTGAAATCACAAAGACCCTCCAGAACCGTGTGTTCTAACATCCAACCTGCACCATTCCAAAACATTCAAATTAGCCTCAAAACTTTGAAGCTTCAAATTTAACCTCCTTATAACCTCATACATACTATACAAGAAATCGAAAAAAAAATCCAATTTCCAGGGCTTTGAGGAAAAAACCAAAAACTAAATTAATATTATAAATCAAAAATCAATTTAACTCGGAAGATGTAAACTTCCAAAATTCCAAAATTATTATCAATTTCACAGAAAAATTAGCTTTCTATCAAAATCAATCTCAAAATACCAAAACTACATCAATTTCATTAGAAAAATTTCTCATTTCTAGGGTTTGGAAAAATCCCACAACAAGCTCAGTCTCAAAAGACCATCAAAAAACCCAAATCTAAGAATCAGAAACAGAAACTAAATAAAACCGATAACGCGAAATCTATCCATTATTGAAAACTAACCTCAAGAAATAGAGAAATCTCTTAAGAACCCTAAATTTCTTCTCACAAGATAATATGAGAGTTTTATTTGTGATGATATCCTTGAAGAAGAAGAGAAAGCAAAACCTAATACTGATTCATAAGCTATGATTGAGAAAAGAAATCGACTAAAACGAATAAGTTGAGAGAGAGAGAAGTAAAGGAAGAAGGGAAGGAAGGCGGCCGAAGGAGTAATGCAGATCGAGATAAAGATAAGAGAGAGGCTAATAGAAGTTACTCTCACAGACGTTTTCAGTCTCTAATTAGAGCACTGTATTTTTACAACTGTGACTCGCAACACCTATAGTTATAGCTGTCCGGCAACGGTTGTATTCGTGAAAACCAGGAAGTGGTTAAAAATCCATTTTCCACTAGTGATTCTCCTTTTTTACTAGTACTAGTTATTGAATTATTTTCTTTGAGTGATACTCAGTTCAGCAACATAGCAACATGTTCATCTCTCTCTACTTCTAAGAATGATACTTTGATCAGCAACATTACAGGAGGTTCATCTATTTCTTCTAATGATGCTAGTCCTTATTGGCTTTCTTCCTCGAGTAATATTGCTTTTGGTTTCTACCTGTTACCGTGTACAAGTTCCTCGTGCAATTGTAGTGACCGATACGTTGTTGTTACATGGTTTGTTAAATCACCCCGAAAAACTCTAGTTTGGACCGCTAACTGTAAGGATCTTCTACTGCACAAACCGTCTTCGATTATCTTCACTGACCAAGGAAAGTTAGTGCTATGTATAATACCAGATAATAAAGATTATCTCTTGTTACCCGATGTACCTGAACCAGCTGCATATGCAAAGATGCATGATGATGGAAACTTTGTATTGTATGGTTCGGAATCTCAAATTGTTTGGGAAAGTTTTGACCATCCGACTGATACAATTCTGGGAGGTCATAAGTTAAAAGCTGGAGTTGTTCTAATCTCTGGTAATTATATGTTATCAGTTGGACAGGATGGTTTAGTTGCTATATGCAATATGGATTCTCTTCATCAGGGATATCGAACTGAAGAGATTTTGAAGGTAGTGTCAGATGAGATTGCGGGTTCAGTAAGTACTCCACTAACATTGAACTTGGAAACTACTGGTAACTTATACCTTGTTGATTCTCATGAGGTAGTACTAAAATATCTTTACCGAAACAAGAATCAACAAGAACAAGAAGGAAGTATTCTAGAGGAGGAGGAGGTTCATATATATAGAGCTACACTGGGTTCAGGGGGGAGTTTTAATCTGTACAAGGAAAGAATTGATGGAAATATTAGTAGGACGGATCATAACGAAAAATCGCCATGTATTCTTGTATTACTATGGCAAGCTGCTGATCAGGTGAATCATGAATTTGAGATATTCTTTATATTATTAGGTATCATTACTCTCATTGGGTTATCTTGTTTATTGTAATGGAAAAAACATATGTTCACTGAGGATTTGTGTAGTTTTCTCTTTATTTTACTTTTTGAAGAATATTTTCCTTTTCATCTTTGTAAAATTGGTGCAAATTGCTTACCATTCCTAGCCTCTGCCAATTGATTAAGTTACAATAGGACCCAACCCAGTGTTTATCTCTCGCCATATCTGATGCTGTGTGTATGAATATTTAAAGCTGAGCACTTCCACGTCTCCCCTCTAATAACTTTGCTTATTTCCGTGCATTAGCCTCGGTAACTTGTCCTTCCAGCCCATTTACAACGAGGTCCCCTAACCTTTATGTACTCTCTCAGGGGTAGCTTCTCCTGAATCCACATTAGAAAGACTCACAGACATCACAAAGGTACGAGGCAGTTAATTATGTTACAGCACAAATTCAGAACCTCTACGAGCAATATCCTATAGATATAAAACTAACCATAAACCACATCAATTTAGCGTGTAACTAGCTGTTCGCACATGTTTTTGCAAGATCATGACTACCAACATATGAAAAAGCTAAGACATCAGAAATCAATTAAGAGCAGAATGAACATATAAAGCAGTCATCATTAAGGACAGCATGAACCAATAACTTACAATACCCACATTTTGAATCACCTGCCAATGATGCTTTCTCAGTAAATAAGCTTACAAAAACCATTCATTTAAAATCCTTTAACTTCAGATATACACATGTTCTAGCAATATCAAGAAAACAAGCACATAAAGCTTGAAAGTAATCAATTAAGGAAGCTGGTATAGGCAAACCCAGTAAACACAAGGACAATGATGTTAATGGCCAGAAAACGGTAAACAACACAGGGTTAGTGGAGTGTCAATCCTAGCCCACAATCCACTGTGAATCCTTATGAAAACCCAATCTCCGAGTCCACTCATACTGTTACCCAAATAAAACCACTTAGATTTCATAACAGTTCTTCTTCTTACATGAAGACAATAGAAAGGTTTCATAACAACTTCTTCCATATCTCCTTGTTTAGTGAACCTGAATTTTGCATTTTCTACTGGGATTTCATCTTGGGGCTCAACGTCCAGACCTAGAAGGAACTTTTTTTGCGTGAATAGTTTTTGTTTGGAATGTGATAGTTTAAGTTTAACACTCAGTTAGGGTTTTAGGATAATTACATCTCAATTTTTACTATGGTACTCTTGTTTGATGTTTACCATTGACCACCAGCTAAGGCCAACTCCTATCTATGGTAAATCAAGCAACAAGCAATAGTTGCCTTGCACCATTGCTGGTAGTCGATGGTAAACATCAAACAAGAGTAAACTAGTAAATATTGGGCGTGTAACTATCCTAAAACCCCAACCCCTAAATTATACCAAAGAATCCAGACGCAAAAAGACCAAAATTATACACACAAAACCATTGTTGGTTTGCACTTGGCGCCTTAAAACTAAGAAAATGATTATTAGTGAGATCTTTCTATTCTCTTCATATAATTTCTGTAGATCTTTCTATTCTCTTCATATAATTTCTGTCTTTCGCATAATTTATCAAGCATATGAGATCTTTCTATTGCCTTCATATAGAGATCGAATACTCCTTTAGCTTCTCTAATGGTAGCATAACGACTATAAACAAGAGGAAATTCCCAGTTCCATTTTTGTATAAGTATAGAGATGTTCAGATAAGGAATCAGACTTGATATGATTATGATTAGATAGAACAATTTCCTAGTATAGACCTTAACCAAGTTGAAACCAGGGAATTCAAGTTGGAAAGTAATATGATAAACAATGAAGAATATTCGTTTAGGACCAGATATATACCGTGCTAGTTTTCCTGGAGCGCATTTCCTGAGGGTGTCATCACCCTTACCAAAGTTAATGAATCCTCTCCCATCCACACCATTACGCTTATAATTCCCTGGTACACCACTCTCCCATGAAGCTGCTGGCTGAATATCAAAACACATGATAAATAAAGTTATAAAGGTAGGTGTACAAGAAGAGTTTTAATATATAAGCAGAACATGAAACAAGCAGAGAAGGAGTTAAACCTCAAACAAACAGAGAAGGAGTTAAACCTCATTTCTGCGGATGGGTGTGTTGTTTCCAAGTTGCTCCTGAATTCTAGATGATCCATTCTGATGAATGTCAACTGATCTTTCTCGAGTTCTTGTAAGATCAGAACCAACAGAGTGGCGACCACCAGAGGTTGATATTTTTTGAGGTTGATTATCTCATTGCCTGTTTGAGACAAGAAATTAGAATGAAATGTTTAATTCAACCACAGAATCAAGAACAAGGCAAAATCATAATACGACTTATTAATTTTACCGATAACTGTATCCCCAAAGCATCCTTGACCTCAAGTAACTTCCTGTCAGTCAATTCAGATGGAACGACACATTCACCTAAGAAAAAAATTCATATGATTATTGTTGTGATGTTATATTTTACAATTACACGCTTCATTGATGGAACTGTCCAATCTTGGTTCAAGAAGTTGATAATGTTACCTAGGCTTGGTTTGTTCTTGGCTTCCACATATCCATCACTAGCCATCTAATCAAGCAGTTTATGTGCAGTTGCCTGATTCGCAACTCCTTCCGGCTTACTTTGAAGTTTACATATCGTAACATAATCCAGTGGAAAGACATGATGCAGAGCCTGCAATTAAAATAAATTATTAAGATTAGACATCATAGTAGACGGCCTAAGGAGGTAAGTCTTGGGTTTTAAACTACGCTTGATCTAACTTGATGGATTAACTACTAAGTTACCATGATGAGGTGCTCAGGTACATACAAAGCCTAGAATGGTTGGTGAAGTACGTGCGCTAGTTAGAATGATCCAACCTACATACAATCACCAGTGATCCACACAAAATACTGAACATACTTGCGACAAACTAATGATCATAATCCCCTATGTTTTCCCTTCACTAGTATTTCTTCTTCTTGTTGTTCATCGTCACTTTTGTTTCTTAGTACTAATAGGAAAAAACTATAACTAGGTCTACCATTATAGGTTGGACAGCTGATGGCTGTTGGTCACATTGTTTTGATCATTAAAACTTGAGGAGGCTTAGATAAGTTTCAAGTCGATATCATCAATTTTGTAGTGGATAATGATGTTTTAACGCAGTAGATTCATTTCCTTCATTTAAGACACAAGTTTGTTTTGAATGGCTAACTGATGAGCCATCAAATGTAAAACGAGAAGCTAAGAACGGCTCCAGGATAAAGTTTTCAAATGCAGCCTAGTTTCAAACAAAGTTCAACAACAGGTCTTCACAAGTTAAGATAATCGGAAATGAGCTTCAACATACAGAATTACAGCAAGTATTTCTAGAGTACATAATGCTGTGAATGGACAGAATCACAGAATTTCCTTCCAAACACAGAAAATAATTTTCAGGTTTTATGAACTAACTAAATGAATTTGGAGGATTTTGTTGTTCTAATTTGGAAAATCAAACCATGACTTGAACCAGAGTTATAAACCGAACTCCTGCACCAATGGTTCTAATGAAAGTTGATACCTTAAAAAAAGTTCATTTCAACCTATCTATCTTTTGTTGTTTGTTGGTATTATATCCAAAGGTCTTTTAAATGACATCCATTACATGAAAGGGGTGTCCTTGAAATCTAGTCATATATGGAATGGACAACACAAGTTCATCATCGAGTATATATCTTGATACAAACTAGTGTCTCGATTTATGAAGCATGTCGTCTCTATGTGCATCAGCACAAGCAGGATCCAACACAAAATAAGTACGAGAAATAAGGAACACATACCAGTCTTCCTATAGCAGTCTGTAGCTGTTATTATATGCCCACCCTTCTTTACCAGCACAAGCCAGATGGCATTATTACAGTTGACTCTGCCCCCTAAACTGCACTGCCAGAGTAAAATGAACAAAAAAATCAGCTTCAAACAATATAAGAAGGCCTTAAAAAGCAGTATCTACAATTGTTGGTACTCATCATCAAAAATACAAACCTTATCTTCTTTTCTGCAACTACTTTAGTTCGGTACCCATAGCGCCCGTACTCAAAACTTGCATGGCATCCCCCCCTATCAAGACAACAACAAGTTAATCAACCAAAATAATGGGAAAGACCCAGCAGACATTAAAATAAGATCACTAAATTCTCTATAAGTCAGTTATGCTAGTAAAAGGTGCTGGTATAGCTGTGATCGATTTCCAAGTATTCTATACAATGAACTAATAATTGCATAATTTTCTAATTGAAAATAAAATCGAAATGAATATGTGAGCAACAGAAGTTTATTATGAGCAGCAGCATTAGAGACTGAGACTCTTTAAATTCCATTAGTTAGTAGCTAATGGACAAATCGGGTGCTCCACCCATGAACAAGACACAAATGGTATGCGTTAACTGAAAAATAACATCTTGATTTTCACGATACAACAAAATAGAAAACTAATCAACAACATCTAGTTGTTAGCAATTCCATCAACCAAATGAATATTTTTTATCAGGAAAAAAAATGTCTTTAAAAATACGAAGACTTGAGTGCAATACAGACCTTGAAATCAATGAGTTTGTTGGAGTTTTTGAACCAGCAAGCAGAATTATTGACGACTGGGGTAGTGATTTATCACATAATGGTCCAACTCCAATAGCAAGCTGAAACCCAGATAGATCACTGCTCTTGAGACTCAGCAACTGAAGCCACACATTTCTACTTTTGTCAGAATTATCCTTGTTGACTTTTTAACTCGCAGCATGATCCTGCACAAACATCCATCTTCCATTCTCTAAGTGCTTCGACTAGACTATCATGTAATACTGAATTCTATTCTCTAAGTGTTGCAAACGGTTTGTTGTTTCTCTACCCCAGGTTCTCCAAGTAGATCCGTCAACCAACTTTGTAAGTGCTGGCAGAAGCTTTACAACCTGCAACCAAACAAGATATCCACTGCCAGGGGTTGTCTTTCAACACAAACTAAGCTACCAGTCAAGACCTTGAGATTATCTAGGAAATTGGATCCGTCCCCTTCAATGGTCTCTTTATAGGAGACAGGTTTTGAGACATTCAGATTAACCCTTGCAAACCTCTCTCTCAAATCCTGTATGCATCACTCGAGATGAACCTCTCCTGCAGCTACAAGCACATGTTCTCCTGTGCCAGAAACACTAACCTCTACAAATGAAGTCTGCGCTGTTCAGAAGCCGCAAACCTTTTGTAAATCCCTCGGAATAGTTGGTCCAACAGCAACTGTTAGAGTAGGCAGCTTGGAAAACCTTACTTGAAAAGGGCCAACAATTTCTAGTAAAGAAAAAAAAAAGAGTTTCACTCTTTAATATGTAATAACTGCAAAGAATAATCACCTTACAGTGAAATTGGATGATTGAAGATCCTCCTTGTAGATCCCCGATTCTTCTCCACATTTCACAATTCTTCAATTGGTTCAGCTGCCTGCTTAGGTAGATGATTGATGTTGTTATTCTGCGTTGATACGGGTAAGTTCTTCGAATATTTCCATCCGGTTTCTGATACTTCCGAGATAATTTTGATTTTTCCCAGCAATTTCTATTTTCTGCACTGTCAAGATCCAGAAACAATCAACCCAAAAATGATGGTCGAAGGTTGAAAACAATTGACTCACCGAAACCAGTTATGAAAAACTGAAAACTGTAAGCAAGATCACCATACTGATGGAAACTTAGTAAAGAAAACGCCAGTTCCGAATTTGCTCATACCCAAACCAACTTAGATTTACAAATTTTTCTTCTTCTCCTTACAACACCAGTTTCTTCATCTTCTTCTTCGTTTGCTTAATCTACAGATCGTCCCTCGAATCTTTTTGATTTCACAGTGTAGAGAACTAACGAGGCTGCTGACCTAAATTGGTTTAATGGGTTTTGGGATGGGAAATTGAGATTTGGTTTTTATTTTCTCAATGATGATACCGTATTTTTCAACTTTTTATTTTCTCAATGATGATATTTTTTTTATTTTTATTTTTTTCTGACAAAGTACAATTAATTATTATACACTGGTGCATACATAGTCAGCTGCTAAGTCTGCTCAGAACTCCAAAGGACGAACTACCCACCAAATTCTGGATAAATTATTTTTCCTTATATGCTTGGCCATTTTATCTACAACTCTGTTACGTACAAACTCTATGTACGTGTAAACAAGACCAGCAAGGGTTCTGACTCGATAAATTGATACATTGATTAAGTATACAATCATCTTGTCAGGAAGGAGAAATCTTTTGCTTCTGATGGAGATTCACTACCAGAAGGTTATCGTTCTCAAATATTAATTACTTTCTCGTATTGAAGTTGATTTTCCTATTGCATAGCATGTAGAATTCTCCACGCTTCAGCTTGAGTTATATTTCTGGCATGTTGAAAGAGTACCATGGCTTCCACGAATCTCCCTGCATGATCTCGAAGTAGAATGGAAATTCCAGCAATAGTATGATTAAGCAACAGAGAAGCATCAATATTAAATTTAAATTAATCCTCTGGTGGTGGTTGCTAATGAGGTAAGATAGTTGACCTTCTCTGCAAAACAGCATGAGTAAAGAGACCGTCTAAATGAAGATGATGCCAATTAATGACTATATAGCTTTATATTCTTAATGATGCAAAGTGGATTTGGGTTACTATGATGGAAGATCCTATCACATCTATGTTTTCATAAAGCCCACATGATGTATGTAATATAATGTATAGTGTTATGATTCTAGAACTGGATGCAACTTGTTTTATCTTCCCACTTGATAATCCAATCTCTAACTGTGTTGTACCCACTAATTATGGTAATTAGGTGAGGAGAAAATTTAGTCTAGACAAAAATATGTAATCAACTTGCTACCGAACACTGCAGAAATATGTGAATTGTCATCTCTGGAGCCTGCACAGTGAGCAAATTTGATCTTGCTGAGAGCGGAGCCTGAAAATTATTGTTCGAACTGGAAAAATGTCATGGAGAATCTTCCAAAGAAAATGTATAAATTTATATGGAATCTTTAATTATTGCCAGACACACGACGTTCCTGGCTTGGGAGTATATGATAACAGGTCTTCATACAAAAAGAAAATCTTGATTATGTAATAATTGCCATGCCATTTTAGTTAATAGTGCATAACTGTAGACTGATAAATTTTTAAAACCGAAACCTCCATATCGTTTCGGAAGACATAAGCCTGGCCAATAGTTGGAGTGCCTGGTCTGTGTAGAAGCACTATGATTCCACCAGTAATTTTGTTGAACTTTATATCCAAAGCATTGATAGTTTGGTGGGGAAGCTTTAGACAATGCATTGGATAAAGTGGCATGGTTCCTAGCACACTCTGAAGTTGAGTACTTTTAGCTGCTTGAGAGAGCATTTTTTCCTTCCCAGCTAGGCCTGTCAATATTTGTCCGATATCCGGAATCCATTTCCGAGTATTTGAGATCCTATAGGACTTTATCCGTTTTATCGGATATCAGATATCGGATCGGATATTCTATCAGATATTTCTTTCTTAATATATCGAAATCGGATTAGGCTCCATCCGAATTGTTAATATCCGATATCTGATAGAACAAGGACTTATTTGTGATTTACCCTAACCATATTAGAGTCGAGTAGATGAGTAAGGAAAAATATCCGATATGAAATGTTTGAGAAATTAAATTTAAATTTCAATTATGAACATGTTTTATAGGGTTTTTAACATTTTTTATCGGAACCCGATATTATCGGATAAATATCCGATAGCTTAGCCTATCGGAATCGATATCTGATTTTGATATCCTACAGGATATTATCGGATATCGAATATCGAATATCCGATAGCGCTTAACCTATCGGATAAGGATTTCCAAATATCAGACGGATATTCTTCCATTGACACCCCTATTCCCAGCCTTGTAACTTAGCTTGCGTTTGATCGAGAAGAAATGAACAATTTTGTATTCTAGAGCGAGACATGAATAAAGGAAGGACCAAATATTTCTCCCTTAAGCCTATAGTTTTCATTTGAAGTATCTCAGCATATTGATTGCACATTTGCCTTGGAAGTTTTTTGTTAAAGAAGATTGCAGATTTTTGTAAGTTCACTACTTGCCCAGAAGCGGTACTAAAATATTTTTCGAATAAGGACTGAAGATACCTGAGTTCTGGTGGGCCCGGAAACGTGTATAAAAATTAAGCGCAATGAAACGCGGGCCTACAGTAATACCGCAAGTGCACGGTCGTCGGTTGTATCTCGTGCAAGTACGGGTCGATCCACAGAGATCGGGAGTGTTTTGTAGTGTTCTAGCTATTTTGGGTTCTAGTTGCTATTGGGCTATGAAGCCTTTTGGCTTAAATTGGGCTTTGAGTACTAATGGGTTTGATTGCCCTTTGAATGAATTGGGCTCTGTAATGTGAACTGATGCTTTGGGCTCAGAGTTTTTGAACTAACAGTTATAATGGACTGGGCTTGACCTTTTGTCCTAGCAGTGAACTAGGCTTTGCCTTGGACTTAGGCTTGGGCTCAGTGTAGTGAACTGAGCTTGGGATTAAACCTGGGCTTTTGGTCTTTTGGGCCTTGGGCTAACAGAAGCAATGCACAGCAGGTAGTAGCAGCAGCAGGAGCAAGAGCTGCACAGCAGCTGCACAAGCAGTGCAAGTAGTAGCAGCAGGGGAAGAAAACAATGCAATGCAGCAGTGCAATGCAGCAAGGCAAGTGCAAGGAGACAGCTGCAGGGCAAAAGCAACAGCAACAGCAGGGAAGAACTGGCAGCACCAGGTAGCAGTACTGCACAGCAGGGAATGCAATGCAGCAGTGCAAAAAGGCAGCTGCACAAGCAATGAGTAGCAGGGTAGGGAAACAACAACAGGGCAAAAGCAATGGAAAAACTAAACAGCAAAAGAAAACTAAACAGCTGCACAAGCAATGGAAAGACTAGACAGCTGCACAAGCAATGCAGTAAACAACAAGATAACATCAAGCAAAGATGACAATGAAGAAAACAGTGTGAACAAGATAAATGAACCAAGGCCTAATGCCAAGGGCAAGGATGAGGAGAAACTGAAAGTGAGCAAAACTAAGGCAAGAATACAAGCAAACAAAAATGGAATGGCAAGATAATCAGCTTGCTATGAGCACTGATTTCTTCCATTGCACAATCAGCACATTGCATCCTAAGCATACAAAAGGAATGGCAAGATAATCAGCTTGCTATGAGCACTGATTTCTTCCATTGCACAATCAAATCAAAGCTTCAAAGGTATCTAGCCTAGCATTCCATCAAACTAACAGTGAAATACACATAACAGTGAACATTTAACTAACAGTGAGCAACAACAGTGAACTAACATGACAAATTAAAATTAAACAGGAAATTAAAACATGAAATTAACAAGAACATAACAAATATTTGAACTACTAAACAGAGAATTAAAATTGCCAAACAAGAACCCTAAAAATTAACAGTGCAATTAAAATTGGAACCAAAAACTAAAATTAAACCTAATTGGTAACTTGGCTAGTCCAAGAACAGCTTCTACACCATACCCATCTCTTCTATTTATACAAAAAATGTAAGCAGAACCCTAATTTTCAACAGTGACCTAGGGATCGATTTTGTAACCTGATTTGATGTGATGAGACCATTCCATCTTCGACCCATGCTTCCACTTGTTCTCCTGTATCACCTCCATGCATCAATTGCTTCTCTAGCACACGTTAATCCATCAACCCATAACCTAGGGTTTAGGTTAGGTAATAAGTTGATGGGATAAAGGGCTAGAATGATGGGGGAAGCTTTCAATCACGTGTAGGATGATGACGGAGGTGGTATGGTGGTGTCGGCAGGGTTGGTGGAGTTGCTGCTAGGGAAGGAGGAGAAGAAGAAAAACGATGGGGAAGAGATTAGGGGGTGTTTGTTTTGGGTATAGGTGTTGGGCACTTGGGTGTGAGGCGAGTGCATCAATTTTCGATGATCAGCGAGGATAAGCCGCGAGATGCGAAGATGGTAGGTAGATCGGACGGTGATGCGGAGGCAAGCGAGGAGCGACCGTCGGATGAAGGGATACAACGAACCTAACGGTGCTAGATTAGGTTAGGTGTTGTAGTGTAAGGCGGAGATATCAAACTTTGATGAACAGCAAGGGAGCAACCGTTGGATTCAACTACCATCTAATCTGAAGGCTTGGAATTTCAGCGCTGTGGTGCTCGGCAGAGACTTCAGATTTTGATGCTCTATGAAGGAGCGACCGTCGGATGCTTCTGAGAACTGATCTGATTGCTGAGAACGGAGGCGTTTTTGTGTGTAGAAAATGAGGTTGTGCGCACCATTCTTCGCAGTTTCCTTCCGTGATTTCTCCCGGCTTTTCACTACTTTTCTGCTCTTTTTGCTCCGCGACTCATCCGAACTTTATTTATTACCTAAAAATGCAAAATTAATTAATAAAAATATTTATTCTTGAAAACAATGAAAATACAGAATATGGGATAAAATGTAGAATTAATGCATAAAAGATGAGTTAAATGCCAACAAAAAGGGATAGATATATACAATATTTGGCACTCATCAAATACCCCCAAACCTGAATTTTACTTGTCCTCAAGTAAAACAAAACTAAGGAGATCCTAACTATACCACTGTCGCTGGTCTCTCGAATGCATTTAGCGTATGCACTAAGCCTTTTAAACCACTAAGTGTCCCTAGTGGACGAGTTGAAGTCTCGTGAAGGTTTGCTTAGAACGTACCTACAAAGTTCTAGGTCAAAATATAAGCTCAGATTCCATCAAATGTGACATGTGCAAAACAGTTTAAGCTCACAGCAAAATGGAGATGTCAATCTAGCTATCGAAGGCACAATCCTAGCACTGATAACAAAAAAAGACATGTCATAAGAGTGTAAAGTGTATCTACACATGTGTAAAGAAAGATCTGAAGTTATGACTACTAATCACCAAGAGATAGTTTCTCAGGCTAAGAACCAAGGTCGAAATCTAGCTAGCTGTCCGGACTTTACGAGAATTGTGAATGAGTTGGAGGTATTTCACAATTACTCGCGTTGTACATCAATGACATACACCCTCCTTGCTTATTACAAAAAACAACAAAATGACTCTTTACATGACTCTTATTTACATTGACTATTCTCTTTTTATTTTTGGAACAAGAGATGATGGAATTGATAAATACTTGATTTTTTTGTATTTTTCTGATATATTATTTTTTTTTCTCTTTTTTTTTTTTTTTTTTTTGTTTCTAAATATATACATCTTTTTTTTTTTTTTTTTTTTTTTTTTTTTGCAAAAGAAAACACTTTTGATACAAATACAAAAGGAAACAAAAATTACATGACACTTTGCAAGAGGTAGCCCTTTTTGATGCACCCAGTTAAATTCGATGGTTGTCTTTCTTAATGTAACCTCCACCTTCTATCCCAACCAACCAAAGAACAAGCTAGTCAAGTTTCGTTCAGTATTCTAAAGTGATTGGCAATCGTAACTTCCTATCAAACACCTTGAAGATCGAGGCCATACATGTATTGGTAGATCGTGCGCGTGCAAATTTCTTATCACTATGTGAATTGTGCTAGAATCAGGGTGCCTAAATATCTAGACTAAGACTCCTAATAAAAATACATATTTGCACAAGAGTCAACATTTCAAGGTAAATGAGCTCCATTTTTTATGTTTTTTTTTTATTTTTTAATTTTTAATTTTGATTTTCAATTTTTTAATTTTTTGGAATTTTTCAATTTTTTCAAAAAGAAGAAGGAGTTCGTTTTCAATTATAGCATATTATCGTGGTATCTACTCTATACCCCCAAACCTAAACTAAACATTGTCCTCAATGTTTCAAAATATGGAAAGAATTAAAATGCAACATATGGAAAGGGACATGCTGAGTAGAGTAAAAGGAGAGAGAATACCCGATTTCGGCGAAAGCAGAATTAAAACTCCGTTATTCAAGGCAAAAAAAAAATCCAACATATTTCAGCCGAGATCATATTGGATTAGCAAAATATATACAAAAGGAGAGAGAATACCCTTCTCCTGATTCTTTTACTGAAATTCCCCATCTCATTCTTCAGGTTTTAGAGCTGAAACTCCAACTGCATCAAGTAAAGATATGATTAATCTTCAAGTTTTAGATCTGAAATTCCAACTGCATCAAGTAAAGATGTGATTTTACTGCTTCGATAGGGTTTTATAAATCTATTTTCGTTACCAATCTAATTTTCTGTTATTTATTCAATTTAGTAATTATGTTTTCTGTATAAGACTTTCAGGTGCAGGTGGAGTTCTTAATCAACAATTGTCATTTTCAAATTTCATCAGGTAAATGGTTTTTACAAATTGGATTTTATATTTTTTTTTCAATTTCTTTGATGTTAGGGTTTTAATTATTTTGTGTTTATTTGATGTAGAAGACTTTCAAGATAAGTTGGATCTACAGGTATAACATCTCTATCACTTCTATCTGATTTGATTTGTAATTATTAATATTGGGTATCTATTCCCAGTTAGAATTTTTGTTTTAATTTTTAATTTTTTTTTTTTAAGTTAAGGTTTCACGTCTTTATTGAGCATTGGTCGCGATGTTATGTCTTATTAAGGTTTTGGGGTTGATCTTGTTTGGAGAAATATTTGTAGATCGGTTTTTCTAAATCCCAAAACTTTTCAACTTGAATGTCCCTATAAATTCCTACTTTTTATGTTTCTAAGTTTGCATCTGTAACAAGAAAAGTAGTAGTCAATAAGTCTAGTTTTTGTGTATTCTGTACTCGATAATAGTCATGAACTATGTACTTTATTTACGTCTTAATAGCTTTATATACTCATTTGTTTAAACTTTAAACCTTCACTCAGATTGTTATCAAGTGCTGGCCATTTTTAGGCATTGGCGAGTCTTCTAAGTCAATTTCTTTAGCCTACTACAATTGATTTTTAACGCATTGAACTGATTTATAATTGTCCTATTCTTTAATTTTCTCTTTATGATTTTTTTTATGTGCTACAGGTCAACCCTCAATTTAAGTCTTCCTTGGGTATATAGCGGTTATATTTCGATCTCTATGATGTAGGATTGGGCGGGTGTCGGGGATGGTGAATGCAGCGATTTTTAATAGTAATGAGCAGGAAATGGAGATGATGGTGGTAGTATCTTTTTTCTTAGTATGGACCAGGTACTAGATAGTGGTGGTAGATGAGGCTGGTACGAGTAATATGAACGGGTAGTACTATCGGTGATGGTGGTGGTGGTGACTTGTACTAGCAGTAGCACTGGTGGCGTTGGTGGTGATTTTTAGTAGTAGAAGTAGTACTGGTGAAGGTGTTGGCGGTGACTTGTAGTTGAAAAGGATGGTATCCGAGATGGCAGAGGTAGTGTCTTTGTAGTAGTATGTAAGGTGTATGAGATGGTGATGTAGTCAATTTTGTAGTAGTGGATATAGAGATGGTACCGGAGATGGTGGAGGCGGAGACAAAGATTCATAGTAGTATGGGTGGGTGGATATGTACTGGAGATATATACAATGAATATGTTCTGTACACTACCTGTCAAATAAACTATCTTGTGCATTTGCAGGTAAAAACCTACGTCGTACATTTACAGGTAAAAACCTATGTCAGACCCTTTATCTTATTCACTTTACTCATATTACTCTTAATAATCTTTCTTACTTGATTAGTTCCCACTGAACTTGAAGCTGCAACTCAAGATGAAGAAAAAACCATTAAGTTACCGAACTCAGTTGTTTGGTAAAACTCTATGTCAAGCTTATAAAGTATGTAATAGTGGTTTTAATTTCCAGCAGTTAATTACATAAAAATGATGTTTACTTTACGTCCTTGAACAGATCTGAGGATGATAAAGAAATGTTGAGCTTCTTGAAGGTTATGTTTGAAGATGATGGGACATCAACGACAAAGCTTCTCAGTCACCTTGGTTCCGTTGCACAGATTGGTTTAGTTGTAGAGAAACTCTCTATATCAGTGTATTTCCGCCATGATGAATAATGATCTCACGAGCCTCGTAAACCACAAGCCATTGGAATCCTGGGAAAGAAACACATTTGCTCTCCTCTGCAATGTAAGTTTTTCAATTTTTCCGTCTTATTAATTATGTGCTTCCGTAATTTAGTCTATATACACCTCAACGGAGTCTGGAAAGTCGACTTTATCATTTATATACTAACTGTAACTCGCATAAAATCACCCCTGTTTTTGCATTTATTTTTATAACTCTACACTAGGACAGAGAAAGATAAGGTACAACAACTTGGTTGATATATTTGCCTGATACAATTTTGTCACCAAACTTGAAATTAATGGAGTCATCTTGTATAAGTGATATCACTGAAATGGTTGATATCATGGAAAAAAGTTTAAATCCCTGGTTTAAGATCGGGTGTCTGAGTCATTGTGATATGACTAGTTTAGAGTGTACTAGTTTGTTGTTGTTCTGTTAATGTGACTAGTTTTGAGTTTAAATTTTCACTAACTGTTGAATCGTTGACCCTTGAGAACTTTTTTGAATAACATATTAGTGTTATAACAGGGACGGAGCTGCTAGTAGGGTGGGTGAGGCCCTGGCACCACCTAAATT
The DNA here is from genome assembly GCF_003573695.1 of Papaver somniferum. Lineage (NCBI taxonomy): Eukaryota > Viridiplantae > Streptophyta > Magnoliopsida > Ranunculales > Papaveraceae > Papaver > Papaver somniferum. Next base: position 153,260 of record NW_020620492.1, on the reverse strand, counting down.
TCCTTAAAAACACAATTGATACCGAGAGGTTTAGTTGTTTGTAACGTGTGAGACATTTTCTTTTCGTCATCCGATAAAAGCAATCATGAGAATCACTCGCAAACCAACTAAATTTGTGTTCCTACTTTTACTCTACTAGGCTACTTCCTCCCTTGGTATGTGGTTTTTATCCAACTTTTTTTTTGTTTACGTTTTATAATAATTTGATTTGATGAACAATGTTCCTTTCAAAATTACTAGTGGTTGCTACTTGTTTGTTTAATATCTTTTAATTTTAAAGCGACTTTTATGTTATTAGCCATATAAGATTCGATTATAAAAAAAAGGTTAGCAGAAATGATGACGCTCCCACACTAGATTATACAATCGGCTATGACTACATAGGAGCAAGATTAATCAAGGTGCAAGCTTTTTCCACAGGGCCCCACCCAACCAAAAATTCTGGCTCCGTCAACTTATAAGATCTGGAGGAAAAATGTACATACAAAAGCTTTTAGATGTTGATATACTTTGATGAACTGAAATAACCCTTCTGGAACTAGGATGTCCATCATGTATCATATGTAGCTGTTAACGAAGTTTAGCAATCTTTGCTTTGATCTTTACTTTCTATGTCTATACGGAGGTTCAAATTTGTTCTTAGATGTTATTCTCCTTCACTTAATCAGTAAGTATGCCGTTTTCTTTACTGCTTGGCTGAGTTGATCTGTCCACTTCACTTTTTTGTATAAAGGTATTGAACAGAGGATTGAATTTATTCTCTATACGTACTTTCATTTACAAAGAGAAAATGGAACTTATGGATATGCAAAAACATTTTCTGGATATTTTCCCGCAAGTAAAGCCCTCCAACTGCAATTTTTTCGACATCATTGTCTACATTATTGGAACTTCTTCTGAAAATAATTTTTAAGATCATTTCATACTTATTTTTTTTTTTTAGTTTTCTTCATGAAGACATTTACTGTTTACGAACACTGATGTTTAAGAGTTAGCCTTAGTGGATTCATGTTAAAATTATTACTTATCATATTTTAAACTATGTGTAGGTGTTGCAAATAACAAACGCATTGCGTATGTACACTCTTACCATAATTGGGATAAAGAACCACATCATTTGGAGGTCTACATTGTTCTTCTGACAATTTGGATGTTGAAATTGAAAATCAGGTAACATAGTTTGTATTTTTTTTTTCTTAATTCTTGTTTATTTAGCTGTTTTTGTTGACCTACGTCATCAGTTAAATTTTTGTTTTTCTTATTCTCTAGAAACCAGTTGAACAGAAAGTATATTGTCAAAATTGGTAAATACATGTTAACAAGATATCGAGAACAAAAAAGATATCTTATGGAAGCATCTTGCACCTGAATTGAGCTAGTATGTCAGATAATGGGGTGGTGGTCTGTCGATGCAGTGGTGGTTCATCATTTTGTAATTTTTTTGAGTTGTAAAATGGATTCCATGTTTAGTATTAGACTTGAGTGATTGTAATTTGTTGAAATTGTAAAATGAGTTTAGTTATTAATATTATCTTCTTTTAATTTCAGTTTCAGTTTCAGTTTTTTTTTCCCACCATGTTTGATTCTAGCTCTAGATTCAGGTGAATCAGCTGAATCAAATAACTTTTTTTTGTAAATTATAATCAAAATAACTACTGTTTCTACCAGAGATATCGGGTGACTGTTGAAAGAAGTGGTTCTTCTAAAGAATTAAACGTATGTGAGAAACAGTAGTTTCGGAAAAAACCACTTCTAAAATACAGCTGATGGACACAGTCGTTTTTAGCGATATTCCCACTTGTACTGGCAGTGGTTTAACTTCCATTTTCCACTAGTGTACATGGAGGCTAGTGGTTTCTTAATCATGTAATGTAAAATTTATATCACCTAGGAGTACCCAGCGGATATGTACATGTGAGCTCATCTCAACCAAGTACTGCCATTGAGAACGTTTTGTATCATGTTGTGAGATACATACATGCATGTAAGTAACCACTCTTGATTGCTAGGCCAAAATTTAACAATAATATTAACTATATGTCTTGTAGCATGCATAATTTCAAAATAAAAATCATCTTTCCAGGCAAGAGCAATCCCACCAGAGAGACCAACAGATAAAATACACCAGTAATTAGGATAATTGGTGTGGAGAAGGTAAGTATTCATTTTACGCGTATGGGTTTTGGTCTCAAATAAAAAAACAATTGAAAAAGCAGGGGTCTAACAACCACACCCAATATTTCGCTTAGCAATCTGTATGAGATAATTAACTCCAATAAACATTGAAGAGAATTAAATAGACATTCATACTCAATCTTAAGAAAAATATATCCTAGAGTTATATCTCTATTTCTCAATTCAATCCGCAATCAAACAAACAGTAATTTACGAGACCGATTGAATATGAGAAATAACTTGGACGGTATCAAAAACCAATATCCAAGTGTCAATCAATATAATCAACAACAAAAGGTTGGATTCACAATTGATTGAATTTATGCACAAACTATGATATTTCAATTATATAAACAAATATAATGCGGAAAAGGAATAACACAGACACCAAAATTTTTGTTAATGAGGAAACCGCAAACGCAGAAAAACCCAGGGACCTAGTCCAGATTTGAACACTACATTGTATTAATCCGCTACAGACACTAGCCTACTCCAAGTTAACTTCAGACTGGAATATAGTTGAGCCCTAACCAATCTCACACTGATCAAGGTACAATCGCGTTCCTTACGCCTTTGAATACCAGCAGGACTCTGCGCAGTTGATTCCCTTAGCTGATCTCACCAACAACTAAGAGTTGCTACGACCCAAAGTCGTATATTTTATAAACCAATATGTCTCATACAAAAAAGTCTATTGAATAGATAAATCTACCTGTCTCCCACAGAAATACCCATGAGTTTTGTTCCGTCTTTCTGGTGAACAAGAACCAATTGATATACCGGACTTATATTCCCGAAGAACAACCTAGAAATATCAATCACCTTACAATAATCTTAATCGTATGGTAGCGAAACAAGATATTCACAAACGATGAGACGAAGATGTTTGTGACTACTTTTTATCTTGCCTATCGGAGATTAAAGCTCGAGCAAATCTTAGAGAAGATAGTACTCAATCACGATAGAAAATAGCAAGATCATAACACGCAACTACAGAAAAAATATTTGGGTTTGGCTTCATAACCCCAATGAAGTCTTCAAGTCGTTAACCTACAGGGTTTTGGAAAAAAACTAAGGTTAAAGGAGAATCGACTCTAGTCGCAACTAGTATCACACAGTAGGTGTGGGAATTAGTTTTCCCAGTTGCTAGAGTCTCCCTTATATAGTATTCAAGTCATGGTTTGCAATCAATGCTACCTTGGTAACAAAGTATTCAATATTCACCGCTAGATGAAAACCTGATTAGACTCAAGCTAATATCTTTCAACTGTTAGATCGAACTTAGCTTGTTACACACAAATGAAAAGTGACTTCATTTAGATATGAGTAAATGTACCTAAACGTGTGCACCTTTATTGGCTCAACAATAGTTAACAAAGTTATCCATATGAACACTTTCATATCAACCATATTCATCTTAACCATAACTCGTTCAAATGACTCAAATGAAACTAGTTCTAAAGTTCTTCAGTTGTTTATATTCTCATAGAAGTATAAAAGACACAATTGAAGCAAAATCGATTTTGATTCACTTGAATAAATTCATGAACATTATAACCGCGGTTTGCAAAAGATTGCATTCCTTATTATATAAATGTATTAGTTCGTGAACAAACCGATTTTAGAACATAACCTACTCAATTATGCAAACAGGTACGTATACCTAAGTGGCCGGACTAAGTTCGGGTTCTCCAGTATGCGAACGGATACGCATACCTCCAAACTTAGTTGAATTTTCGGGACTTGAACCTCACGCCAGTACGCATACCGGTATGCATACTAAGTTCTCGGACTTTCACTAACCAACCAATACGCGTACGGGTATCCATAGTATGGTTCCCGGACTTGGACTACATATATGCAAGTACGCATAGTACGCTTTAACCAATCATGGTTATTTGTTCTAAACTCCCATTTTAATCATTTAAACATTCTTAGAAGATAACAATAGCTTCTCACACAAACTATTAGCTTCAGAGCAATTTTCAAGTGATCGCACAATCAATACAAAACATTCCGAGTCTACATCAAATGACTGTCTCACACAAATCATGTAAGATGTTACAAGGCGATTTTCACATGATCATCTTTTGACTTTCGTCAAGAATATAAGATGAACTTGGTTAAAACAAAAGCTTACCAACACATATTTCGAGTAATAAGTAAGCGAGTGAAACTCAGCTCGAAATATCAAATGTGTATAATTGAAGTCTATATAGCTATACGACTTTTGTCTCAAATAGGAGATAAAGTAGATAAACTTTTGAATGATAGATGAGTTCAAGTCTCCACATACCTTTTGTTGATGAAGTCCACAAGCTCATCTTAGTAGTTCTTCGTCTTCAATCGATGAACACCGTGAAGTCTAATGCTCAACTACACTTTCTATCCTAATCCGAGAATTAGCTATAAGTAGACTAGAAATCAAGACTTATAGTTTTGGCAACTAAACTTAACAAACAAGCTTAAGATAGAAACGATTGCGAGTTCGACCAAGCAGTACTCTAACAACAATTCCCGGGTTATGTTTTTGAAGACATTTTTTTAAATAGTCTCTAGTTGCAGGTTTACCGCAAACTTGACAATTCCATGAAAAATCCTTCATGTAAACAGAAGAGTTGAAAAAGAGATAGAAAGAGCTTGTAATACTAACTAAGCAAGTATGTAAAGAAACAAAATAGACAAGTATCACATGTCGTAAAGAAGTGGTGAGAACATTGGCATTATTGGCTTGTAAATCTAGGTCACACAAAGCCGTCTGTGGAGTTTCAACGGTATCATCCATGTTAGGTATCTCATCAGTTTCCACACCACCTGTGTGAGTTTTAGTGCGCTTTCTCTGAAATGAGCTTGAACTTCCAGTCACTCTAAAAGTCCCAAATCATTGATGTAAAGGTACTATATGTACATTGATATGTGAAGGTGTGGCCATTGCCGTGAAATATGATAATTGCCTTCTGTCTAGAGGAGATGGAGCAACTCGAGTACGTAAGGGACGAAGCATGTCGCGTCGCTGATGATGATCGCGTCGCTGATGATGATGATGTTGACATAACCGTTGAATTTCATAGGTGACTTTCATATTTAATTTGGTACGGTCCGAACATAAATTCGACTCATGATCAATCACCATACAATTCGGGCATATGTTGCGAGGTTGACCTTCATAAAAGAAGCCTATCCAATGAGCCACTCCATCCCCACATGTTGTATGTATTCCAGTAAGATGTGGAGTTGTTAGAGAGATTTCAACCAGTATGCAGAATTTGGTTCCAGATCTGGGTACCTCAATATACAGAACTTGGCCAACAATTTCTGCAAATAATCGCATCATCTCTTTATTCAAAAATTCAGGAAGAAATCATTTGAATTCCATCCAAAATATCTGAGAAGAGAAGTCCAAATCTCTGTAGCTCGTTGATGTAGTCCATTTTCGAAGCACCACTAAGTTGTTATAGAAGTTCCAGATTGTTCCGTAAAGGATAGAATTCTGATCACCCTCATTCTCAAACCTAATGGCGTAGATGTTGAGTTCTAAACCAATGAGTACAAATCGCCAATTACCCTCTATTGATCTGAGATGAGTCCAAGCAGTTCTGGAATCCCTTTCTGCTGCTTTAGGTATTAATTCACCATTTGCATAAAGTTTACCCACTGCAGGAAATTTCCATTCTGCCGTACCTCTGGATAGTGCATGAAAACTAAGTCAATTCAATGAATTGTTTTTCACTTCCTTGTAATAACTTTTAATTGATTACTTAAATCTTCTTATTAAAAAAGAAAACTAAGTCGATTGCTTTTGTTTGTACACTTCACTTGTCTATTTGTTTTAAATTCTATGATCAATTAGTAAGGTCGTATATGGTACGGTGTTCGGATTTTGCTAACTCAACCAAAACTGGACTGATAAACTCGATTTCAATGATTTCAAACACCGGTTTATAGAGACAAAAAAAATGATATTTATAAAGTGTTTCTGTGATTTATGGAGACAAAAAATATATAATATCTAACTAAAAAAATTTAAAACATTTACCGAATTTTTTTATGATGCGCGTTATAATGTCAATAAAAGTATCATGAATGCTTATTAAAATATTTGTTCGTTGTCAGAATAAATCTCACTCTTATCTTAAAACTAAAATATACTAAGAGGCATCTACCCGAGACTCTAGAATTGGATGTTTTAATTCTCCCAAGACACAACAATTATGTCCGAACGAAGCGACGACTCCCATCCTTGCATAAATGTTCTAGAACCCAAGCTTAAACTTCTCGTCCCCTAATTTTATCTCTTCTATTCTATACTAGCACTAATGTTACATTCAATATATAAATATTTTGTTTTCAAAAAAAAAATATATATATATATATTCCCTCCGTTCTTTTTTAATAGGCCGGTTTCTATAAATAAAAGTTTCAAAAAAATAGGTCAGTTTCTTAATTGGGAAAGTCAAATGTTACTTTAATTTTTTGGGACCATTTTTCTCTTAACTTTTTTTGGTGACAAGTGTCATGTGGACCACTTCACTTTACTTCTTTTGCTAACAAGTGTCACGGAGACCATTTCACTTCACTTCTTTTATTGACAAGTGTCATGAGGACCACTTTCAATGATTAATTCTCTTAATTTTCTTATATTTCCCTAAAAATAAAAATGACATATTAAAAAAGAACGGAGGGAGTATATAAATATTTCAAAGATCAAATATAAATGATGCTTCAAATATTTTGATATCTGACATCGACAATACATCACGTCGCCACTGAGTCATGGACAACAACGCGATACTTTGTAACATAAAATTAATTAAATATGTGAAAATTGCCCCTATACAACATGCAATAGACCCACATAACTGGTTCCATCATGCTCACGGTTTCATAGGCTACCCAGTTTTATCAAGAAAATTAACTCCAAAATACCTTCATCCAAAATGGTTTCGGATTTTTGGGTGTTAATCTTGCCACACAGACACACAGAGAAAAGAACAAAGGCGCCCAAGTTCTTTGACTTCCTCAAATATTCCTTGATTAAAACGATAAAAACTAGATATAATGCACAAAACAACAATAATAGAAAAATAGAGTTGAAAAAATTAAGATCTTTCTGTTTCTTGTTGGCTTGAAGCATTAATTATACTATTATTTAATCATAATTAAATCACAAACAAACTAATCTATCCAGGATTATCAAAAATCAGTTTACTTTCTTCCAAAGCAAGCGCGTGTCATGTCTTATCTTGTTCTGAAATCTTCTTCACCATAGCAACAAACAAGTTTTTTATAATGCCCCCAAATTCACCTACTTAGATATACGAAAGAACATTCGATTCTTGAGTGTTGGTACTCGATTTATTTAGGCACCTTATTTAGTCGATTGTCTTCGTCTTAGGTTTAAGCTTTAAAATTGGTGTTTCGTTTTATAAGTCCAACAATATATTCTGCACAGTGGTAAAATTGTTGGATGATAATAATAATGATCTGAGTTCGAAACTTCTGTGCTAAATTCTTTACTGATTTCCGAAAAGAAAAAGAAAAACCCTTCTCCACATCTTAGTTTGAAGAGGCGAAACAAAATAAACATGAATAATTTTTAACATTTATTGTCATAAAAATGGAAAACAAATTGAATTATGTGTATCATAATGTCAAAAGAGTGTACATAGAAAGGCCTGGAGCTAGGCCTCAAAAACAGATAAACAAATCTCAAATATCTCTATAACTACACGCTGTTATCAATATATCACTGAGAAATTTACAAATACATAAACTATCTCAATTACAACAAATTAAATGACTGTCTTTTTTGTTTAAATATATATATATATATATATATATATTACAATCTCTCACATTGTATAAAGAATGCGTTTCAGAATAACAATGACTCAAGAAACATATCATCTCTTGGTTCATCTTTCGTCTTTGAGAAAAAACCCTGTTGTTGTTGTTGTTGCTGTTGATTATTCCGGAAAGAGTTATTGGTATTCATGGAGAAACCAGAGAATCCAAAACTCCCAGGACTAGTTTGTAACATCTCGAGGGTAAAAGGTGCTTGTCCCCCTTGATTATCATTTCGATAACTATGATTGTTATTATTATTGTTGACATTATTCACCAAAGATGTAGTATAAGGCCTTACAACTGATGATCCATTGTTATGGGACGAGCCCATTGTTGTAGTGGCAGCAGCGGATTGTTGCTGCCTATGCATACCACTACCACGAGCTGCAGGGACGTCGTGGTTGTGCTTGCCTTCATAAGTAGTTATCACTGCTCGAAGATCATGCGATGCTCTCTCAATGTGCTTTCGCACTGGACATCCATTGCTTGTGCACTTGTAATAACTCCTGCAAATTCCATTAAACAAAAAGCTCAATCAGTACTAATGATTAAACTACAAATGCATGAACCATGATCGAATGATCAGAGGCATTGGGGCGCAACGCCCTCGTTGTATTTTCAAACTGAAAATTGTACCTTGGATTAGGATTTCCTTTGACAACTTTCTGTCCATACTTCCTCCACCTATATCCATCATCCAGAATATCAATATCACTTGTTGTTTGGACTACAACTCTGGGTTCTCTCACTGTTCTACTCCCTGCAGGCGGAGCTGAGATTCCTTCACCTTCATTTTCACTCTCCCTTTTCCTGCAGTCAACAATGGAGCCAAATCAGAACTATTTACACGAACACATGAACAAACCAGCTAGCTATATATGAGCATAAATAAATTTGATTGCACAGTACTACTAACCATCTTTTGGCTTCAGGTTCTTGGTCATGATGATCATCGAAATCATCTCCATTTGATTTACTCTTATGATCAGATGAGTGATCGAAATCGACTTCATCTCCAATTGAATTATTAGAAGAGTTTTCTGGTGTTGTAACAAGCTCCATTTGTGAACTAGAATTACCACCATGATTGTTGTCTGATGAAATAGCAAGTGCAGAAACAACAATCGAAGAAGATGATGATAATGGAGGTTGTTGTTGATGAGATGAGGGTAATGAGGTTGATGATTGTAACGAAGACGATGATGATCTTCGAGTTGAAGTAGGTTTAGGATGATTATGACTACCTTTATAAACAATCTCAGTAATCTGTCCTTCTAATGATCTTTCAACTTTTTTCTTAGTTGGACAATTTGGAAATGTACACTTATAATAACTCCTTGGATTTTCACTTCCTTTGACTTGTTTTTGACCGTATTTTCTCCAGTTATATCCATCTTCTGATCTTCTCTTCTCTCTTAGTGTTTGATGATGAATTGTAGGTAGTATTTGTTGAGTTGTTGTTGATGATGATGATGAGAATTGATGATCGGATGGTAATGATGAGAAGCCTTGTAATAATGGTGGTGGAAATTCTGATTTCACAATGTTTCTGTGATTATGATTATCAGATGATATTGAATTTGAATTCCATGATTGTGTTTGAAATGAGAAATCATTTGATGATGGTAATGAAGATGATGATGTTACTATTGAGTAGTTATTTGTCTTTCTTCTCTCTGTTTCTTGCCTGATTGTGTTGATATTATTACTCTGTTGAGAATTACTTCTCCAATTGAATGAAGGATTATGTGCAGGAAATGATCCTGTAGTTGGAGATGGAAGAATCTGCAAACACATAAAAATCAATCAATAAAACTGATTAAAAGCAAAACCCACGAATTTCAATTCATTCATCAATCAATATAATCATCAAAAAATCAAACCAAATTCCCAAACAGAGAACTCATTAATTTGAAATCAGAGTTTAGGATTGGAAAAACAGACTTACATTGGAGGAAGAGAGAAGAACAGGGGAATCAAGAAGTTCAGCAGGACTAAGACCAGGAGGGATAGAAAAGTAAGAAGAAGGAGAAACAGCTAATGAAGGTGGTGATATTGGCAAACTAGGGGGTGGTGTTGACTTGAACTTTGGTACACCACCACCACCACCACTACCAATTCTATCAGCATACCCACCACTCCCTCTATTACTAAAAGTACTGTCAGTGGTGTAGTTATTAGTAGCAAGAAGATCAGAAAAGGAAGAAGAATTCATGAATTGGTGATTTGTTGAATTTGAATTTGAAGTTGAAAATGAGAAATTTGGATATTCAATTGAAGAAGTTGTTGTTGTATCTAAACCACTACTCCTCCCTCCCCCACCTGAAGAAGTCATCAAATTTGGAGTTTAATTATAAGAACTATTATGATTATTAATAACTTTGAAGATGAGAATAGTTTGTAAGATATAAGAGAGGAGGAGAAGAAGAAAAAACAGAGGAAGGAGGTTTACTCCGTTTCTTTATTAACTCTGTTTTCTAATGATGACTTTTAAGAGTGTATTTTCTTGGAAAGAGGGAGGAAGAAGGAAATCTGACCGTGGAAAGTCAAAACCTTGTGTTTTTGACCAATTCAAAGAGGCGGCTGAAATGAAGACCAAAGAAAAGTCTTTTGCCACCTGTTTTGTGGAAGTCATTCTTGATCGTTGGATTTTGTACGTGAGTGTTACTCTTTGGGATTGTGACCATTGGATGATTTTTACAAATGTTGGTTTGGTAATGAATGGCTATGGATTTACTAGCCATGACTAGTGAGAGCTTGAAGAAAAGTTTTGTCACTTTTTTGGTTCTTTTATAGGGGTACATGGCACGTATGTGATGAGGGGAAGAAACTTAGGTCTCCGAAATTCAACCGTATAAGAGGTGTACAAGTGCCACTTGATGATGCATGGTTTCTATACCAGTCGATACGTAATGGTGTCTGACTCGAACTGAATCGAATGCCAGATTGGTTATATTTCAGTTTTCTAATGTCTGACTTGACTCATACAATTGACTCGGATGTAATGGAGTTTGTCTGACCGAAGCGAAGTAAAAAAGAAAATTTCTACAATCTTACGATTATTAATTTTGAGTCAATTACTTATATAATAAACGAGTGAGATTCAGACGAGTCAGTTGATCCGACGACCACTTCGGAGTGAATTTTGGCAAAACTTTTTGGTATCATTTCTCTAGAAGGCTGCTTGTGATCCCTATCTAATTAACTACTCCTATTAAAAGGAATCAAAACATAATTAACAGCAGTAGATTAGTGTAGACTAGAGTCCAAATGAACTGCCTTGTATACTTTTTGGAGTTATGGTACCACTGCAAAGTTCAACCAAAGAAATCCTGTCTCATTATTTGAATTTTAAAATATTTTACCCCCAAAATAGGTTCATTTGACTAATTCATCTCATTTGCACGTGATTGACGATGCCGTGGACCAATGAATATCAGGCTTGCAATCTTAGTCCAGAGTGACTGCTATCTTATTATTCATCCTGCAGTTCACTGGTAAAATCGTAAAGTTGTATTTATTTTCTTTTTGATAATCAAATCATTAGTATTTCATTCCAAACAAGAAATGTTTACGTGTGACGGTTTTTACGAAAAAACAAGTACAACATAAACATGAAACAAATACAATGATAAATACAAAATGATAATAAATTGCGAAAAGAAAAAGTGATCCACAACGGTAGCACCCAAATCTTGTATGTAGAGATTCGATAAGAAATGGTATTCAAAATCATAGTTCTACCAGTTTGATTGATTTTCTTCTTGAAAAGAGATACTCTTATGAGAGAGGAGTGATTTGCCCAAAAACTCATGCGTAGCGAGAACCCCGGGAACCCTAGATTTATTATTCTATTGAAGAATAATTTGATCTTGCCTCCGTCAAATCGATGATGTACTTGTATCCAACAAACCAAATCACAAACAAATCTATAAAATGAAACACTATCAAAAGTGCAGACAAAATCGCCCTAATAACGAAGAGAATAATCGCCCTAATGGCGAAGAAAAAAATCGCTCTAATAGCGAAGAAATTTATTCAAAATAGCTAAATAACTCTTAAAAACAATCAATCTTTGCTCAGATCTAGTCCTTTTTGGACTAGATCTGAGCAAAGAAAGAAGAAGATGATGAGTTTTCTCTAGTCTTTTGAGAAAGGGTGAAAGAAGAGAGAGAAAGAAATAGCGATCAAAAAATCGTAAAGTTGTAGGATGCTGATATTTTCGCTGCAAAATCCGTATCCAACAAAACAACTAAATGCAATTAAAATTATAATAATGATGTACAAATCAACGATCCTACGTATACCTTGAGAATTTTCCGGTAAAAATCTCTGAAAATATAACTCCGGAGGCCCCAGTGGGCTTCTATTAGGACTGTGTGTCACAGAATTTATCTCGAGAGATTTTGGCGTTGTACAAGGAATTATAGTGTACAAATCCAATAAGGATGTTTCCTGTACAAATCAAAAAAAAATAAAATAAATAAGGGGCGGTGTTTCCGGCTGCTGATTCATCTATAATAAATATGGTCGGGTAGATATACAGAGTGTATGCACTTTTCAGTGCAATAATAGAATAGATGATGGATGAAGAAGAGGATAAGTGAGATATTATTCAGTTGGGATCTGTCTTAAAACTTCATGTGATTTTATAGTTGTGAACCCCATATTTGGTACACCAAATGGATTATTAGTATATAAATAAGGGTAGGTAGGTGGAAATTGTTTTCTACTAATACTCGCCTGAGTGACTTCACTAAGGACGTCACCCTTCGAAAAAAGAGTGAGGGACAAGAGATTCTTTTTTGGCTTTGCGTTCTCTGTGGCTGGGGACACTAGAAAAGAGTTTTCATGGCCATTAGAGCCGTTCTTAGAAAAATTTTATTCATTTTGCTCCCACCGTGGACTCAGCAAATTTCAAAAATGGATGGGCAAACCAATAAGATTTAGGGTTCGTTGATTGCAGCCATAAATTAGGCGCGCGCTTGAAAAAAACCGCGCGACGGAACAAGGAACACTGGAGATTTTCCTACAAGCGGTTCTAGTGAATCCTCCAGCGTGTGATCTAAGACCGTCAGCGTCTACTTTCCAATCTCGTCATCCAACGGGTCTTATTCCTTTTCCTATAAGTTCAGTTCATCTTCAAACTTAAAACTCACACGTTCTTCAATTCTAACTCAAAATTTCACAATTTCATACCATCCCAATACTTACTTTTCCTTCATTTCAAGCACAACTATTTATATCAACTCAATCTACCAGGAAAAAAAAATCTATAAATTCCATTTCTAACAAATATGGCATCCTAATTGCAACAATCACAATAACAAACACAATAGCAGACACACAATCACAACGAAGAAACACTAGAATTCGTGGTGCAAAGTATTCGATGGATGAAGACGAATCAATTTGCAGAAATTATGTATTATTTACATTAGATCAAAGCAATGGTTGTTATCAATAAAATAATACTTTTTATGGAAAGATTTTTAGCAAAATTTTGTGAAGAAACCGGTAACATCCATGGTCGTGATGCAGACGTGTTGTCTCATCGTTTTCAAGCAATTTTAGCAGCCGTTAATGAATATGTATCTTTGATCATGCAAATGTGGCGTGACAAAAAAAGTGGTGAAGGTGAATCAGATGTGGAATGAAGATGTCAGGAAGAGTGGCAAAGATCCCTCAAAACTGATTTCCAACATGAAACTTGTTTCACCATTCTGAGGGTTCTTAACAAGTTTAATCTATACTTGCTGAATCAAGTGTCTGCAAGATCTCCAGATGGTCCAATCTCGTAGGATTTTCAAAATGGTGGGCCTGCTTCCTCACCTGAAGAACTAGATCTCCATATACCGGGTCTCCAAGTAGTCAGGAACAACACAACTCCAATCTAGACGTTAACATCAGCGTCAAGAGTAGAAGAGGAACGGTTCAGAACGATAGAAAAGCAGCGAGAAACGCAGCCCAACGAGCATTATTAGAAGGAGGTTCAAACTATACTGAGCACAAGGAATTCGAGATGTAGATAGAAGCAGATAGAACCAGGGACCGTCGCAGTGCTATAAAGCAACTTCGAAAAAGTCGTCTTTCGCGAGAAAAATAATACATGGATTTTAAGATAAACAAGCTACTCTCCTTGGACACTTAAAATATGAATGCACGACAACTTGTTGTATGGACTAAGCAAATGGATATGGCGGAACAACAAGTCCCTCAACAAACTGGCTAGTATGAGAATGTGGAAGAAGACGAAGAAGCATGCCTCAGAAGAAGACGAAGATGAATATCATCTTGATAACTGATTTTAATTCTTGTTTACTAGTTAAGTTTAATTTAAATGTAATTAGTTAAAATTACTTTAAATATAATTGCCTTAATTTTAATTTTAAGTTTACTCTTACTACATGAAAATAAAAATCATTAAATTAAAAAAAAACAATTTTATTAATTAAAATAAACAACACTAAATTGAAAATTAACATCTACCTGCCTCTGCCTCGCCCCCGCGCATCGTCTATTAGTTGCTCCTTTTAAAGACCAAAGGTGTTTAGTTATATCTTCTCTTAGTTTTCCATAGAGTCCCCGATTTTGAATTATGTTGGTGGCAAGTCTATATTCTCTTGCCATGCCCATGCTACACCACAAGCCTCGGCCTCAAATCTTCATCTGGAAGTAGTCCAGGTTGGGTCACATCTGGTTTCTTCGATGACCATGTTATGCAGAATGATGCAACTCAACATAATTTTGTTCATTTCTTGAAGATCAAAAAAGCGTGCGGGCCCAGCTATGATGGAGAACTTTCTTTTTAGTATGCCAAAAGAACGTTCAACCTCCTTTCTGCATTTCATTTGTTGGGTGTTAAAATACTTCTTATCCTTCGAAGTCGTCGGTCCAAAAACTATCTGACTATAAGCTTGAACCATAGTTGACTATTCTGGATAGATTCCGTCTACTAGATAATAACCCTAAGTGTAGTCATGACCGTTGATGGTGAAATTACAGTTCGGCACAATCTCATTCTTAAGATTTTCAAACAATGGTAACTTATACAAAACGTTTGGATCGTTATTTGAACCCGACAGTCCAAGAAAAGCATGCAAAAAACAATTTGAGATAACCAAAGACAGTTGTTTTCCCAATAAGGATGTAATCATTTGTGGAATACGCTGGTACCCTGTTACATAATATACGGAGGGCCGCAATGACCTTTTGTTCGAGACGAAAGCCTCGTACATGTCGTGCATCATACTGATAATTAAATAAAGGTTGTACCCAACAAAGCTTGGCAATAATCCTTTGTGTCAAGTTGTAGCCCATGCAGAATCGTCGCTGAGAATTCTCATCGGAGTAGACACATTCATGATTAAAATAATCATGCATCATCTTGTGGTGGTAAAAATGTCGATTTCGCCACGTCCATCTTCTAGTCATAACTTCATGTGGCTCTAAAGGCTTTGGCATGATCCCTATTTGTAATTGCAACGTAAAATTTCGCCTCTTTCTATCTTGAATTGCATCTTCATCCATTTGACGCAAAATCTCCATATACATTTCTTCCTCTTCTTCATACAAGATTTCATCCATCTCCATATCTTCCTCAGAAGAACCAAAATCAGGATTCATTGTTGAAAATCGAAAGCGATTGAAATCAAGAAAAGATTGATCGGATAAAAGATTGTTGTGAATTTACGAGATGATGTTTGATGATGCTCCGTATCAGTCAATATGTATTGGTGTCTGACTCGGACTGAATCAGATGCCAGATTGGTTATATTTCGTTTTTCTTATATCCGACTTGATTTACACAATTAATTCAGAGGTAATTGAGTTTATCTGACCGAACTTAAGTAAAAGAAAAACCTTCTACAATTCTACTACTAATAATTTTGAGTCGGATATGATAAATAGGTTTTATATGTAATTAGTAAGATTCAGACGAATCAGATTCTTCGTACGAGTCGATTGACATAACCAGCATGACTACTTGGATCTAATTTTTGGCAAAACTTTTTCTCATCATCTTTCTAGAAGGGTACTTGTGATCCCTAGCTATTTAACTACGACAAATGCTATCCCGCTCAAGCGGAATTCTTTACCGTTAGAAGATCGAATTAACGGTTAGATTCGAATTCAATAAAGGACCCACCATTTTCAAGAAAAGACCCCCTACCATTTTCCTTAAAGGGTTCAAGGCTGTTAGATTTGGGTTTTAACGTGATCTAACGGTAAAGAAACCGCTTGAACGGGATAGCTAGGCTCTTTAACTACTCGCATTAAAAGGATTCAAAACATAATTAACAGCAGTAGATTAGTGTAGACGAGAGTCCAAATGAACTGTGTACCTAAGAATATTTTGACTATAGCCTTGTATACTTTCTGGAGTTATGGTACTACTGCAAAGTTCAACCAAAGAAATTCTGTCTCATTTCTATATGATTGAATTTTAAAATATTTTACCCGAAAAAGGGTTAATTTGACTAATTCATCTCATTTGCACGTGATTGACGATACCGTGGACCAATGAATATCATGCTTACCCTCTTAATCTCAGACTCTCATGATCTGTAAAGTTGCATAATGCTGATATTTTTGATGCAAAACATACATCTGATCTGCCGGAACAACTAAATGCAGATAAGATTACGAAAATGATATACAAATCTAGCCGGGGACGGTGTTTCATTTATGGGTAGATACAGAATGTATGCACTTTTTAGAGCAAATAATGGAATAGATCATGGATGAAGAAGAGGATGGGTGAGATATTATCCAGTTGAAATCTGTCTTAAACTTCATGTGATTTTATAGTTGTGAACCCTATATTTGGTACACCAAATGGATTTATATATAATAAGGGTAGGTAGGAGGAAATTGTTTTCTACTAATATTCGCCTATGTGACTGCACTAAGGACCGCGTCACCCTTCAAAAGAAAGAGTCAAGGACAAGAGATTCTCTTTTCGGCTTTGAAGGTACCAGGAAATACTCAAATGTGAGAGGCAGTAAAGAGACACTAGGAAACGCCAAGTATCTGAGATTCAGATCAGAATTGATGAAACAAATACAACCTTTTAGATCAAGAAAAAGGGGATTGCATTAAGAAGAGAACTATACAAGTACGCTGTGTGAGCAGGTAAACAGAAACACAACAAACTGCCCAGAAGTGGGAAGAAAACAAATATCTATACAGCGACCTTATCTAAGTTAAGGCGGAGACAAAGAGGAGGTTCCAGGAATTGCACTTTTCTTCAACAGCCGCCGGTTGAGGGGAACTGCATGCACTTTTCTTCAAAAATTCTGAAATTGCGCAGTAACCAAAGAGACCAGATGATAACATGAAGAATCAGATGCCAAATTGTTTTGCCGGGACCATCAATTCCATAAGAAGACCAGGAACAGGACAGGGGATTAATTTTAACATCAGCAGGGATCATATGCCAAACTGCCGTTGAGAGGGGGCACTTCAAAAATAAGTGTGCGGCTAATTCAACGCAGCAATTGCAAAGAGAGCACCTACTAGCCAGACAAATGCCCCGTCCTTGAATGTTCAAAAGCTTCAGTATTTTCTCCCAGGCCGCTCACCAGAAGAAGAAGCGTATCTTAGGAGGGATAGCATGCTTCCAGAACATACACAATTTTACAAGCCTCAAAACAACAGGAATACAAATACAGAAATCTAGGTGTTTCCAATTTCTTCGAAACCTTACAGAGACAGGGACTAAACTTCATTTTTTGGCACAGCCTGGTATCTTAGTGAATAATCGAATAATCAAGGGTTAAATCTTCATCCACCACCCAAATTTATTTGACCCGTAAGTTACTAGCATGTTCTCTTTATTACCTTCCATCCATAATAGTTGCATGTTCTCAGGCTTGGTGATTGCTTGATATACATTGCTCCCATGGCACATCTATAAGGGGGCTTCTAATTGTTCTTTCCAACTCCTTGCATCAACTGCGGCCTGCAATTAACACCACATCAAGCATACACTTCAGTATACAAGGTTGACTGTAGATTATAAGGACAATGTGTGGTTGGAAAATCAGAAACAAAGAAGCATAAACAGATCCATATCTAAGATGTACCTGGAATGGTTTATCCCTCCATTGGAACGAGCAACCACGAGACTCAATATGTTCAATAAAAGGTTGAGAGAGTGAGAATTTAAAGGATGTGTGGAGTTTCACTTTTCTGAGTCCCCTACATGACACCAAGGCAGCTACCAAGCCATTCGCAGTCAAGCCGTCCACGTGTAATATAGTCACAACCTGTAAGCAACTGATATTAGCTAGTGCTAAGAGGCCGACATCAGTTACAGAACAATATGACAAATTTATCTGCACCAGATGAAATTGATCATTAGTTAAAAATCTAAGAACAGTTTTCAGCATATACAATCCAAGCCAAGAGAGAAGACGCTAGGGATTAGTTACCACCTCACTTACCTGTTTCAGGCTTTGGGAAAAATGAGCAAGCAGAGCCATTCCAGAATCGTTAATATTGAAGCAGCTTTTTATGTCCAGTTTGGTAAGTTGCTTACAACCCTGAGCAATGGCTGAGAAACCCGTAGACGAAATACTAGGACATCCTCGCATTTCTAGAGTACTTATCTTTGTGCATTTTGACAAAGATAAAAGGGAATTATCAGTAACGTCCGTAGAATATGCCAAATTAATCATCTCCAGATTGGGACATCCACTAGCAATTGCTGCAATCCCCAAATCAGTTATCGACGGGGACCTATACCAAAACAGAACAAGAAGAATAGTAAGGTCAAAATGTTATTTTCCACTCCAAAATAATTAGAACTGCTTCACACCCCTGTTGCATGTACTCCCCTCAATCTATATAGCATCACACGAAAATTAAAATGACATGAGATTCATACGGCGAGAAACCACAAACCTGTACAGGTCGAGCTCAATCAATTTTGGACAATGAGTGCCTACATGGATAAGCCCCTCATCGGTTATGTTTAAGCAAATACCTATTCTCAGAACAGAAAGCCTGGAACCTCTAGATATAGACATCAACCCTGCATAGCAAATAAAACTGAGTAAGAAATATAAAATTGTGCTGTCATAGAGAAAGAACAGTTAAGAGCAAGTTTAAAACCTTCATCATCTAGTTCAGTATCTGTAAAATTGAGCTCCTCCAAGAAATGGCATTTCTTCCCAATGGAGATGAAAGCTTCCCTTGAGACCAGGCTACAAGATTCCATCCTGAGGGAAGTAAGTGAGGTGCATGAATTTGTGATGCTATCCATAGAAAGACGAGTTATCTCACGACAGCATGAAATGTCTAGCTTTCTCAGCTCTTTGTGCCTCGCCACAAGTAAAGACAGACCATCATCCATCACTCCGACACACTTGCTTAAGCTTAGGTCCCTTAGTGATATGCACCAATCTCCAATAGCCTTCAGGGCTAAAGATGTAAGTTGACAACCATCCAATTTGACTGACTGCAACATCGGAAGCCTTTGCATGCAATCAGTCTGAGAAACTGTGACCTACACCACCACCAGTGTTGAAAAGATTAGGAGGGAGATAACCTTTCCAACTTATCAAGGGAAATTCGACATAAGTGCTGTTAACTTGCCGGAGATCCATATGCTATGATAAGCTGACGTAACGATGCAGCCCCATTTGTCACGGCAGAGAGACCAATATGACTCACCTCCGTACAGTTTGATATATTCAGTGTCTGCAATGAACAATGTATCGCCAATTCCGTCAATAGAATGATTTAAAGAACACCTACACACGATTGCTTGAATTTCTGAAGACTAGAAGCCAAAAACAAATCATTCTCATCGCTGGCATAAAACCAAAATATAATGCGATACAAGTTTCAACTCCTCAGGTAATATTGTAATACCTCTAACGACATGCTTCCTTGTCTGATATTAGCAAGACCTTCATCATCAATAAGGCAACATCCCACAAGAGCCAAGCTTTTGAGATACGGTAGTTCAAATATTGCTGGAAGGCATTTGTTTGTTATCTGCAAAGTGACGCAAATAGATAAGCTAATATTGTATCCATCTATATCATTATATGGTAACTTAACTGCCTCATTGACATATAAATAGCATACGCATTCACGAGTGCTTACAACCTAAAATCATTCTGCACATAACACAAAACAGAAAACCAGAAAGCCTAGTAGTTCATCCTAGCCAACTGACCAATTCAAATCAGAAAGCATATCACCCCAATATGATGAAACTTAAACCAATTCAGATCCTTTAACATGGCAACTTTATTGCCTTATTGATACATAAATAACACGCGCATCACGAATGCCCACACTTAGTAGAAAGCCTAGTTGGAAATGACCATGCTGTTGGCCTAGGCACTTCACCCGAATCACCCCAATAAGATGAAACCTACCAATTCAGCCTTAAATAGGATAACTTTATGGCCTAAACACAATATAGCATGTACATTGCCCGCGCAACAACCTAGAATCATTCAGCAACTAACTTAGAATAACTTATCAGGAAGCCTAGTTGTTCAACATAATCAATAAGGTAACTCCGCAATTTCGATGAAAGTTAACCTATTCAAATCTTTTAATGCGACAACTTTATCGCCTCATTGACACATAGATGGGCATTGCACTTGCACACAACCTAGTAATGATAAATCAAACAAGCTGTAGAGGGTGAAAGACAATGTTCTTAGTTCTTACCGGAATGTAAGAAAGATCCAAACTTTGCAGATGTTTACATTTGACAGCAACCAAACCAACCCCCAAATCACTCAAACTGAAACACCATCTCAAATCAAGTAATTTCAGCTTCTTGCAACCAACAGCAATACAGCCAATACCCATATCTGAAATCAAAACACATCTAGATAACCACAGCTTCTCCAAATTCTTAGCTTCACTAATCACAGATGCAGTAGAATCATTAAGACTAATCCCATTTGATAAGTCAATCTCAGTCAAAGATAAACAATTATTACTTACTAAACTTGAAACCCCCAAATGTGTAAAAAAATTAGACCTTGAAAAATTAATTGATTTCAAACCAATTGATGATGAAATCAAACAAAGGGTTTTGTCTGTAACTCTCGGGCATAATGAAAAATCAAGACTTGATACAAAAGGGTAACGGGTAAGGATTTTGTTTACCAGCTTTGTTGAATATGGTTTTAAGGTTTTTCTGTGTTTTGATTCAAGGGAATGAAACGATTTACAGACTAATGAAAATGATTTGAGATCTAATGGAGATGATGAAAGGGAATCGAGGATTGTGAAGATGATTTCATCACTGAGGAAATCAAATGGTTTGAACCTTCCCATTTCTTGATGAAAAAACAGAGTACTGGATGAAGAAATTTGAGAGATTTTGTTGGATTGTTAGATTTGGATGGGATTTGGGGGTTTTAAGGAAGATGAAGTTGTAGTGGAGAAATGTCTGTCTGTTGATAACCAGGAGTGATTATACAGTACAAGCTCCTCCTGGGGGAGAGGTGGATGATGGTTATTTGCTAATTGCAATTACCATTTTGCCCTTTGTTTTTGTTTGGAAAATGACTTAACCTACCCTTAAGCTCACTTGGCCTCTTGAAACAATAATACTCCCAACGCCTCTCGGTTACTTGTGCAGGTGTGCTGCTTGTGCAGAACTGGATCATGACATTTATCCCTCAAGTATTTTGTCCATTGATTCATTTTTAAGATTTAGGACACAGTAGAGTGGACAAGTGCGAGGCGTGCAACACGAATGGTCCCTAAAAGACAAATAAACTGATGTTCATGAAGTATTCAAAAATCGGTAAGAGAATGTGTACCAATTTGTATAAAAAAAAACAATCCTAATAATAGGGTGGAGCCGTAAAATCTTTTACGAGAAAGTAAGAATTTTTGAGATTATAGAAAAAGGCAAAAAAACGAAGAAAAAAAAGAACTAAAAATGGGTAAAAATGTTCGAGACCTGGCCCTTACCATGGGCTAGCTCCGCCTCTGATCTCTAAATTTTACCAGCCCTAATAATAACGGTACCACCTTTAGCAACCATTGAAAAATCCTAAATTTTTCTAGAATACAGATGCCATCGGAAAATAGGCACTGTGATGATGTTCTCAAGGAGGGTACGTAAAGGATATTTTTGTCATCTACAACACAATGCGAGTAAAAGATCAAAGATTCAAAAGGGTGGTGTAGGAAAAATAAGTCATTTTCAATATAGAAAAAGAAAATGTAAGTCTTGGGGAAAGACTTATTTGAGGAAGGACAGATCTAACGTCCTTTGACTTGTACGAACGTTAGGATTACAGGGTAATAGAATATATTTTCCCTTATTTATATATTGCCTAACATCCCTCTAAGGAAGTCAAGGCGTGTGTTACCAATATATATCATCATCGATGTTTATCACTTATCATCACCATGATTAGTTCGATAAATATTCCAAAGTTTTTTCAAATGGCTCTTTCTCACTTGGTGAAGGTGTTTATTCGGGAAGGTCATATCCAAATCTGTACGAACAAAGAAAAAAATCTCAATTGCAGCAGCGTCATTTGTGGGTTACAGTTGCACCTTCACCAGATAAAAGAATTCCCGTAGTTCACTCTGCATTATCTATCTGATAAGGTACTATATGGCCCGTACAGACACGCATTCCATGGACCAAGACAAGAGAATATACTCTTTTACCTTAACAATCATGCAACTTGTAACTATATTTGCTTGGTTTGTTGATAATCTGTAAGTTTTAGGATTAATCTAACAGTTTCATTGTCAAGTTTTGCTGGCCATGTTGCGTAATCTAATTACTTGAGGAAGGACAGATCTGTACGAACATTGTTCTTGTTATTATAATGCCGGCACAATAAGTGGCCAGAAAAGTCTATGGTTATCACGTTATCATATCATCCATCGTCCACGGATTAACACCATTTAGTCCACAGATAAAGCCGTTGTTAATTGAATTAGCACTTGATCCCTGTTATGATTATTATTGATGCAACAACTGTGAATCTAAGCACATGGCGCCTACTGTCAACTCATCTTACAGTTTTCATAAACAAACGGAAAAGAACGAGTAGGAGATGGTTGTCCACAGTGCCACCCACTGAACAAGCTCACCATTACATGAACTTTTCAAATGTGATCTTGCCATTTCTTTTGAAGAAAATCAATCTTGTCTGGAATGTCGTATACTATTAGACATATAACAGACGTGACTAGTTAAGTCATATATGTTATGGTTTCCTAATATAATAAAACTTCGATAAGTTAATATTGTTGGGACCGTACAATATTATTAATTTAGCGAAGTTAATTATTAATTTATCGAGTTTAAATTTGGCTTATACAAACTTAGTTGGGATCGGAAAATTCTATTATTTTAACGAAGTAATTAATTTAACGAAGCTTAATTTATTGAAATTCTACTATAAGTTATATCTTGTATTTATAGGAAATATCTTGTAACCAAACTTAATATTATGCAGTATCTCTTATATTCCTTGTATCAAAAGGAATATCTCTATTCTAATCTGTGAGACATACATGTATTCTCTTGTGTTTCTCATCCACTGAGAACACATTAAATCTCTGTCTCAACTTGGTATCACCATGGTTTTCAAGGTCCTGTTTTTATTTTCATCTAAATCTTTGGTTTTATTTTATTTTTAAATCGCAATGATCGGTGGTGAAAAATCAGCTCTCGAGTCTTGTTCTTCTTCATGGAGCTATTTCAGAAAAGGTCTTAGGTCACAATTTTCTTCTTTGGAAGGCTCAATTTTTAACCTATTTACAAGGTTATACATGATCTTGAAGGTTTTATTAATGGTTCTCACCGTCCACCGGTTAAGGAAAAGGATGGTTCTTCAAACTCTGATTTTCTCACTTGGAATCGCACCGACAAGCTATTATTTGGATGGATCTTATCATTACTCACATCACCAATTTTGGAAAAGGTGAAATCATGTCAATATTCAGAAGTATGGACAAAACTTACTGAAGTTATGCATCTAAAACTGATGTTACTTTGATTCACCTGAAGTCTTCTTTACAAGAGCTCACCAAGTGAAGTTTATCTATGGATGACTACATTCAATCTGTCCGTAACATCGTTGATTCTCTTACTGCTAGTGGTCATGAAATTTCTACTAGTGAATTTTGTCATTATGTTCTCAAAGGTTTAGATTCGACATATGAAAGCATTCACTACACCAAATTTAACGTTTAGCAACAACTAAAATCTGTTGCTGACCGGGCTTGCAACAGATTTTGTTCCGTTGCTAAACACCCTGTTGTAGTTTTTCACAACAGCTCTAGCTCTGTTGCTAATTTCGGTCAGCAACGGCAGTGGCAACAGAAATAAACTGTTGCAAAATTAAAATATAGAAACAGAGAAGAACTGTTGCTACTCTGTTGCTAATTTGAGAGTCATTCCGGGATATATTTTAATAGAACAGGATATAGTTGTTCTGGTTCAGATTTAGCAACACATATTTGTCGTTGCTAATTTTTTGCAAAAAAAAAAAGGTCAAGTCTACGTTGACCTAGTCAAAACTGATTTCCCCCAATACCCCAGTTCCCTGCAAAACCCTGATTCATTTTATATCCAGCAATTTTTCAATCTTATAGTTCTCATACTCTATATTCCCACAGACATTCCCACATGTTACCTCAAAGATATTCTACAAAGAAAGGGAACCAAATACAATAAAAAGCAGGAAACTCATGACATCAAAGCCATGTTACAGGTTTCATTAAGAAAATCAGATGTCAAATTATACAACTGAAAGATTGCACATGTAAATTTGTTCTTGTTTCTTACATAAAGCTGGTGCAACTTTGTTTGTTTTAGCTTCTAAGGATTGCATATAGAAACAAAATGTTACAATCTCTTATAGTGAGTAATCAGAATGCAGCAAATTATTATGGCTTTGAGAAGATGATCACACGAGGATGTTGAATTATCGTCTTGTAAATACGACCAAGATGATGAAGAACCTGTCACAGATACATCATACATATAGTTAGAGATAACCAATAAAGAAAGTAAGAAAGTAAGAGCAGTGCTATCCCACACGACTTTGCGGGATGGTTTCCCGCAAAAGCAGCTTCTTTACCGTTCAATCATGCTAAAACCCAGATTCAACATCCTTGAACCCTTTAGGGGAAGTGGTGGGTCCTTTCCTGAAAATGGTGGGTCCTTTCGTGAAAGTGATGGGTCCTTTCTTGAATGTGAATCTAATCATTGATTTGATGATCTAACGGTGAAGAAGCCGCTTTTGCGGGAAGCCATCCCGCAAAGTCGTGTGGTATAGCATTTGTCAATTCAATATGCTTTTATTAGGGTATACCCATATCAGGCATGTGAATCGCACACGCATGGGAGGAAATATCCTCCAGTATTTTTCAGTTTGGGTGGAAACACAATGGTATGTGTGTCAATGGCACACGTACAGGCTTTAGGTGTTACGAACATGGTGCGACGAAGCGTGTGGCTTACACGCCTATAAAATAAATCGTAACGGCTAGACCCTGTTACAAAATTTTCAAAATTTCGTAACGGCCATTTGTAACAGGATTTCGTAACGGCCAATAAGCCGTTACGAATTTTTGTTACTAATCCGGGAATTTGGTGTAGTGTTACGATGAGAACTGTTATTCTCCACGTCATCCACAACCAAAGAGTGGTCCAAAAAGCGATGGTAAAAGTTATTATTCATCGTCAGGACCTCGTGATGCGTATACCGCTACCCATAAACCTATTAGTATCTATGATTGGCTTCCTGACAATGGTGCATCAAATAACATGAAAAATAATGGGTAATCTTCAGACTCATTTTGAGTATACCGGTCTGGATCAGGTCAAAACTGCTAGTGGTGCCAATCTCTCTATATCGCATACTGATAATGCTATTTTACAAACTCCCACCCGTAAGTTTGTACTTTATACTGTTCTTCATGTTTGACACCTGTCGCATAATATTCTATCAATTTCTCAATTAAGGATCAACTTACGTGCTTCTATTCGATTCACAATTAAGGTTTGAACGTGCTTCTATTCAAACCTGGCATCAACGTTTAGGTCATCCAATGCTTCGTACTGTTCAATCGATTGTTCGTCATCATTGACTCCCAGTTTCTAGTTTTACTTTTTCGTTTTGATTCTCATGTTAGAGAATAAGAGTCATAAATTTCCTTTTCAGTCTAGCGCTATGGTATATGATCATCATTTAGATTTGATTATGTCAGATGTTTGGGGACCTGCTCCTATTTTATCCAATGAAGGTTATCGTTATCGTTATTATATCTTGTTTGTTGATTCTTTTAGTCGATTCACATGGATTTTTCCTATGCATGCTATACCTGACGTGTTGAAATTTTTTATTACATTCTCTAAACATGTTGAAAATCTTTCTAACACCAAAATCAAGGTATTTCAGTCCGATAATGGCGGTGAATATCGAAAGTTCACTCAAATTTTGCAATCTAATGGCACTCTTCATCGTTTCTCTTTCCCCCATATGATTGTATGCCTACAGAACCGATTGACTACAACAGTCACACTCTATCTTTTTGCTGCCACCTTAAGACGTCCTTTCTAGTGAACAACCAGTGCATTTAGTTTTCCAACCTCACCACCTTATGACCGTCTTACAGGAATCGTTGACCGGAACCTTTAATTTCTGTTGACCGAACCTCTGTATGAGTGTACCTGTCATTAGTAAAAGTTATCCCTTAGTAATGTTGATTGTTTAGTAATAGTAGAAGCTTATTAATCAAGTTAGGTTAATTAATTAACATCTAAATATGTTTAAGTTTGATTAATAACCGTATTACATTAGTTAATCACAAGTAGATATTTTTGTTTAGAGCTTATCAAAAGTGTCTTAATGAGCCTTCCTATCTATTATTTCTCTCTTTTCGTTGCCCCGGCTTCGGTGGTTAAACAAATAGAGAGAACCATAAGAAACTTCTTGTGGGATGATGCTAATGGTGGGAAAAAACACAAGTGGGTTCGCTGGAAACGCGTTGGTAAACCATTGTCCCAAGGGGGATTAGGCATTAGAAATTTCACTACACCAAATCTAGGTTTTCCTAACAATAGGAATCCTAAATAAATTTATTTTGGTAACTCAAATCATTCATTATAAATCCAGTAACTCTTGTAAGGAGTTAGCAAATCAAATAATAGTTACCATAATTAGGAATTAATTTATAAAAACTAAATAACTATTCAAAGGCTGAGATCATTAGTTATACATCCCTAACACATTTTTTACTAAATCATTATTACAACTATTCCTACCCAAAATTAGATGTTTACTAAAATCAACCCTATCTTTATAACTATTTATCATTTTTATTACTAACACACTTGTACATAGCTAACACAATGGTTTACTTTGAAATTCAGAAAATGCAAATACAATTTCAAGATTTTATAAGTCTTTCAATTGGAACCAACTAATGAGGTTAGAACCATGGAATAACTTAAACCCGGAACAAATATTATGGGAACCAAAAATTTAAGTCCATCTATTTCTTACCACTGTCGACGCAACCAAAGTAACCAAACCAAACTCGAGCTCAACATAGACTTGGAAAAATTTTCCATCTCCTTCTATAACTCAGATCGAAACCAATCGGAAGAGAAAAACCAAAGCAAACTCAAATGATCCTTTTTTGAATCAAACTCCAATCGAAGAAAACCCAATCTCATTCTTATGTTTTTTAAGTTTTGTTGATGCTTTAGTAACCAATTTTGATGGAACGACATTTGTTGATGGAACGCTAGTCAAGTGTAATCCAGTGAAACATATTATACTCTTTTGATTGTTTTAAAGTTCATTATGTATTTTGTTTCTTCACTAGCACAGTCATTATTTGATTTTTGCAGGCAACACATGGAGCTGCTCTAGCAGTTCAAGATCCTAAATAGGTAAATGTTTTATCATTCATGATATGTATAATCTTAATAAATTACAGGTGGCTCATAGATTTAGACTTTCAGATGGTCATTTTCTGGCCATATCTGAACTCTGAAGCTCTGTTTTGATTGATATATTAATGCACATAATATAGCTCATTTATACCTCAAATTTAAACTAAGACATTCATACCTTATGTGCATTAGTAATGCATCTATAGTTGCTTAATTGCTTCATCTGTTTGCCTTATCTCCTACACCAAAATTGGCTCAGTTCAACTTGTTTTCAGTAGTATTCTTATTGTTCCTTTTCTTTTATTTGTGTGCAGATAATTTTTGAAGGGGTTAATGCCACGATGTGGATAACAACAGCAATATAAACAACCTGCCACAAGCAATTTATTCACGGATGTTGAAAGTCCTAATTGTAGCAAAAACCCAGGTCTTGTTGGTGTTTGAGAGAATATATTGCAAATGAATGGGCTATTTTGTTAACGAGGATCCAATTATAATCGGTTTATCCTTGTGATAGACTGTATTGATTAATTGAGTAGATCGGCATCAACACAATTCTTTGGATTAATATTTTTGTTGGCTTAATCTTAAGCGATTACTTCGGTAATTTAACATAAGATACATCTAAGGACCTGGCGAAGGAGTTTATGTTAAGATAAACAAAAGAGCCATTTTTCGACTCATATCACTTGGTTGAATAGAGTTGATACCAAAAAGATTTGTTATTCCTTTACTGTTTGGAATACGAACCAAAGAAATTGTTCCAAGTACGTGACTTATTTATAAGTTGGAGGCGTGGGAATACAGACGGAACTAGGTGAACTATAGGTTTAGTTGCTTGGTCTCAACTATACGAAGTTAGGTGTAATTTTGTGTAGCGGCTTAATCCTCAGAGTATTTAATTCTGGACAAGGTCCCGGGGTTTTTCTGCATTTGCGGTTTCCTCGTTAACAAAATATTGTTGTATCATTTACTTTATATTTCCGCATTATAATTGTTTTATTATAATTAAAGTAAACTACACAAACGCTAATTCCCATTTACTTGATAAGTGAATCCTATTGTGTTTGATTAAGTCCGAACCTTTTTTATCAAGTAACATACTTCGTTTTTGTATTTTCTCGATCTTGTATCCATAGACGATCACACGAAGTTTGAAATGATTAGTTGTATTTTCTCGACTCGGTGCATAGACAATCACTTTCGGAGAAAGGACTTATAGGTAGGAAAAGTTTTAGCTTGAGGTATGTTTGGGTACCCTTGCCTTTTCAATAGGTTTTTTTCACTTCTTCTTCCTCTCAAAACCATTATGCAAACCACTACAAAGAATGCATATACAGCCGTATTTTGGTTTATGCATCAACTAATTTTCCATTGCAACTAATAAAACCGTTTTAGGAAAAGAGATACTTTCACTTTTTCAATTTGGTCTATTTTTAGGAAAAACTGAAACTGTGAAAATATCTCTTTTCCTGAAACCGAGGTAGTATATGCATAAAAATATCATTCCAAAAGATGCATAAAAGTTTATACATTCGTATTTTGGTTTATGCATCCACTGATTTGGTTATGCAACCGCTAAAAACGATTTATATACCTCCAAAATAGCATTCCAACAAAAAAAAGGATATATAACGCGTTATGCAAACAACGTGGTGTTCTAGTATGTTTAGCGAATGTTAATTTCGTTGTGTTCAATTATATTTTGACATAGTAGGGATGTGTAAATTAGTCATCTTGATCGCTTTGGTTTGTGTTCATCCAATTTTTAGTTAGGTCAAGAAATAAGATTTCCTTGGGATCGTTGTACTGTATGTTTGGAGACCATTTTTTTTTCTTTTGGATAATGATTGGAGACACCCATACTCTGACCGAAATCCCACCTTTTAATTGCATTCAAAATCTCTGTTGCTGATGGATCTATTTATCGAAAGGTTTGATCGAGAATTTTATTCATTTTTCGGACCTTTTTCCCTTCCATTTTCCCCGAAAAAGATGAACTAATCAAAGAGCATGCAACACCAGAGATATAACCTTGCACATATGTTTCTTTTACACAAAATTGGTTAAAAAGACCAAAATCAACAATTTCTGGTGAAATGGACAGTTAGATTTTGATACTGTTTAAATGGACAAAAATGTAAAAATAGGCAGGATGTAACCAGTTTTATCGTGCCCATTTTCAAATATTTTTTCTTATTTTTAATTTATACAGGATGTATCCAGTTTCATCCTTCCCATTTTTTAAATTTAAGCTAAAATGAATCCAGTTTCATCTTTGCTATTTTTTTTTTGGACATTTCACCCAAACTATTTTTACTCGTCCATTTGAACCGTGATTTAAAAATATTTGGACAAATGACCCATTTTCCGTTTCTTTTAATGAAAAATACATCGATACCAAATAAACATCCGTATTAAACTTTGCCATTCAACACTCTAAATATATTTATTTAGTTTTTTTGTTTGGTCAAAATGAAATTCATGCAACACTCTAAAGTTTTATAAGAACCAGCATTTCAAGTACTACATTTGCTATTAGATGAATAATAAATAATAAGGGTAAATTAATAATAAGTTAGACCCTTGAATCCAAAGCCAAAATAGTACTGAGATTCATTGGCTTCATATATTTCTCATCACCAATCATGAACTTCGAAACAATGAGTCTGTTAGCGCGCTCACTTGGATGGAAAGCATCCCAAAAGGCATATACGTCTCTGTTAGGGCAAAGGTTTGAAAAAGATGTGCAAAGCCCTATTCCATTGTACGGCCCTTGTCCACAACAAGCAATCTTTGAAGTAACAAAGCCTACAAAAATAAACATTACTTTTTCCAGACCATCAAAAAATTATTCATGGAAAATCTGAAATTGTGTAGTTGACAACATTGTAGTTGCTTAATTACCAAAAGCTTGTGGATTACTGATGAAATCGTTGTGCATTTCGAAAGCATTGGCGCTGATAAATACGTGATCACCAGCTTCCTCGTTGAGTCCATTCAGCATCTGTTCTAGGGCAGGGTTATATAACCTTGCTGCCTTTTGTAGTTGCGGGTCACATTCTCCGGTTAGAGCTTGTCTGATTCCTATCTCTGCTGGCACACAACCCAGCGGACCGGTTCCTGTCACAAGTACCCGTCTTGCTCCCAAATTATACAGCCTCTGCATTCATTTCATATTAAGTAAAGTTATTAAATGATTTTAATTTTTAGCAATGAATTTCTAATCCCTTGAAAACTAAACGAGATCAGAGTCTAAGATCCACCTACATTTTGCAAAAATTGACATATTATACAAGATACAGAATTAGACCACTAATGAAAATTTACATCCCCATTTGCTCTCATTGTGTATAAACTTGAAACGTAATTCACTCTGAATTAGGAAAAACAAGGAAGAAGAATTATTTTTTTTTTAGAAAAAAATAAATCTAAATATACTTACAGATAAAATTATCTTGTATTCGACAATGAGGAAAGAAACGTAATCTTCGATGGAGAACTGTCGAGATCTGGCTGAGAATGGAACTAGATAGTAATTGTTAACGAAATCATTTCCACCAAGGGTTATGAGTACAAGAGCTGAGTTTACTAGTGTTTGGGCTTCATCTTCTCCAATTAACTTTCTTAATCTTTCTTGATATTGCTCAAAGTACTCCAATTGTTTGCCTATATGGATTATGTGTAACTGCATTTTACAAAACTCAGTTAGAATTATAGTACTTCAAAATCTACCAGGACGATTAATTGAGATGAAAAGTGACTCACAAATTGTGCTCCGGTGTCGCTGAGAATTCCAACCCCGGCTGACGCAAAATTGGCACCAACAAGTAGAGCTTCTCCTTTCAACTGAGGGTTTAAATATGGTAATGTAGGTTCAGCACCAAGTTGTTCGCCTAATGATCAAAAAAAAAATAGTTATGAAATCGTTAACAATTAGTAATGATAATTTCAAAATGTAAAAGTTGTAAAGAAAATGCAGGAAAGAAAGAAAATGTATGAGAAAACCTAACTGATAAGATCTGGCATGTTAAGGCCATTAGAGAAACGTCCGGTTGGCCGACCAGTTGGGTAATCAATACCATACGGCGGTGAATCGGCACGGGCACTTGTTGTAAGATAGTTGTTATTCCCGTTATCGACAAGTGAATCACCGAAAACAAAGAATGCTCGAGCGTTAACTTGTTGATCAGGTGAAATTGTGACTGCTAAGAAGTATGTTACTAAGAAGAAGACAGAAGTAATGCCTAATTTTGAGTTAATTCTATCCATGGCTCCTAAATTCTTACTCTAACCATCTCTAGCTCTTTCTTCAGATCAGACACAGGAATATCTTTGAGCAGCAAATGAATGAGTGAGTGAATGTAAGTATGCAATTTGCAAATCAAGGGTATATATAATATAATGGTTAGGGTTTTTGTTTCTCTAAATCTTTTGTTTTTCTAGATCTCTCTATTTGCAAGCGTGCCTGTGTCATGTGTATATGTACTGTTAGGTTAGGGTTGTTAGAAATATTTAAGGAACCTCTCTTAACATAGCTTCAGCTTTTAAAGCTCTACGGAATTTTATATGTGAAATTGTACCCCCCTTTTTTTTTGTAAGATGTTCTCAAATTTTAATAAATCGAAACAAATCTAAATAAAAAGTAACAACCAATGCAATCGCACAAAATCATTTATAGCACACCAAAATATGAACAAAACTGAGAAGAAAAATTAATTTGTTCGAACCAGACCCTGATACCAGTAGTGTACGTAAGATCAGCAAGTGCAACATGCACGTCAAGACTGCATTCAGTATTATTCGGTTCTAACTTTTAGATCAATGTGGTCTGGATTTCTGTAAAACATCGAAGACAGACTGGATATGCATCAGAGCAGTGCTGTATTTAGTATTTGATGAGATTATCAAAGCATACCTTATAAATGCCTAACCGATGAACAATCGATATATATCAACTTCATGAACGCGACATCATCCATCATCCAATAAATGTACGCGTCATTTTTCTACATATATAAGAGTGTCAGGCAATTTCTTTGATTCCCCTTATTGGCTTTTTTTGATAATGATGGTCACTACTAAGTACTACACTAATTTACATCGACGGATGAACTCCAACGTACAGTCCAACTTGTGTGATTATGACTTCTTTTTTCCTCTGGCAAAAAAACAAAAAAAACAAAAACAAAAAATAAGTTGTGTGATTATGACTTCTTTCCGTAATACAGTATCAAATACACAAAATTATCACAAGAAAAGAAAAGAAAAGAAAAGAAAAATCAATGCAAACTCTCGTTGATTACGAGTAGTACAACCAGTCTACCCTTCCATACCTTTGGTAGTGAAATAATTACCGGACTAGTCACAATCTCATAGTATTAAGTCACCAAACAACAACCCAAAGTCTTAGGTGTTAGGTTTTCTGTTTATGGGGTTGAATTTCTAATGTGACTACTGACTAATAACAACCCAAACATAACTTTTTAAGCTAGGTTTCTCTTTATATCTCTCTCTACGGTCTACATTGTGGGTTATTTATGAAGGTGCATATATAACAATGAAGAATGCTCTAGGTAACATCGTATGTGTAATTAATTAATTCCTTCCATGTGAAGTGGTTTTGTAAGGTGGGGAGATGGTGGATCATTTAAAGTTGCCGGAATAGCTGAGTTCTCTAACTTTTCATTTATATAGAATACAAAATATCATTTCATCAATTTCAATTGCAAGATAGTGATAGAATGGATCTATAACAATGTCATAAACAGATATAGATCTCAATTTCTGCCTAGGGAGGAGGTTTTGTGACGGAAACATGCATGGAGCTTATTTTCAAGCAGTAGTTGGATAAAACCTCCAACAATTTAAGCTGCAGCTGTTTGGTGGAGATATTTCTTTTACTTATAGTATAAACAACGGATGGATTCTTATTTATGGGAAAACAATGGACCCATAAAGTATTTATTGTATTTCTAAGTTTAACTATGAAACGAGAAGAGAGTAGCTAGCTAAGAGTTTAGAGAGATGTTATGAGTTATTTAGAGTATCATTTAGCTTTTATTTTTATTTTCTTTGTTACACTCGGAAAGGGAAAAGTTCATTAATTTCACTCGGGAAGGGAAGAGGCCATTAAAGACAGTTCATCACCAAAGTGGTAAAGAGACGACAGCAAAAAAAAGCTCAATTACACGAGAGTTGAAAATAAAATAAAAGAGATAAAAATAGAAATGCCTCTAATGCATCACTGGCTACCATCAAAAAATAGAAATGCCTCTAATGCATCACTGGCTACCATCAAAAACTTAAAGCAAACCGTGAAAACAGACTACATGAAAGAAAGACCTTATCTCATACAGTATCTCATTGAATAGTGGGGCTCATAAGTAGCCCCTGCTAATCCCAGAAGGGAGGGATCCAACACATATGAGAGAGACGGTTTTCTCATGGATTTTTTTGACGCGGTTTGTATAGAATTACTCATGTAAAATACAATGTTTAGATTAATCTCAAAAATGTTTGTATCACAAACCATTTGTAAATGAAAATCTTGACACTGTTAATAACTTTTCCGATTGACCAATTTTTCATTCCTCTCAATCCACATAGCCAGCCAAATGACAAATGGGATGATGTCCCATATCTTCTTTTGATGGTTAAAATGGGCTAGAAGAGCTCAAATGGAGCTTTGGAGCCACCTGTGTGCACTCACACTTCCACGTGGCTCTGCCTCTGATCAGTAATCTTTCACTGCCTTGGTAAGATTTTAGATTTTCCCACACAAATGAAAAAGAGACTGCTGAAGTTGATCAAACACTTCAAGCTAATTTAGACCTGAGAAATGCCTTCTTTCTACTGATAGGCTTAAGTCCCAAGTCGCCACTCCAATTCAAATGTTTAGTTACTTCCTTGGCTACACCAAACCAACCATTATGAAAGCCAACGA
This sequence comes from Papaver somniferum, assembly GCF_003573695.1. Taxonomy (NCBI): domain Eukaryota; kingdom Viridiplantae; phylum Streptophyta; class Magnoliopsida; order Ranunculales; family Papaveraceae; genus Papaver; species Papaver somniferum. Next base: position 118,368 of record NW_020620492.1, on the reverse strand, counting down.
CATCACAAGCAATACCTCTTTGATTCAAGGAAAGTGCATGTGACAGACGAGAGATTCTCTCTTAGCTATGAAGGTAAAAGGAATTACTTAAATGTGAAAAGCAGTGATAAATAGACATAAAAAGCACTAATAATCTACATCGACAAAATCTATACAGCATTTTTCTGATCAAGAAGAAGGGGATTGCATAAAGAAGAGAAATATACAAGTACGTTCTCAGAAAAAAAACACAAAAAACTGCCAAACTGCGGCTGAGATGGGGCACTTCAGAAATAAGTGTGTGGCTAATTCAACGCAGCAATTGCAAGAGAGCACGTACTAGCCAGCCAAATGCTCTGCCTTATACTTATTTGACCTGTTAAACTACTAGCATGTACTACCTTTATTGCCTTCATCCATAATAGTAGCATGTTCTCAGGCTTGGTAATTCTATAGTCCTCTTGTAATCCACTATAGAATGTGGTACATCTATAAGGTAGCTTCTAATTGTTGCTTCCAACTCCTTGCATCGACTGCAGCCTACGGTAAACACCACATGAATTATATACATTACTTTAGTATCGTCCAAGGTTGACCGTAGATTATAAGGACAATGTGTAGTTGGAAGATCAAAATCAGAAAGGCATAAACAGATCCTTATCTACGACATACCTGGAAATGGTTAATCCCTCCATTGGAGCGAACACCCACGAGACTCAATATTTTCAATAAAAGGTTGGGAGAGTGAGGATTTAAAGGATGTATGGTGTTTCACTTTTCTGAGTCCCCTACATGAGACCAAGGCAGCTATCAAGCCATTCACAGTCAAGCCGTCCACGTGTAATATAGTCATAACCTGTAAGCAGCTGATACTAGCTAGTGCTAAGAGGCCGACATAAATTACAGAACAATATGACAAATTTATCTGCACCAGATAAAGTTGATCATTAGCTAGAGAACTAAGGACAGTTCTCACCACATAAAAATATCAAAAACAGACGCTAGGCAATAGTTACCTCACTTACCTGTTTCAGGCTTTGGGAAAACTGAGCAAGTAGAGCCATTCCGGAATCGTTAATATTGAAGCAGCTTTTTATGTCCAGTTTGGTAAGTTGCTTACAACCCTGAGCAATGGCTGAGAAACTCATAGACGAAATACTAGGACATCCTCGCATTTCTAGAGTATTCATCTTTGTGCATTTTGACCAAGATAAAAGGGAATTATCAGTAATATCCGTAGAATATGCCAAATTAATTATTTCCAGATTGGGACATCCACTAGCAATTGCTGCAATCCCCAAATCAGTTATCGATGGGGTCTTATATAATAACAGAACAAGAAGAATAGTAAGGACAAAATGTTACTTTCCCACTCCCAAATACCAAGAACTGCTTCACACCCCTGTCGGATGAACTCCCCTCAGTTTATATAGTATTACATGGAAATTAAAATGACGTGAGATTCATACAGCGAGAAATCACAAACCTGTACAGGTCGAGCTCAATCAATTTCGGACAACGCATGCGTACATGGATAAGCCCCTCATCGGTTATGTATAAGCAAATACCTATTCTCAAAACAGAAAGCCTGGAACCTCAAGATATAGACTTCAACCCTGCATAGCAAATACAAATGAGTAAAAAAAAAAAACTGTGATGTGAAAGAGAAGGAACTGTTTTGAGCAAGTTTAAAACCTTCATCATCGACTTCAATATCTGTAAAATCCAGCTCCTCCAAGAAATGACATTTCTTCCCAATGGAGATGAAAGCTTCCCTTGGGACCAGGCTACAAGATTCCATTCTGAGGGAAGTAAGTGAGGTGCATGAATTTGTGATGCTATCCATAGAAAGACGAGTTATCTCTCGACAGCATCAGATGTCTAACTTTCTCAACTCTTTGTGCCTCGCCACAAGTAAAGACAGACCATCATCCAGGACTCCTACACACTTGCTTAAGCTTAGGTCCCTTAGTGATATGCACCAATCTCCAATAGCCTTCAGTCCAATTTGACAGACTGCAACAATGGAAGCCTTTGCATGCAATCAGTCAGAGAAACTGTGACCTACACCACCACGAGTGTTGAAAATATTAGCAGGGAGATAACCTTTCCAACTTATCAAGGGAAATTCGATACAAGTGCTGGTAACTTACCGGAGAATCGGAGATCCATATGCTATGATAAGCTGACGTAAAGATACAGCCCCATTTGTTACGGCAGAGACACCAACATGACTCACCTCCGGACAGTTCGATATATTCAGTGTCTGCAATGAACAATGTATCACCAATTCTGTCAATAGAATGATTTAAAGAGCACCTATACATGATTATTGCTTGAATTTCTGAAGACTAGATGCCAAAAACAAATCATTCTCACAGCTGGCATAAAATCAAAATCTAATGCGATACAAGTTTCAACTCCTTGAATGATATTGTAATACCTCTAACGACATGCTCCCTCGTCTGATATTAGGAAGACCATCATCATCAATAAAGCAACATCCCACAAGAGCCAAGCTTTTGAGATACGGTAATTCAGATATTGCTGGAAGACATTTGTTTGTTATCTGCAACGTGACAACATAAGCAGTTCAGTGAACATAACAACAACATTGTGATAATCTACGCAAATAGATAAGCTAATATTGTATCCGTTTAAATCATTATATGGTAACTTAACGGCCTCACTGACACATAAATAGCATACGCAGTCACGTGTGCGCACAACCAAGTATCATTCTGCACATAACATAGGACAACAAACCAGAAACCTAGTTGTTCATCATAACCAACTGACTGTGCATATCACCCCAATATGATGAAACTTAACCAATTCAAATCCTTTAACATGACAACTTTATTGCCTCATTGACACATAAGTAGAAGCATGCACACAGCCTAGTTGTTCATAGCGGACTAGGAATATCACCCCATATGAAATCTAACAAATTCAACCTTTAATATGGTAACATTATTCACTAACACATATGTAGCGCATTGCTCACGCAAACAACCTAGAATCATTCAGCAGCTAACATATAATAGCATATCAGGAAGCCAAGTTGTTCAACATAATCAATAAGGTAACTCCCAGACCGGCAATTTCAATGAAAGTTAACCAGTTCAATCCTTTAATGCCACAACTTTATCGCCTCAATGACACATAGATAGCATTGCACTTGCACACAAGTCAAACAAACCATATACAAAGGGTGAAAGAAAATGTTCCTACCGGAATATAAGAAAGACCCAAACTTTGCAGCTGTTTACATTTAACAGCAACCAAACCAACCCCCAAATCACTCAAACTGAAACACCATTTCAAATCAAGCAATTTCAACTTCTTGCAACCAACAGCAATACAAGTATACAACCAATACCCATATCTGAAATCAAAACACATCTTGATAACCACAGCTTCTCCAAATTCTTAGCTTCACTAATCACAGAAGAAGTAGAATCATTAAGAATAATCTCATTTGATAAGTCAATCTCAGTCAAATTCAAGCTATTATTACTCACTAAACTTGAAACCCCCAAATGTGTAAAAAACTTAGACCTTGACAAATTGATAGATTTCAAACCAAATGATAATGAAAATAAACAAAGGGTTTTATCTGTAACTCTCGGGCATAATGAAAAATCAAGACTTGATACAAAAGGGTAACGGGTAAGGATTTTGTTCACCAGCTCTGTTGAATATGGTTTTAAGGTTTTTCTGTGTTTTGATTCAAGGGAATGAAATGATTTACAGACTAGTGAAAATGATTTGAGATCTAATGGAGATGATGAAAGGGAATCGAGGATTGTGAAGATGATTTCATCACTGAGGAAATCAAATGGTTTGAATCTTCCCAATTGTTGAAGAAAAAACAGAGTACTGGATGAAGAAATTTGAGAGATTTTGTTGGATTGTAAGATTTGGAGGAGATCGAGGTTTCAAAGCAGATTAAGTTGCAGTGGAGAAATGTCTGTCCGTTGATAATCAGGAGTGATTGTTAGATATTTGATTGAATTTATGATGATGATTAAGAAGGATTTTGATTGATAATGGAGTGGTAAACTAATAGCTTCTACTAACTCTATTTTCTTTGATTTCTTTTTTCATAATAATTTTTCTCTCTACACATGTTCAATATAAGACCATAGAGATAAGATGACATGTGAACATCTACTGTCCATACAATTCTATTACTACTTATATTCTTACACTTCTATTACATTTGAACATTACATTAACACTCAACAATCTCCTCCTTAATGTGATGTTCTACAACTCCAAGTAATTCCCTAAAGTTTTGGAACTTGCCTTTTGGGAAGTGCCTTGGTGAATATATCCGCTAATTGGTCTTCCGTCTTGCAATACTTGAGTTCTATCTCACCATCTTCAACCACTTCTTGGATGAAGTGATACTTGAGTTTGATGTGCCTTGCTCTACAACGCTCAACCGAATTTTTGGACATAGCAATTGCGGATTTGTTGTCACAAAAAATTTCGGTGCACTCTTCTTGCTTCTCTTGAATATCTTCCATGATTCTTCTTAGCCATACAACATGAGATGTAGCTATTAATGTCGAAATGTACTACGCTTCCGCCGTGGATAGAGCTACGGCTTCTTGCTTCTTCGATGCCCAAGTAAATATGCCCGAACCAAGAGAAAAAGCATACCCCGATGTACTCTTCATGTCATCATTACACCCTCCCAAGTCGCTATCGTAATATCCAACTAATTTGACATCCAAATTTCTTGAATACATGATTCCAAAATTCATTGTTCCTTGTATGTACCTCAACAACCTCTTTGCCGCGCCAAGATGTAAATGACTAGGTGAACTCATGAACCTAGAAAGCATACTTGAAACAAACATGATGTCGGGTCTTGTATGTGTAAGATACAACAAGTTTCCAATAAGACCTCTATAGTAAGTCTCATCAACTTTTCTTCCTCCATCATCTTTCTTGAGTTTCTCATTCACTACAAGTGGTGTAGATGTGGGGTTACAACCAAGCATACCAAATTTCTTCAACACCTTTTCGGCAAACTTGCTTTGAGAAGTGAACACTCCATTTTCACTTTGATGGAATTCTATACCAAGAAAGTACTTGAGAAAACCCATGTCACTCATCTCATATTTCATCATCATTTCTCTCTTGAATTGCTCAATCATATGAGCATCATTACCCGTAAAGATAAGATCATCAACATACAAGGCAACGATGAGAATAGACGTACCTTTTGTCTTCACATATAGTGTAGGCTCACTCTTGCTTTTGTTGAACTTTTGCCTTTTGAAGTATCCATCTATCTCACTATACCAAGCTCTTGGTGCTTGCTTTAGGCCATACAAAGCTTTCTTCAACTTGTACACCTTATCTTCTTCTTCTTCCACCAAAAAACCTTGTGGTTGTTCTACATAGACCTCTTTATGGAGTTCTCCATTCAAAAATACCGATTTGACATCAAGTTGATAAAGTAACCAACCTTTTTGGGAAGGCATAGCAATCACGGATCTAATGGTGTCAAGACGAGCAACCGAACGTTTCATTGTAGTCGATACCGGGTTGTTGTGAGTAGCCCTTTGCTACCAACCTTGCTTTGTATCTTTGAACCGTTCCATCCGCATTGTACTTCACCTTATAGATCCACTTCACACCAATAACTTCTTTGTCACTTTTCCTTGCTAGTTTCTCCCATGTGTCGTTATCATTAATGACAACAACTTCTTCTTCCATGGTTTTTATCCATACATATTCTTTTGATGCTTCTTCAAAATTTTCCGGTTCTACCATACAATAGTTACATATTTCATACACTTCACTCAACCTATGCATCTTCCTTGGTGTCGATGGTGGTGATGTTGATGCACTAGTACTTGGAGACATACTTGGAGATGCTCTAAACCTTGCATTTGGGGGTGTTTGAGGTAGTTCTTCACCTTCTCCAACTTCTTTTGTTGCTGAATTTTCTTGTTCATCATCAAGAATAACGGTTCTCTTCTCAATTTTTACCTTCTTCCCAATTCCACGAAGCACCTTCATCGAACAAGACATCACGGCATGTGATCATTGTGTTATTTTCAAGCTAAAAAACCTATAACCTTTTGATTGGAGGATATAGCCAAGAAATATACATTTCTCACTTGATTCATCAAGCTTTGTTCTCTTCACCTTTGGAATTTGAGTTGGAAGCCCACACACTTCTATCATGGTATCAGAGCTAGGTCCGTATGAGAGTGGAATGAGAAGTAGACCCAAAGGGCTCCCGTCCATCCGAAGTAGACCCAAAGGGATGCCCATCCACCCGTACAGAGGTCCACGTTGTAGTGACTTAATCTCCGCCCTACACGTGGAGGGGGAGCATGTTGGAGAAACTACAAGATAGTCCCACATAGCTAACTCCTTAGCCTAGATCTTAATATATAAGGTGGTGAGCCACTCCACTCATTGCCAATTGGTTTTGAGTTGGAAGCCCATACACTTCTATCATGGTATCAGAGTTAGGCCCGTGTGAAAGTGGAATGAGAAGTAGACCCAAAGGGATGCCCATCCACCCGTACAAAAGTCCACGTTGTAGTGGCTTAATCTCCTCCGCCCTACACGTGGAGGGGGAGCATGTTGGAGAAACTATAAGATAGTCCCACATAGCTAACTCCTTAGCCTAGATCTTAATATATAAGGTGGTGAGCCACTCCACTCATTGCCAATTGGTTTTGAGTTGGAAGCTCATACACTTCTATCATGGTATCAGAGTTAGGCCCGTATGAAAGTGGAATGAGAAGTCACTAGTGGAAAACAGAACTTCTGCGACTGTCAGGATAAGTCATATATACGAGTTATACGACTAATTTTAACCGTCTCTGTTGGGGTCTCTGATAAAGCATAGCTGTTTTGTACGACCCTTAGCCGCGTGTCTCAAAATAACGACTGATTTTAAGGGTAGCGAGGTACAGACCCTAAGCCGTGAGTCTCAGATTTAAATTATAATATAAAAAAAATACTGATTCAGATTTGCTGAAATGCCTGAATGGCTAAATCTGAAATAATTAGAATGCATCAAGGTCAAGTCAAGTCGATTGGAAGTCAAGTCAAATGGAAGTCAATGCAAAGTCAATTCAAATGTAACTCAAACAAAGTCAAGTCAAATGGAACTCAAATTAAACTCAAACGGAACCCAAATTTAAAATCAAACTTGAGAATTCCACATCCATTCATTCATTTTATCCATTGGGTTTAAAATTACACAAAAAATATGAAATTCTGGCTTAAGACAATACATGTACGTTAAGCTCCTTCGATGACGTTGAACTTAGCCAATACTTCATAAATGATATCAACTAGAGCATCCATGTGTTGTGTCCCTGGTTCACATACAATAAAGAACGTGCAAATCAACAACATCACAATACATGTTTACTCACAAGGAACTTAGAACATAGGTTTACTATAACTACATAATAATATAGATACAAGGTGCTTGATACAAGCAACTCGTGTGTACTGGCTATTTTTCCCATCAGGAGTATAAATGGACTTGTACGAATACCGAGTAGTTAACATAAAATGTGAATTTGAGGTTTAGAAAGATTACAACGAGGTGGGTGAAACCTATCCAGAGATATTTAAGACCTGCACACGAAAATAAACACTAGTTTTCAGCCTTCCGATCATGGACATGCTTGCCAGAGTAATAATAAGAAGTTTACGACATTACTTAAAACAAGGTGAATGAACATTCTATCCATACCTTTCTCCCGAGACAACAAGGACTCCTGCCAGACATCTGCGTGCCTAGAAATAAATTTGGTAGTTGAGAGCATTACAATGTCTGGAATGATGTAAATGCATTAGTGAAAGCCTTAAAGCATTAGGGGGTCAAAATAAATCCTTGTTCGACTGATCAAGCACGATTTAGCAGACCTAAAATCACATAGATTCTCTTTTAAGAGACCGAGAAACTAATTCAGTAGTTTAACACATGCATTTTGACACTACATCCTTCAGTTTTAAAAGAAAGGGAACCTAATCTGGATCATAATATTGACTAGTCAATTTCCATATAGATACAATCAGTTTATATAGCCTGAATTGATGTAACTGATAGAAGTCAAACATCCATGAAACGAACGCAAATACCAGCATACATATTAAAGATTGTAAGTGGTTCAAACAAAAGTATGACATCATGTTGAAGACACCGTGCATACATCATATTTCTGCAGCAACATATTTCAAAAGACTTCCAAGCGGTGACCAGAACTAGAGCATTGACAAGGGATTCTTAGTTCTCGCCATATTTTCATCCATCTTTCACTAATTGTAACAATAGATAATGAGACGTCATTTATTAACATTGCAGACTTCATACTTCATCTAAATACCTATAGCAACACATTCCAGAAAAGTGACCATAGCTTAGAGCATTTACAGGGAATTCTTAGTTCTTGACATATTATCATCCTCTTTATCACTCACTGTACCTATAGCAGATGAGATTGCATTTTCGACATTGTAGACTTCATACTGCATTTAGCACCAACCAACTAGGTAATTTACTAATTTAGTAGATAAACGGCCAAAGGGTATGAAATATGTATCTCGAACATACCTATTCGTTGCAAGCTCCATGTTTTGCGATTGAACAGGGTGGCAAGCTTTCACCTATAAATTAGAAAGATAAAAGTGTAAGAAAGAAGAAACTCCACTAAGTATGTACTACAACGAAATGATAAGAAAACCCATCAAATAAGTTAAAAAAAAGTGAAGTACTTTCAGTTTGAGCATAATGGGAACTGATTCACTTTTGTCAAAAGGCTGCAGAAAACCAGTTATTGCCTGCAATGAGTGGAATGGATCTGTCAGCATAAACATACACAATAGAAGATTAAATTCAATCCAGGCCCTAAATTAAAGAAACCAGAACAGATTAAGAACTTACAAAGAGAACCCCTAAAATAAAGAAGAACTCATTATGAATGAATCAATTTCAAATCCTAGTAAACAACTAGAAATAGAATACCATTAAGATTGAAACAAAGATTCACAGTAACATCTAAAGAAATTTGAAGATAGTAGTTTATCCAGTCTAATTGAATGCTTGATAGAGATGATATATGTCAGCAACATGGTTTCAAAGAGTGACAAAGACCACACTCCTAATGCCACTATAAGGAAAAGTCTTAATTGGGTATCATCAACAACCTTCCTAAGTGACATCTTCTTCTTAATTTACAGTAGATTACGTGGGGCTTCTTTGAAGTAACACACATTCCATGTACTGTTACTTATGCTACTGCCCAGGTGGGCACGTCATTGTTTCATCACTGATAAATTAGCTAGTTCTTTATTAAGTTAGATGTTTTGTAACTATTAGAGCAATCTGCATATAGATGAGGGAAACAAAGGGTTCTTACCTCCTTAAAAGAGTTAACATCACTTCCCCACAGTGAAGCATCACAACCTGCATCTCTAGCACTCCAAAGATCATTCCTACGATCATCCCCAATATGTAGAGCATCCTCAGGTTTGACTTCTAGAAACTCCCAAGCCTTCAAAAATATTGTTGGATTTTGCTTCTTTGCTGCTACCTGGTTTTCAACAGACATGTTTAATTGGTTCAATACTGCAACCAAATAAGAAAGCATTTAAAACCAATGTGATATGTCTCATGGATGTGATAACAGCACAGAAAGATACATATCAGACCAGCAATTAAACCATTACACAACATAATATCAAAATAATTTAACTCAAACGTTTTCTAAATTATGGATTGATAATAAATTCATTATCCGTAATCATTTTTAGGAAATATGGTGATGGATGCTACTGGATTATGACATAATACAAACCTATGCATATTTTTCAATAAGGGGACCAAGAACAGGATCAGTCAAGCGTGTCTTATCAGTTCGGAGTTGGATTAAGCCTTCATTCTCCCCATTTAGAATCTCTCTACACAGAAGTCAAATAAAAATTATACAAACCAACTTTAGTATTGGTAACCAATATATCCTACTACCTTACATATTAAACTTAACATATAACACAAGTATTTCTTAAAACATAGACAAAATCTGAAGTGTACAGAGTAGTCTCAATTGAAGCAAGAGTTATTGGTGTGGAATGGAAAACACACAAAAACTCTTGCAAGTATACAAGGCCAAGCTTTATAGTATAGGGATGAGTAGGGGTTAGTCCACAGGGAGTGGGAGCAAACAAGAAGTTTTCCTAAGCTAGCAGTGGAGACAAGGCACTATGGCAGTGAGCAGTGATGGATGAAGGCAGATGCAAAGAACTAAAACAGTTAACACAAGATGGCAGCACAGCAAAGATTAAATGGCAGAGGATATAAAATAACAATGGCATGGAACCAAGGCTATAAGCCAAGGGCAGGGGTGAGTTTGTGCACTGACTTCAGTGCACACAGCTTCAAAATGCAAGAAAAACAGGCAAAACAGGCAAGGAAATAAACTGAACTGAATTTAAGTGACAGAAAAAGGATGGTGGCTAAGCTAAGGCTTAGTATCCACCTTGTGTCCTAATCAAACAACATATTTCTAGGTTGAGTTGAAAATCCTATGCATACATCTAGAATGGAAGGAAAACTAACTTGCTCACTAGTTTGCCCCTAGCATTGAATGTCTTTTGACAGAACAATCAATCACAGGCACTAAGAGCATTAGTCTCTTCCCATTGCTCAAGCAAAACAGGGCAAGGAGTTAACTATCTAGCAACATGTCAATTGACAGTGCATAAGGCTTCAACTGAGCCTCAGCCTAAAGCAGTTTAGCTCATGCTAAACATGTGAACAACAATCAATATCATACAGGATAATTTAAACAACACACACATAACATTCAACTGCATAAGAAGAACTGAAATTGTAAATTGCAATCAAACAGAACAAAATGTTTTTCTGGCTAGTCCAGAGATACCTATTCATCCCCCCCCCCCCTCACACAAAACATTACAAATATATACTCCCCATATCAGATATAGGGTTCCAACCCCTTTTCCCCAAAAAAACAGAAAATTAGGTAAAATTGATTTACCTAATGTGTTGAGATACTCACTCCATCTCGTCGACCCACTCTCCAATTACTTCTCCTCGTTCATCTCATGCTCCAATTGTTGCTTTAACATCACTTATATCCCCAATTTCTCACCTAGGGTTTCAATGAGAAGAAAGATGAGAAATTGGAGAAATTAGTGGTTGATAAAGAGATAGGACGTGATGGTAATGATGGGTTTAGGTTTAGGGTTGGTTTGGTGGCGTAGGGAGTGGTGGTGGCGAGGTCAGAGCAGGTGGAGAAGGTGGTGGTGGTTCTGCAAAGGGTATGGAGGAGGAGATGTCGATGGAAGAAGGGGAAGGGGATGTTTGGTATGGGTATAGGTATCGGGTGCTCGGGTGTTGGGCGGTTGTAGCAAATTGGATGAACAGCGAGGATGAGCCGTGGGATGTGGAGATGATGGATCGATCTAACGGCTACAAGTTAAGAGGCTGGCAGCGACCGTTGGATGCAGATATACAACGAAACTAACGGTGCCAGATGGAGTTAGGTGCTGTAGTGTTAGACAGGAGCTTCCGATTTCGATGAACGACGATGAAGCGACCATTGGATGATGAGATGGATCCAATCCGACGGCTGAAGATGGAGGCGGGTTTGGATATTGGAAATGGGTTTGGGTGAGAGTTTTGGGCCTTGGGTATGCCAAGCCCATATCTTCTTTAAGAACAATTCTTCCTTCTTGAGCCCATTCCTAGCGTTTTGGACGTGCGCTCCATTCTTTGCGGCTTCCTTGCGTAATTTCTTCCGGCTTTTCACTACTTTTCTGCTCTATTCCGCTCCGCAATTCATCCAAACTTTATTTATTACCTAAAAATATAAAATTAAGTAAGAAAAATATTTATTCTTGAAAACAATGAAAATACAGAATATGGGATAAAATGTAGAATTAATGCACAACATATGAGTTAAATGCCAACAAAAAGGGATAAATATATACAATATTTGGCACTCATCAAATACCCCCAAACCTGAATTTTACTTGTCCTCAAGTAAAACAAAACTAAGGAAATCCTAACTATACCACTGTCGCTGGTCTCTCGAATGCATTTAGCGTATGCACTAAGCCTTTTAAACCACTAAGTGTCCCTAGTGGACGAGCTGAAGTCTCGTGAAGGTTTGCTTAGAACGTACCTACAAAGTTCTAGGTCAAAATATAAGCTCAGATTCCATCAAATGTGACATGTGCAAGTCAGTTTAAGCTCACAGCAAAATGGAGATGTCAATCTAGCTATCAAAGGCACAATCCTAGCACTGATAACAAAAAAAAGACATGTGATAAGAGTGTAAAGTGTATCTACACATGTGTAAAGAAATATCTGAAGTTATGACTACTAATCACCAAGAGATAGTTTCTCAGGCTAAGAACCAAGGTCGAAATCTAGCTAGCTGTCCGGACTTTACGAGAATTGTGAATGAGTTGGAGGTATTTCACAATTACTCGCGTTGTACATCAATGGCATACACCCTCCTTGCTTATTACAATGAAACACAAAAGATGGCTCTTTACATGACTCTTATTTACATTGACTACTCTCTTTTATTTTTAGAACAAGAGATGATGGAATTGATAAATACTTGATTTTTTTGTATTTTTCTGATATTTTTTTTTGAAGAACTTGAAATTGATTTTTACATAAGGTAGCTCTTTTGATACATAACAAAAAGAAACAAAAAATTACATGACACTTTGCAAGAGGTAGCCCTTTTTGATGCACCCAGTTAAATTCGATGGTTGTCTTTCTTAATGTAACCTCCACCTTCTATCCCAACCAACCAAAGAACAAGCTAGTCAAGTTTCGTTCAATATTCTAAAGTGATTGGCAATCGTAACTTCCTATCAAACACCTTGAAGATCGAGGCTATACATGTATTGGTAGATCGTGCGCGTGCAAATTTCTTATCACTATGTGAATTGTGCTAGAATCAGGGTGCCTAAATATCTAGACTAAGACTCCTAATAATTACGTATTTGCACAAGAGTCAACATTTCAAGGTAAATGAGCTCCATTTTTATGATTTTTTTAATTTTTTAATTTTTTTATTTTGATTTTTCAATTTTTTCAAAAAGATGGAGTTTTGTTTTCAATTATGGCATATTATCGTGGTATCTACTCTATACCCCCAAACCTAAACTAAACATTGTCCTCAATATTTCAAAATATGGAAAGAATTATAAAACAATATATGAAGAGGAACATGCTGAGTAGAGTAAAAGGAGAGAGAATACCCGATTGTACGGCGAAAGCTCGATTAAAACTCCGTTATTCAAGGCAAAAATCCATCATATTAGGAGTCACCATGGATGAGCACAAAATATATACAAAAGGAAATTTAACTAACACATTATCTACAAGAAAATTTGGTTTTTAATGGGATTGGACTTTTTGGGAAAAATTTGGTTTTGTCGGGAGACATTTGGTTTTGATGGGAAAAAGAAAATTTTTGGTTTTTAGGGAAAGATTTGGAAAACTTTTTGGTTATTTAGGGAAAGAGTGGACCAGTTTAGTCCACATAGACCGGGTCCTCCAGGTTGGTTGTTTCAATGTCGGGTGGGAGTGGCTCAAGGAATTTAATCTCTGCCCGTTGACTTTGAAAACGTTCTTGTTGGAAACATCCTCCAGCTCTACAGCTCCATGAGGAAAAACTGTGTGTACTAGGTACGGACCCTTCCATCTGGAACGCAATTTTCCTGGAAAAAGATGTAATCGGGAGTCATACAGCAAGACTTTCTGACCAGGAGTGAAGGATTTGCGCAGAATACGCTTATCATGAATCATCTTCATCTTCTGCTTATATAACCTGGCACTGTCATAAGCCTCATTTCTCAATTCTTCCAACTCGTTGAGTTGAAGTTTCCTTTGAATTCCAGCTTCGTCCAGAGAGAAGTTCAGCTCTTTGATTGCCCAGTAGGCACGATGTTCTAATTCCACAGGTAGATGGCACGGCTTTCCATACACTAGACGATAGGGGGACATGCCAATTGGTGTCTTATAAGCTGTTCTATAGGCCCACAAAGCATCATTCAATCTTAATGACCAATCTTTCCTAGACGGGTTAACTGTCTTCTCCAGAATGTGCTTAATTTCCCTATTAGAAACTTCTACTTGTCCACTCGTCTGAGGGTGGTACGGAGTAGCAACCTTGTGAGTTATGCCATACTTGCGTACTAAAGACTCAAAGTACTTGTTACGAAAATGTGAACCGCCGTCACTGATGATAGCTCTAGGGGTACCAAAACGTGCAAATATGTTTTCCTTTAGAAATGAAAGTACCACCTTGTGGTCATTTGTTCTGGTTTCTATGGCTTCTACCCACTTAGAAACGTAATCAACTGCGACTAGGATGTACAATCTACCGTCAGAAATAGGGAATGGACCCATGAAGTCGATCCCCCAAACATCAAAAATCTCCACAATCAAAATGGGGTTCAATGGCATCATGTTTCTCCTCGAAATGCTTCCTAGCTTTTGACAGCGTTCACAAGCAACACAATAATCATGGCAATCCTTGAACAATGATGGCCAATAGAATCCACACTGCAAGATCTTTGCAGCGGTTTTCTTGGCACTGAAATGGCCTCCACATGCTTGGTCATGACAGAAAGATATCACATCTTTCTGTTCAGTGTTGGGGACACATCTCCTAATGATTTGGTCCGGGCAGTACTTAAACAAATATGGGTCATCCCAAAGGAAATGTTTAACTTCAGCTAAGAACTTATAGCGGTCTTGTCTCGACCAACGTGAGGGCATCCTACCTGCAGCGAGGTAGTTAACAATATCAGCAAACCAAGGAAGGTCTGAGATAGACATCAGCTGTTCATCTGGGAATGATTCTCTAATCAGCTCAAATTCATCAATAGACTCTAAAGTTAATCTAGACAAATGATCAGCAACCACATTCTCACAACCTTTCTTATCACGGATTTCGAGATCGAATTCCTGTAATAATAGTCGAATAAGGCGAGCTTTAGCATCCTTCTTGGAAAGAAGATACTTCAAAGCCGCATGGTCTGTGTATATGATGATCTTAGACCCTATCAGATAAGATCTAAACTTGTCTAATGCGAAAACGACGGCAAGCAATTCCTTCTCGGTAGTTGAATAATTGAGTTGGGCATCATTAAGGGTTTTGCTAGCATAGTATATCACATATGGTAGTCTATCAACTCGCTGTCCTAAAACAGCACCAACAGCATAATCAGAGGCATCACACATGAGTTCAAACGGTAGTTCCCAGTTGGGTGGTCGGACTATAGGAGCGGTGGTGAGAAGAGTTTTTAATTCCTCCCAAGCTTTTACACAAGCATCATCGAAATTGAAGGTAGCATCTTTGGCGAGTAGACTACACAGAGGTCTTGAGATTTTGCTAAAGTCTTTGATGAATCGCCGGTAAAAACCAGCATGACCTAAAAATGATCGAATTTCCCTCACAGAGTGGGGTTTTGGTAAATGTCGGATGAGGTCTACTTTAGCTTTATCTACTTCAATGCCTTTTTCCGAGATGATGTGTCCTAGAACTATTCCTGAATTCACCATAAAATGACACTTTTCCCAATTTAGAACAAGGTTCCTTTTCTTACATCTGGACAGCACAAGGGTAAGATGTCTTAAACATTTATCAAACGAAGAACCGAACACGGAGAAATCATCCATAAAGATCTCGAGAAAACTATCTATCATGTCAGAAAAAATGCTCATCATGCAACGCTGAAAAGTAGCAGGTGCATTACACAGCCCGAAGGGCATACGTCTATAAGCAAACGTCCCAAATGGACACGTGAAATGTAGTTTTTTCCTGATCTTCCGGAGCAATGTGAATTTGGTTATAACCTGAAAAGCGATCTAGAAAACAGTAGTGACTGTGTCCAGACACACGTTCTAGCATTTTGTCAATGAAAGGGAGCGGGAAGTGATCCTTCCTTGTTACTGTGTTCAACTTCCTGTAGTCGATGCATACTCGCCATCCTGTGGTTGTACGAGTAGGGACTAATTCATTCTTGTCGTTCTGAACTACAGTAATGCCTGACTTCTTAGGCACAACTTGAATGGGACTAACCCATTTGCTATCAGGTATTGGGTATATGATACCCGCATCTAGTAGTTTCAGGATCTCTCCTTTGACTATATCTCTCATGTTAGGATTAAGTCTCCTTTGCATTTCCCTAGATGGTTTGGCATTCTCTTCGAGATTAATGTGGTGCATGCAAATGGTGGGGCTAATTCCTTTGAGATCTGAGATGGTCCATCCTAAGGCCTCTTTGTGTTCCTTAAGTACCTCTAAAAGCTTACTTTCCTGTTCTGTGTCTAAACATGATGAAATAATGACAGGTAAAGTATCAGAGGAACCTAGGAATGCGTACTTCAACGTACTAGGCAATGTTTTCAATTCAAGCTTGGGTGGCTCAACAATGGATGGAATAAGCTTGGAATCAGAGAGTAAGGGTGGTTCCACTTCATATCTCCTTTCAGTGATGTCCATTTGAGGTACAGATTCGAGCAGAGATAGGACGTCACTACAGTATGCATCATCATAGGAATCTGAGTTAAAGTTCTCCATACATGCTTGAAAGGGGTCGACGGATAGAATGTTAGTCAATGAATATTGCATTAATCCTTCAATCATATTAACTTCATGCACATCATCATCATCAAGATTCACAGGTTGTTGACTAATATCGAACACATTCAATTCTACCGTCATGTTACCAAAAGACAGTTTTAAAACTCCATTCCGACAGTTGATGATCGCGTTGGACGTAGCCAAGAAAGGACGTCCTAAGATGACAGGAATGTGACAGTCTGGGTTTTGTACAGGTTGAGTGTCTAAGACAATGAAGTCTACGGGAAAATAGAATTTGTCAACCTTGATCAAAACATCTTCGACCAGTCCACGAGGAATCTTGACAGATCGGTCTGCCAGTTGTAGAGTGATAGATGTTGGTTTCAACTCCCCAAGACCCAACTGCTCATAAACAGAATATGGCAGAAGGTTAACACTTGCACCTAGGTCTAATAACGCTTTATTGACCGTGTGTTCTCCTATAGTGCAAGAAATTGTTGGACATCCTGGATCCCTAAACTTGGGTGGAGTTTTGTTCAGAATGATGGAACTCACCTGTTCAGCTAAGAAAGCACGTTTGTGCACATTGAGCTTGCGCTTTTGAGTACACAAGTCTTTGAGGAATTTGGCATAAGCAGGGATTTGCCTAATTGCCTCAAGAAAAGGAATGTTGATATTGACTCTTTTGAACAGATCTAACATCTCATTGTAGTAGGTGCTTTTCTGTTGATAAACTAACCTCTGAGGAAATGGGGCGACAGGAGCATGAGTTGGTAAAGGGACATTCACAGCAGTAGAATTGTCAGATTTTCCAACTTGCTCAGGTTCTTTGGTTTTCTGGGGTGTGGAGGCATGGAATGTTGTCAGATTCATTAGGTTCGCCCACGTTGTTCTCGATGACTTTACCACTTCGGAGGGTGGGAATGGATTGATCGGGTGAGGTTTCAGTGCAGGATGTTGTGCCTGTTTGAAATATCCTCTTTGGATTTTGTTGGGGTTGGCTAGGAAGTTTACCCTTTTCTCTCTCACTCATATCCATTGATCCATCTTTTGATCAATTTTTCTGACTTTGCACAACTCTGGAACATTCCTCTAGGGTGGATAATCTCTTGTCGGTATTGTGTTGAGGATATGATTGTTGTTGAGAGTTTGATTGTTGTTGAGGGTTTCCGGTGTTGATAACCTTGATTGTTCTGATATCCCTGATTGTTTTGATAGCTCTGATTGGGTTGAGATGGTCCTCCCTGAGTGGGTCCTTTGACCATGAAAAGTTAGGGTGGTTTCTCCATCCTGGATTGTAGGTCTGTGAATAAGGGTTATGCTCTGGTTTTTGAAACATGGCATGTGCCTGTTCAAGCCTAGATTCCTGGACTGCAAGCAAATCGGGACAATTTTGGAATTGATGGTTGGGATCGTTACAAGCGGCACATACAGACGAAGCGACATGTTCTCGGAGAGTAGTGGTGGAAGGTTTTGAATTTTTATGTAGTTCTAACTCTTCTAATCTCCTAACTATTGATGCCATGTTTGCTCTTCCCTCGAAATCTGCTTCAATCCTAAAAGCCTTCTTCGGATGTAGTCTTTCTGGGTTCACGGATGGATTCCCACTGTTGCGTCTTTTCAGCTACTTCAATCAAGAAGTCCCAAGACGCATCAGCAGTTTTGTCTACGAATAGACCATTACACATCGACTCAACCGTTGTTCGGGTGGACACATCTAGACCTTCATACAAAATTTGCACAAGTCTCCATTTTTCAAAACCATGATGGGGACATTGGAGCAATAATTCATTGAATCTCTCCAGTATCTAGCTAAGGTCTCACCCTCTAATTGCACAAAGCTATTCAGACTTTGACGAATTGTCGCAGTCTTGTGATTCGGGAAAAACTTTTTGAAAAACTCCTTTATGAGGTCATCCCATGTCATGATGGATTGAGGCTGTAAAGCATAGAGCCAGGCCTTTGCCTTATCTTTCAGGGAGAAAGGAAAGCCTTAACTTTAGGGTTTCGTCGGACATTTGAGTGAAACGCAGAGTTCCACAAATTTCCTCGAATTCTCTCACGTGGTGGTACGGGTTTTCATTCTCAACACCTCTAAAAATAGGAAGCATCTGTATTGTGCTTGATTTCAGCTCATAATGGCCATTACCTCGGGTAGCACAATACAAGAAGGTTGACTGGCTCTAGTTGGGTACATATAATCCTTGAGGGTACGGGGTTCTCCCATTGTTTCGGTTGATCTGGACTGTCTCCCTCAGAACTTAGAATTTCGATAGGTTCGTTCTGGGTTAATTCTAACAAGTCTGTTTGTTTGGTCTCTGTAGGTCACAATCATGTCCTAGTAGGTACCTTAACTAACATGTTGGTCAGACAGAGCAATCGGAAACAATTTGGCCCACAAGGGTTACGAAGATTTGGTTTTGAATGGGTGTTGGACTAACAAGGGATTTTGGTTTTTGGTTTAAAATTGGGCTTTGGAAAATTTTTTGAACTAAACCTAGCATAAATTAGCACAACCCATAAAAGAAAATAAAAACAATAATAATAATTACAAGCCCATAAAAGAAAAATAAAAGAAAATAAAAGAAAAAGAAAATAAAAATAAAAATAATTATTACAAGCCCAAATTAAAAATAAATTAATTATTACATACCCAAATTGAATATTTAATGGGGCCCAAGTGGGTTACTCATGGTTTAAGCTTACTTGGTTAAGGAGGGAAGCCCAGTTAGGCTTTTGTTCCCTTTTAGTTGCACAACCCAGTTGGGCTTTAGGATCGTCCTAAGTAGCTCACGCAGCAAGCCCAGCAACAGCAGTTGGAGCAGAGCCCAGCAGCAGCAGCAACGAAGCCCAGCTCACAGAAGACCACGAGCCCAGCAACAAAAGAAGGCATAGCCCAGCAGCACTTGGCAAGCCCAGTTCAGTTGAAGTTGGTGAAGCCCAGTTCAGAGAAGTACAAGCCCACCAGTAGAAGGCAGAGCCCAGCAGCTTCAGTTGGCAGCCCAGTTGCTTTGGCTTGGCAGCAGCAGGCTTGGTTCACCAGCAGCAGCAACAGCAGCAGCAACAGCAACAGCAACTCAGTGGCACCTGCAAGTGAACAAGAGTGCAATGATATCAGACAACTCTGCAATGATCTTGTGCAATGATTGCAGGGCAGGAATGAATGGCATGCAATGATCTTGACAGAGATGCAATGGTAGATGAAAGACAGCAAAGGAAATCAGCAGATGGCAGCACCACTCCCTGGCAGCGGCGCCAAAAACTTGGTGTGGAATGGAAAACACACAAAAACTCTTGCAAGTATACAAGGCCAAGATTTATAGTATAGGGATGAGTAGGGGTTAGTCCACAGGGAGTGGGAGCATACAAGAAGTTTTCCTAAGCTAGCAGTGGAGACAAGGCACTATGGCAGTGAGCAGTGATGGATGAAGGCAGATGCAAAGAACTAAAACAGTTAACACAAGATGGCAGCACAACAAAGATTAAATGGCAGAGGATATAAAATAACAATGGCAGGGAACCAAGGCTGTAAGCCAAGGGCAGGGGTGAGTTTGTGCACTGAATTCAGTGCACACAGCTTCAAAATGCAAGAAAAACAGGCAAAACAGGTAAGGAAATAAACTAAACTGAATTTAAGTGACAGAAAAAGGATTGTGGCTAAGCTAAGGCTTAGTATCCACCTTGTGTCCTAATCAAACAACATATTTCTAGGTTGAGTTGAAAATCCTATGCATACATCTAGAATGGGAGGAAAAATAACTTGCTCACTAGTTTGCCCCTAGCATTGACTGTCTTTTGACAGAACAATCAATCACAGGCACTAAGAGCATTAGTATCTTCCCATTGCTCAAGCAAAACAAGGCAACGAGTTAACTATCTAGCAACATGTCAATTGACAGTGCATAAGGCTTCAACTGAGCCTCAGCCTAAAGCAGTTTAACTCATGCTAAACATGTGAACAACAATCAATATCATACAGGATAATTTAAACAACACACACATAACATTCAACTGCATAAGAAGAACTGAAATTGTAAATTGCAATCAAATAGAACAAAATATTTTTCTGGCTAGTCCAGAGATACCTATTCATCCCCCCCTCACACAAAACATTACAAATATATACTCCCCATATCAGAATTAGGGTTCCAACCCCTTTTCCCCAAAAAAACAGAAAATTAGGTAAAATTGATTTACCTAATGTGTTGAGATACTCACTCCATCTCGTCGACCCACTCTCCAATTACTTCTCCTCGTTCATCTCATGCTCCAATTGTTGCTTTAACATCACTTATATCCCCAACTTCTCACCTAGGGTTTCAGTGAGAAGAAAGATGAGAAATTGGAGAAATTAGTGGTTGATAAAGAGATAGGACGTGATGGTAATGATGGGTTTAGGTTTAGGGTTGGTTTGGTGGCGTAGGGAGTGGTGGTGGCGAGGTCAGAGCAGGTGGAGAAGGTGGTGGTGGTTCTGCACAGGGTATGGAGGAGGAGATGTCGATGGAAGAAGGGGAAGGGGATGTTTGGTATGGGTATAGGTATCGGGTGCTCGGGTGTTGGGCGGTTGTAGCAAATTGGATGAACAGCGAGGATGAGCCGTGGGATGTGGAGATGATGGATCGATCTAACGGCTACAAGTTAAGAGGCTGGCAGCGACCGTTGGATGCAGATATACAACGAAACTAACGGTGCCAGATGGAGTTAGGTGCTGTAGTGTTAGACAGGAGCTTCCGATTTCGATGAACGACGATGAAGCGACCATTGGATGATGAGATGGATCCAATCCGACGGCTGAAGATGGAGGCGGGTTTGGATATTGGAAATGGGTTTGGGTGAGAGTTTTGGGCCTTGGGTATGCCAAGCCCATATCTTCTTTAAGAACAATTCTTCCTTCTTGAGCCCATTCCTAGCGTTTTGGACGTGCGCTCCATTCTTTGCGGCTTCCTTGCGTAATTTCTTCCGGCTTTTCACTACTTTTCTGCTCTATTCCGCTCCGCAATTCATCCAAACTTTATTTATTACCTAAAAATATAAAATTAAGTAAGAAAAATATTTATTCTTGAAAACAATGAAAATACAGAATATGGGATAAAATGTAGAATTAATGCACAACATATGAGTTAAATGCCAACAAAAAGGGATAAATATATACAATATTTGGCACTCATCAGTTATCGAATACCAGGGGGTTGGTTTTCCAGGGCCCCTCAAATCCAGAGGGTCCTTTGTGGCACCTTCCCTGATAAATTTGAACAACACGCAGTAAGTAAATATTTTAAATGTGCGAAGATGATACAAAAATTCAAATATCATTTCGTTGTGATGCAACCAGAAAAAAGCGAAAGAATCGACTCTTGGTTATATTCACCACTAAGCAATATCAATCAGACAGTTTAAAGTCCACAGTAAAAAGGATAAAAAAAACTGAATGTGAAAACATCTTACCAAGGTGTAGCCACCAGAGATAACAACAATATCCATATCTTATATAGTTTCCTTTGGAGTTTCTCCTCACTTTTCCAGCACGAACAAAAGATCCATGAGAACCTTACCTGCAACAAAATCACAACCAGTTATTAGATTCCAAAATACACAGATTCATAATAAAAACAATGGTGACAGAATTGAGAGGTGAAGCATGGTTCTCAGCACTTCTGTATCACTATATCAGATATATGCAAACCCAAACTAAGTACTTCAATTATTAGTCCTTACAGCTGCACTTTTGAGAACCTTATCACTTATCACTTACAAAACCGAACTTCAAAGAAGAGTTAATTCATCAGACAAACATAGTACAAATTCGTTTGGACGAGCACCATCACAATAATAACAAACAACTTAATGCACAATCACCATCAATTCAAGAAAACCCCTAAAATTAAAGAAGAAAAAAAGATAAAAACCAAACCTCAGATCTCTTC
Organism: Papaver somniferum; assembly: GCF_003573695.1. NCBI lineage: Eukaryota > Viridiplantae > Streptophyta > Magnoliopsida > Ranunculales > Papaveraceae > Papaver > Papaver somniferum. The sequence goes on along the minus strand of NW_020620492.1, from coordinate 95,831 downwards.
AACATAGTCAGTAAAGTTGCAGGCTATGTGAACCCTTTTATTTATCACATCATAGTGAGCTGGTGCATAATTTTTTCAGGAGACTTGTACTTTCCTACAAAAACCAAAATAAGTTAAATTTCAATTTCATGAAAACCCCCAAAATAAATCAAAATCAAACCATTTAAATCAAAATTACAAGTAACAAGATAGAAATAATCATAAAATGAACAAAGTAACATTACCAAATATGTTGATTCAACAACAAAACTCACCCGTTTTTAACAGGATTATTCTTCCATCTTTATAACTAAAAATTGAAATCAAAAACAACAATTAGAAAAAGAAAGAGAGCGATTGCTAAAGAAAATAGACATGATTGTTCTAGAAACACAATTTACAGATACCCTAATAGTACTCTCAAATAGAAACCCTAATTGCATTTCAAATCTGAATAAAAGTTGTACAAAACGAAACCCTCCGAACAAAAGAAAAGTAGATCGGTTAGTTACAACCTTAACACAAAGATGAAAAGAAGAAGATGGTTCAAGAACAATTGTTTTCTTCCTATTTGCTTACTTCTGTGGTTCCAGGTTTTATTGGAGAATTCGATGATTTTTTTGTAAGAGATGAAGAAGATGGTGAAACGGGTTGGGTTTAAGAGCAATGATTAATTGATTTCTTATGGTTTTTTTTTTCAGTTTCGATTTGGTGGTGAGGATAAAGAAGATGGATTAGAGAGGCGCATGAGGAGGAGACCGAGAGAGCAGCAGTAGAAAGAGAAAGTGAGATGAGAAATGGGAGAGAGAGAAAGAGGTATTGATATCCTCGATCAAGTAATAAAATATTATCATATGTGAATCGGTTTTCATGGGTCGCGGGATCGACGGCAGATTTAGGGCAAAATAGTAATTATTCAGAGACCGCTATTAGTCACCTCAGAATTTTTCCATTTTTTTATCATATCAGAGACCGCTATGTTTGGTCAAGGGTCCAACTACCGTCATTGAGGGTCTCGGATGTGGGTCTTAGAAACCTCATTTTCCACTAGTGAGTAGACCCAAAGGGATGCCCATCCACCCGTACAAAGGTCCACGTTGTAGTGGCTTAATCTCCTCCGCCCTACACGTGGAGGGGGAGCATGTTGGAGAAACTATAAGATAGTCCCACATAGCTAACTCCTTAGCCTAGATCTTAATATATAAGGTGGTGAGCCACTCCACTCGTTGCCAACTGGTTTTGAGTTGGAAGCCCACACACTTCTATCATGGTATCAGAGCTAGGCCCGTATGAGAGTGGAATGAGAAGTAGACCCAAAGGGCTGCCCGTCCACCCGTACAGAGGTCCACGTTGTAGTGGCTTAGTCTCCGCCTACACGTGGAGGGGGAGCATGTTGGAGAAACTATAAGATAGTCTCACATTGCTAACTCCTTAGCCTAGATCTTAATATATAAGGTGTAGAGCCACTCCACTCATTGCCAATTGGTTTTGAGTTGGAAGCCCACGCACTTCAAACATTGATTATACGGTACAAGCGCTTCCTGGGGGAGACGTAGATGATGGTTATTTGCTATATTGAATTACCATTTTGCCCTTTGTTGTTGTTTGGAAAATGACTTAGCCTACCCTTAAGGTCACTTGGCCTTTTGAAAAATAATAGTCCTACGCCTATCGGTTACTTATGCTGCTTGTGCAGTTGGATCATTTTAGTAACAAAAAGTTGCAGAGTATTTAAGAATTTTAAAAATTATTGGATTGTCCGGCAAGTTTATGAGGATTAATCTAACAGTTTCATTGTCAAGTTTTGCTGGCCAAGTTGCGTAATCTAATTACTTGAGGAAGGACAGATCTGTACGAACATTGTTCTTGTTATTATAATGCCAAGAAAAAATTCTGGTCAGGTAACATACTAAAAAATTCTGGCCAAGTTGCGTAATCTACAAGCTTCTGGTCAGGTAACATACTAAAAAGAAAAGAACGAGTAGGAGATGGTTGTCCACAGTGCCACCCACTGAACAAGCTCACCATTACATGAACTTTTCAAATGTCCTTTTGCCCTCTCCTGTGACAAAAATAACAAAATCAATCATGACTGGAATGTCGTATACATGTTTGGTTTTTTTTTTCTTTTTTTTTTGGCAACATTGACGTCTCAAATGGTTCAGCAGTATTTCAGGGAGAAGACTTTTTTTTTTTGTTTGGGTGTAAATTTATTTTGCATGGTCGATTTTTCTTTTTTTTTGTTGATAGCATGGAATGGTGACTATTACAAGGTTCCAACCTCGAATTCCACTGTGGGAGGGAACAAGAGAACCATGAACCATGCATGGACCACTCGGTACTGGAAATTAGGTGGGGTCATTTTGTAAATACAAAGAATAAAGTAAACTAAAATCTAATATTATTAGGAACTAAAGGTAAGATATATAGAAAATGGTGGCCTAATTACAAATTTTGAATTTTACATTGGGCTAAACAAGAATAAAGTAAACTAAATTTTAAATATTATGTGGACCAAAGGTAAATTATGCTAACAGTGGAGGCCTAATTTCATATTTTAGGATAGGGCTGTCAACATATAAATATCCGTCGGATATTGGACAATCCGATAAGGTTAAGGTTAAGAATTATCGGATATCCGATATCCGTTAACATCCGGCGGATATCAAAAATGCAAACCGATATCGTTAACGTTAATCTATCGGATAACGGATATTTATCCGTTAAAATCCGATAACGCATCTTAAGAAAAACATACAATGAAACAATATGGGGATTATCTTTTATGATTGTTAGAAAACACAATAAGGAACCTACGAGTATGACACTATGTCATGGTGGTCGTTCCCATCCACTTGACGTGAGGAAATTTTCTTATCTTTGAGAATGAAGTTGAACAGTTCCAAGAAGTATAAGAAGAAATCTATGCAACTATATTTAGCATACATTTTTGGACTACAATGGATATACAGTCTCCATTAATTCCATTTACGAATTCCAGTGTGTCCAACAAAATGCTAGGCTCCATTGTGTAAGAAGATGTTTACAGTCTAAAGTAATGAAGCTTGAGGCTTTCAACTTGCAACTAAGAACTCGAAGTGGCGATGGTAGCATTCATATCGGCAAGACATTCAGTAGGAAGACCGAGAAACGTATTCATGAAAATATCATCAATAGGTTGGACAGTCGCAACTCCAACTAACCTGCATTTCCCTAACGGATAAGTTCTTACCTGCATTTCCCTAACGGACATTCAGTAGACTATCGGATATCGGATATTAACCTAACGGAAAGGCCTATTCCAATATCGTTATCGTTAAGAGAAAATATCCGATAAAATATCCGATTCCGATATCCGATATCCGATATGTCGGATAAAATCCTATAGGATGTCGGATTTCGGAAATGGATATCGGATATCGGTTATCCGTTGCCAGCCCTATTTTAGGATTACTTTTTTTTGGAGGGGGGACGAAGGACCAGAGCCGGATCTAGTCCACCCATAGTTCCCCCACTGGACTATTTCTGCCGTAAGATTTCAATTTGTAGGCCTAGTTTTTGTCTCTTTGGTTTGGTTTTAGGTTTTGTTAACTTGAAACTTCTTATTGGAAGGGGTGATTTGGAACTCCTAGTTAGCCTCCGGCATAGAGGTCCTCGTCGTTTTAGAGATTTCTCACCGAAAGATTCCTGTCATGATCTAGAATAGGATGTAAGGTGCGACCCATGGATTTCAGAGAAATCAAAGAAATTCTATTTTAGGAATAACAGAAGAAGATAAAATAAAAAAAAAATAATACAGGAATACGAATGAAAAAAAGAAAAAAAAATCTAGATTAGTGAAGTCTCATCAGACAAGAAACTATTGCAACATTCCAGTTTAGTATAAAAATACATTATTTGAAAGAATTCTCATCAGACAAGAAACTAGTCGGGAGCCGAGTAACAAGCTGCGTTCCAACCCCTTTTTGAGCAACCACACTTAACCCACGAAATAGAAAGTCTCTTACTCGCACATTAAAAGATGAGGACTCGAACGAAAAAAGAAGAGATTTGAAGGAGATGGTTTGATCAAATGAAAACCAATGTCCTGAAAATCGCCTTCAGTCGCCGAAAACGGACTCCTCCGATGATAAACTTGTATGCTTACCTTGTATACCGATGATAATGAATATACTGATCATCCAACATTTTCACCAGCGTTGCTATTAGAGTACATGGTGGTAACTTATCTCTCGTCTGATGGTTTCAACTTGTTCTACATGGTTCTAATAAGAAAAATAATAATATATTACTTGTATGGATAGCACATCAGAAGTAGCGAAAAATTATAAGTCAGTTTGGCTGTCAAATTTCAAAGCGACTTTCAGAAGTTAAAAAGTTAACTTTTTGTATCCAAACGCGCTATAAACCAAAATAGGAAGTCTATTTAAAAGCTTCCGAAAAAATATTTATGAATGAAACGCTTTATGTGAACTTGTTGATATAATTTTACTCTTTTTTTTTTTTATTGTTCTTCTACTAGACAATTCTTCAGACGCTTAAAAGAGCATAAAATATTTTCACCAAGCTCTCATAAAGTAGAACACCCAAACCATAGCTATGTGAAACACATTTTTCCAAGTATTTAGTGCGTTTACGCGAAACAACGCACAAAATGGCTTTTATTGGGATGAAGGAACGAGTACCTTCACCAGTGAAAGGCGAGACACCTGTAACATCCGTACAAACATCCTGATCCATTCTCACAGTTAAGAAAAAGGATATCAACAGGTCGTAAATCTATGTCATTATCAGAGATAAACCCAAGAGCAACTTCCTTAGGCGCAGGCACACCAGTTTTGTAACAAATGTCAGCGATTACATCACGTACAAGGTCATGTCGAAACTTACAACATCCTTAGCACAAGAAGCGCGTGATCCCCAAAGATATCCATAGATCTGTTGCATCTTGAGCACAAACCATTCTCGACAAACAATGGGATGCCAAGCCTTTAACACAGTATATCTCTGAACTTTCTTGTCCCGAGTCATTGATTAAGTCCACTAATTGGTAAGACTCATAAATAATCATGTGCGTACTTGAAACGGTTACACTGCCACAGAATGAAATCACTTGGAGACATTGAAAATTGGTTTGGGATTTATTTCTTAAGTGCATTAAAATAAGTAACTTCCAGGGAATGCATGGAAGGGGGGAAGTACCATTGACGCAATAGGTAGAAGGTAGTCCACATACATGGATAAAGTTATGAAGAGACACTTGATAAGAAGAACCTTTGTCTATTGAGAATAAGTTATCGAGTATCACCTTTTGCACCTAAGCAGTCTGGATCTGAGAAGCAAGATAACAGTAGGTGCGAGTGTCTGCCATGGTATAAATACCAAGGCCACCACCTTTGATATGCAAGGTAGCTAATCTCTGCTACAATGTCCCAGAGGCCGCGCCATTTCCAGTGGCAAAGAGTCTCAAGTACTTGAACAAATGGTCATCAAATTAAAGTAAGTCAAGTCAAAGTCAAGTCAAATGGAACCCGAACTGAAATTCAAATTTAACTCAAATTTAAACTCCAATTAAGAATTCAACTTTCATTTATTCATTCATTGGGTTTAAAATTACACAAAATGATGAAATTCTTAGTTCAGAACAATACATGTCCAAGCTAACTAGTAAGTTCTAACGACATGCTAAACTAATAGACGATGTTCCGACAACGTGTGACAGGCAGGAATCGAAATGTTAAAGCTGCAGAGCTGATGCCAAACCAAAAGAAACATATAAAAAATGTCTTGAGACTACCATGCCTCTCACTATGGTGTAATCTCCAAAGTAACCAGAATATCAAGAGAACCTACATATCAAAACACAACAATTAAGAATCTTTTAAGGATAGGTAACAGTCATGAACAATACAAGCTGCAAAGATGAACAACTTACTCTCACAGAAGCACATGACAGCTTACTCATCAGTTAAGGAAACAACCTCGCAACCCTTGTTACGACTTTTCATGAAGAATCTCAGTACATCACTGCAGGCCCTAAGCACAAAAACTTCATTAGTGATGCATAAAGAGCATTATGGATCCACAAATAAGACCTCTTCAATAAAAATATAAAAAAGTATTATCATACTCTTCATATTCTTTTTCATATCATAAATTATCACTCACATAACTGTTTTAGTAATCTAATCTGCCTATAACATAGTCAAAGAACAATTGAGAAGACTTTTTCACATATTTAAACTCTTGATGGTTATCAACATGGGAATAGACTTTAGAAATACTGAGCTTAATAGACACAAACACGACATTCAAAGAGGCAATAAGTTAAAGAAAAGGTCTAACAACTTACAAGCCTGAAACTAAGGGTACATAAGTTGTCAAGTAAGGAGCATTCTTGAGGGTAAGATCTTTCATACATTTGCGAATGATATCGTACATGGGTAAGCATATGGAAACACAGTTTGAAAATGCAATTAATATATAATCCACGATGAAATTTACAAGATACTTAGCCATGAAGAAAGAAAACCAAACTTACTGTTGGTACAGCTAGCGCTAGGCCCGCATTTGTACCCCTCCACAACCTTGCAATTCCTTCATGCAAAAATTCACCCAATTACAATATGAGCCTGGTGGTGATCCATTCTATTTCCCCCTCCTCCATGTCGAACGTTGCTGCTACAAAATAAAAGGAGAATCAGCTACACCTGAGGAAATAACTGTAGAATAAAATTTATTTAAACAAAAAACTACAGGATGCGACCTTCTTCCAAAGGATCTCATATTTTGATGTTTTTGTTACAACTGACTAGTCTCTGGAAAAATGCTTCGGAAATGCTTTCCTGAGACGTTGATGTAATTCTTCAATCATAAGAAAGAATTAGAAGATAGAGAACAATAAATCACATTAGGTGCTATTTAAAACAGCTTCATAAAAACTATACAACTTATATTGTTATAGAATCAAAAACCTTACAATTATGGAACTGAAGTTTCCTTTTAGTTTAGTTAATAAGTGGTGGTAATTTTTCATTGTATAACAGCTGGAGCTTTGAAAATTCTTCTTCAATGACTTGCATAACATGTGGTGGGAATTTTTCCTTGTTCACTTCAAGTCTCTCCATAAATTTTGTTGTAGGAAAAGAGAAAAAACTTAGGTTGTTAGAACCATACTGAAGTAAACACAAGCACAAAGTAATTAAAAATAAAAAATATGAACACATGGCTCCTGAAAAGTACCATAACTATCCAAAAATCTAGATGATATAGGTCATAATTGTTTCAGTGGTTGATCCTATAGATCGTCACCTCGTACTCTCCAATACTTAAGAACACTCTTATAACTATAGGGTGCACATGGGAAACGAAGATTTCGAAAATTCATATATAAGAAGGTAATACAAATAAAAATCAACGCTATAAGCCTCATGTAACAATCCATCATTACACTAGAAACATCAAGATATTATTATTAAGACTACTATAACAAGATGGGACATGCAAAAATCAAAACTACCTATATAATCTATAGATCGGATAGTCATGTATGACAGAACAACCATGTTATTTATACTGTACCCAGTCTGTAGGACATGTTAGGAACTATTAAAATTATGCAATATAGTAGACACCCAATACACTTTTACAAAAATAATTCATTATAGTTAAATATAATAGTTAAAAAATATAGTTAAATATATATAGAAAGAGAAGCCATGACTACAAAATTCACAGGTGGAAATTCATTAGATGGTTATATTCATATATGACGGTTTGTAATATGATATTCAGGCAACAAGAAGATTTCAAAATTTTAATTAAAACGAGCCAACACATGATCCAAAACGAACTAACACATTATACATGTTCTCAAACAACTTAATTCATAGGCGGTAAGTTCATCTACATTAACCATCTTCAAAAACTAACAAACAATAATCTAAAAATTCACAACTGTTTAAATAACCATCCTATGATTCTATCAAAAAATCATTTTGAAAAATCACTTAGAACTAGCAGTATATACACAGAAGATATCACATATTCTTATACCAAGATAAAAAAACAAATATCTATATGATTGAATAAGGTATGAGAAGAAATGTTACCGGCATTAACGAGACATCTGTCGAATTGCATCCTCTTGTGAGCTCTATCTCTAGGATTTTTCTTCTTATCTTGTTTAGCTACCTCTCTTTCTTCTTCTTCTTCTTCTTCTTGTTTTTTCCTTACCTTTGTTGTATTCCATTCCAGAAACAAAACCAATTAACATAATTCTAGTAATAATGAAAATTTCAACATAAACATAAACTCAACTGCCACCCAAACTGAAACTACATAAACTCATGATATCAGAAAATCCCCTGTACCCCAACTTGAAGAACAAAAAACAAAGCAGAATTGATAATCAGTGTAACTGACCAACTTCTGCTTCATCACCACCACCACACCATCATTAAGAACCAGTTGAAGTAAACCGCAACCCTACACAAGAAAAATAGCTATTCAATCGAAACTATTACCAGGAAAATCTAGAGCTTGAAAATTCACCCTAAACCTAACATTAAAAATTAAATTCTAAAATTGAAGATGATGAAGAGATTGAGCCATATATAATTACCTCAATGAATCTCAAGAAGTATTTCATCATGGACAACAAAGACTACTGATGAAATCGATTATTAACTTGAGGGTATTGACTTTTATTTCAACTTCCGGATCTGGATCGAGAACAAGAAATCGATGAAATTGATTCTTTGAAGAAGGTGATGGAGGTCGATCGAGAGCAAATGGATAAACTTACAAGGAAAAAAAATACAAGAGAAAGATGGATAGAGATGAGTTCCGCTGTAAGCTAGTGAAGTAGTGTGAGAAAATAAAGATAATGGAAGATAAAGAGATATCGATGGATACAGATACATCGATAAAAACGAAGATAAGATTGTTATAATCTAGCCGTTCTTTTCAGTCTAGCAGATCGTGACCATAGAAAGTGTGGGGCCCAGGATCGATCATCAGATCTACATCACACGTCGAGGGTCATTGAACCGATACTTTTATGAGTAAAAAACGGTAAATAATGTTTCCAATTCAGAGAACGCTTATTAAGCTCTCGGAATTTTTCCATGTTTTCACCATATCAGAGACCGCTATATGTGGTCAGCGTACCGACTACTGTTATTCAGGGTCTCGAATGTGGGTCATAGAAACCCCATTTTTCACTAGTGGTAGGGATGCAGGATTGGTAGTTCGCATTGCAAAATATAATCTGGAAACACCGGAAAAATTGCGAAGTACTAGCATCTCACTTTGAGGATCCTTGAGTTTTTTGATGGCAGAGATTAGTTAAACGGTCTTGTTCACCCTACTCAACATCATATCACTAATAAATTCCAAATATAAACTCATTGGTCCTCCCAAAATTTTAACACCATTAGTTGGTCTACCAATATCATGAGGGAATACATCTTCCGTAATGCTTTTGAGATCAATAGAAGACCAAAAGGCTTCTGTTTTCTGCCTTGGCCACCTCAAGTGCATCACCGATAATTGTACCATCATCAAGATACCAAGCGTGAAAATCTAGCTTGCAATGGGAAGCAATAGACTTCATCAGTGGATGAAGAGGCAAATCAGACAACAAGGGACTGAGGGGATCACCTTGCTGGACTCCGAGGGAAGAGAACAAAATATATTGGTCGTAATATAGTTTATCAGGCTACATGTAACAAAATTTTATCCAACGATAAATACCTAAAATATATTGCATTAGAGAAGTCAATGAGCATCGTTGACATCTTGTCCGAGTGACCTTTCAACTCCACTAGGCCATTTATGAAATGTAAAGTACTTTCTCCCTCAGCTGGCACACCAAATTGGTAGTCACCTAAATAAGATGTCATGTCTTTGCCGATGGAGAAAGCAGCCACCTTAGAGACCAATCTGCGCCAAACAATACCGACTGCAATATGCCTGTGTCCGCCACCAGGTTTAAGTAACGGTGTTAGGGGCGCACTAGCGATAAACTCTCCTAAAACCTCAGGGCATTTTCCCGCCAACCAAAGATTAACAACCCCTGTAATGGAAGATAGTAAATCATCCCCAACTTCTATAGCTGTCCCACCCAACACGTCGACTAAATGTTATGCACGTAAACCATCTCGACCGCACAATGTGCCTTTTGGGAAGCTCTTGATAGATCCAAGAACAACCCGAGAATCCACAGTAACAGGATCACCCTTGGCAGTATCACAAGGAACAACAGGAGGAGGTGCAACTGGGTGTTTTTCTAGCAGCTCAGAGTAGGTAGCATTACAGGGAGCATCCCCGTTTGAATATAGTACACGGACTGCAACCGCAAAAGGGCCACAACTTATTTTCTTCAAGAAAGAAGTCATATTAGCTACTTCATGTTTCTTCTTATCTGCTTTTTTAATCATCTTTCGACTAAGCAATTGCAACGATTTGTTTACCAAATCGAAACAACCATTGGTCTCTTTCCAAACCGATAAAGGTACAAATGGGAGGAAGAATGAGCTAATCCAAGAAGACAGACTAAGTGGATTGACGAGAACCTTGTCAAGGCAGTCCTTCAGAGACCTCGAGAGTCTGCACTGATGGGGCATACAAGTGACTGTTGTGAAATGTCTCTGCAACACAAATGAAAGATAATGGAAAACAAAAATGAATGATAATGGTGATGAAACCATGGTGATTCCAGTGAATAAAACTGGCTTTCATTCGCCAGAGAAATCGCCAAGGAGGAGAGAAAATTTTATTTTCTTAATAAATTTAGTTTAGCAAAAAAAAAGTTCACTGCAAAAGCGTAATTTTCCTTAAATCCAATTTGTCAAAATGTAAACCGTAAATCACCATCAAGGTAAAAGTACGAGTCACGCTATAACCAGCAGCAACAACATAAAACTTTACTCGCGCCGTGCTCAATCATTTTTTATCTGTTTTTTAATAGGAAAAAAGATACATTAAGAATTTAATAGGAATATTTCATGAGATTTCCAAACTATTGAGTGGAGACTCGATCCGCTGGCCTCCTACTTAAGAATCAGACTATCTAGCATTAGCAGCATCAGAACACGAAGCGGAGCTAATTGAGAGCATTGGTGTGCAACTAGCTCCCATGCCCGAAATCTGAATGAAAATGAGCCTCCAAGCCCATCTGTGTTTACTTACTCTCAGGCAGCAAGGATTTGCTTCCCTTCGTCATAATTCCGACTACATGCTCCTCATGACAACTTACCATTTTACATGTAGTTAGCTGCGACGATACTTAGAAATACTTGATAAATAATTAAATTAATTATATGTTGTTAATTAGATTGATTAGATGTCGTTCAAGTTATAAAATCATTGGTTATGATGTTGTTAAAAATAAAATGCTCCAAATAGCACGTAAGCCTTTTCGGAGAAGAACCTAAAATTTTGAAAATTGCACTATCTCACAATGTTCTTATGATTGGGCCTTATTTTTGATAAAGACAAAAAATTTATGGTATACAAATCTGACGAGTCAGTAACATTTGAAATGTAATATCATGGACAGTCCCTTGGCTAGAGCTGCACAAAATCGAACTGGAATCATGGAACCGAACCGAAATCGAAGAATTTAAATCGAACCGAACTGAAATCATAAGAAGAGAGTGTAGACACGGTTGTCAGTTTTGTAAAACCGATTGTTATGGTTTCAGTTTTGGTTTTCACCCAAAACCGAACCGGAAAAACCGAATATACATATATCACTAATCACAGCCGTCCATTTTTATACAACTAGTAATCATACCCATCCGTTTTAGGTTATTAGTTTACCTGTTTATCTTCTCATCTTTCTTTCCCATTCTATTTTCTCTCGGCTACTCCTCCTTTCTCGATTCTCAGTGAAGATATTAGCTGCATCTCTCTCAACGCACCACTTAATCACCACCTTTCCTTCTTCTCCTTCTTCGCTTCTTCTTCTTCATCGCCTTCTTCTTCTTGTTCTTCGATTTAGCCAATCACAGCACTAGTAAAAGATATTCACCACTACAGATCCACAACAGAACAGCCGAATCATGAACCATCACCACCACTCCAGTAAAAGAAATAACTGAATAGGTAATTTATATGATATTCTCTATTTATTCTTCTTTGATTATTATGTTACGTATTAGAATGATACGAAATTAAAACTAGGTTTTATGAAATCAAAAATACTTGGGGCTTTTTGGAAGTTAGGGTTCATCATGTTGATTTAGAATTGAATCAATTGATATAGTGAACTGCATATTTGGGGGTTATTTTCGATAACTATGTTCTCAATTTCATGTTTGATTTGAATTTTTTATCACTATTAACTGGGTCCAAAACTTACAGAGGTTGCACAATCTTTTGAGATATTCAAAGCTGCTTTTCTGAGGATTGATTTGGATAATTACAAGGTAATAATATCCTCCTCACTCAACATGTTGTTTTTGTTAGGTTATAAAAGCTTGAGTAGGTATAATCAGTAGCTTTGGTTTTAGCTCTTGGTGCTCATATGGTTTGATATGATTGGAACTAGTATTCTAAAGTATCTGTGTATATGCAAACCAAACTACAAGCATTTCTAACTCCAATTCATAACATATATAGGGCCTTGAGATAAGTTTGTCAATATATCATGTGTCTATTATGCAGTGCAAACTTGGTTGCGTTTTGATTATGTGCAGTGTTTTTTTGTATGTGCACGTAGTCTTACAATTTTCAATGGAAAACCCAGCACCTCTTGGTAGGCAACGTGATACCATAAATGTATTATGGCCTCACTTCGATAAGGAAGAGCCACCTTCAAAGTATGTAAAATGTCGTCATTGTGACACAAGACTTGATGCTGATCCTACGAGGAATGGCCCATAAGTTCATAACCAGAGGAATGACACCTCTAGGTATGAACTTATGATGTTTAAATTTTGTTGTTATTAAGAAAAAACTAAACTCCATGCAATATAGTAATCTGTTTAATGTGTATTGAAAGTTGGAATTTTTGAAGTATTTGAAATTAAGTATGAAATTTGACAGGTGCTGGAAAATTTGCCCGTCAGTTTGGTGAAACTGACATAAAATAAGAAATTTTATGTGACTTGTTGCGGTTAACCAAAACCGACTGGTTTGAGACCAAAACCTACTGGTTTAAAACCGAATGAAACCAAATAAACTAAATGGTTTCATTGGTTTTCATTATTGGAAAACCGAGTACTTTGATTTTGGTTCCGGTTTTACCAATAACCGATGAAAACCGAACCATGTGCAACCCTACCCTTGACAGTTCCATGAGAAAATTAACATGACTCTTTATCAACTGCCATAACTTAGTTAAGAGCAAATCCTACGGGATATAGGCCTAAATTTGGCCCATCGCGGGACTAGTAGCAATTCCCAAACCCACCAGCAGCTATTTCAAATTTTAGTTCACTTGAAGTAGTGATAGTATTGGGGTAGTGAAAATCTTATTTTTTATTTATTTTTTTGGTGTCTTTTTTACCATGAAACATTTATCGGATGTTCTAGTCCACTCCACGACTTGAACTTGAATGAATAATGCTAACAAATACTCTATCCCATAATCTTTCCTCCCAGATTTTTTGAGGTTCACAATATATAGGATAAGGATATCATATGTTTTAAAGCCAAGTGGTTTGGAAACTTCTTGTTGACAGTGGGTTGATAGTACTCGAGCTGATCCTACTGATCTTAACTCCTGATGATGATCATGAATATCATGAATTTGCTGCTGCTTCGATTGGTGTAATGGTTCCTTGTCTTGAAAATTTCCCCCGAGTGCTATAGTACTCATCCCTGAAAGTTACTCGACCGATCGCTAGCTAGGTTGGGATTTGAATTTTTCTTGATCATCATCACAATCAATATTTTCACATGCATAGCTTTGATAGGATAGGATATGATAAAGATGTTCACATGCCTTAGAAAAAATATTTTTTTAGATCTTCAATTTAGTAATAAAGGAAACAGTATCGCAAGTCATTCAACGCTAAAACGTGCTACAGGGTCTACGAGTCCGTACGTGGCAGTCACAAACTTTCCATTACTCCTTCCCTCTGTATTACAGAATCTGCACGTATCTCACTCTCTCCTCTCATCACTTCCTCATTCTCTCTGTTATATTAATTGGTTGGCATGGGATGGTATGGGCCGTATGGCATCACTTTAACGGTATTCATTTTTGTACAATGCACCTTGATGACGGTACGTAGTGCACCGGTTTGAAGGTGGGGCACCAAAGTGGATTAATATCTGTCTAGCTTTTTTGATTTTAATGTACTATATATACACGCAGTTGTAGCAACACTATGACATATACGAAAGAAACTTGATAATAGTCTTAAGGATCTAAAATGGTTGCAGTAGATCGTGTTTTTAATCCAAATGGTACTGTGTTGCACTTGAAACAGACTAAGAAAGAGCTGTTTCTTTGGAATAGAAAAGTTCATTTCTGGGATCGTGTGAAGTTGGGGTCACTCATCGTGGAACATATCGGGCTCTTATTTGCTCCTTTCTACTTTACCTGGAATGCATTTTGGGTTGCGTTGATATTGGGTGTGCTAACTTTACCCATAGGGATAAGTCTATCTTACCATAGAAACCTTAGTCACCGTAGTTTTAAACTACCAAAATACCTTGAATACTTGTTTGCTTATTTTGGACTTCATGCCGTACAGGTTAGTGTTATAATACTGTGTTGGTTAAGTTATCCCTTATCATTGTGTGTTGGTGTGAATCTTGTGTTTTATCTATTGTCATATGTTCATCAGGGAGACCCAACGTTTTGGGTAAGCGTTCATCGGTACCACCATCAGTTCACAGATACTGATCGAGACCCACATAGTCCAATCGAGGGGTTTTGGTTCAGCCATATCAATTGGGTTTTTCATCACAACTATCTTTGGGAAAAGGTTTGTTCCATCTTTACTTGAGTTGCATGTGATATTTTAACAAAAAGAGTATACGAATTCAATCATATCATATTTGGTATGAGTTCGAGTTTGATTGACACAACAATAGTTATTTCTATTTTCACGGTATCATAAGACATTATCTCATGGGGTGATCTTCTAATCATCTTTTGCAGTGCGGAAAATCAAACAATGTAATGGATCTAAAAAAGCAAGTCTACTACAGGTTTCTTCGGAGAACACACGCACTTCATCTTCTCGGACTTGCACTTTTGTTGTACGTTGCAGGAGGCTTACCACACCTTATCTGGGGAATGGTAAGCACATTTTGCAAAATTAGTGCTGCATACATGTTATCCTTCGCATGATCTCACACATTTGTGTGGAAATTTCTAATTTATGCTATAATATTTATTTTTCTAACTTAATTTGTTTATTCATATCAAAATCTTTTGAGACTTTAACTTATTTGTTAATTCATATCAAGATCTTTTGAGACTTTAACTTTTGCAATCATGTAAATTTTGTAAACAGAACTAGTGAATTGATATAATTTTTTCCTCTTTCGTCTTAGAGTGTGAGACTAGCAGTCAGCCACCATGGCACATTCGTGGTGAATTCAGTTTGCCATACATGGGGGAAAAGACCATGGAATACCAAAGACTTATCTAAGAACAACTGGATGGTGGGATATTTAGCATTCGGAGAAGGTTGGCACAACAACCATCACGCCTTTCAGTACTCTGCTCGGTTAGGGCTTGAATGGTGGCAGCTCGACATTCCTTGGTACTTCATAAAGCTTCTCGAGTATCTTGGATTAGCAACAAATGTTAAAGTTCCTACGGAGACTCAGAAAAGAAAATACTCCTCAACAAACCCATAATTAATACAAAATCTATATATGGATACTTCAGGACTTAGTGAGTGCTACTTCTCCCCAGGATGGTTTGCAGGTTTGCTTATTGCAATAAGGTATGCGTGAGATTCAATTAGTATTAATACAGTGATTAAAACCTAGTTTCCTTCAAAGTGTGTGTGTAATGTTCTGTTGATTTAAATTACTGGTTGTAATCATGTTTATTTAATACCAAAAACAACTGGGCACTTGAATATGTAGGCGTGTCTTACTTAGGAACAATGGTGTCTATTTGGATACTCTCAATGTGTGTGACCACCCAGATTCCAGAAGGTTTTGAATCATGATCGCAGTATCTACTATTTAGATTTTCATTCCGACTAACCCAAATTTCTTTCACATGGTTTGTTTCATAAGAGTTTTCCGTATATCTTGGACTGCTCCTTACACTGTTTTATTTCAATTAGTTTTTGGAATAAGAATGTGCTTTATGGGAGATGTATAAAGATGTCTGGAACTAGGTTCATTATGCTGAGGTTTGGCAGTTATGGAAGGAAAAGAATAATAGGGTCTTCCGAGCACGTCATAAAGGAGTGGATGTACTTATTATATCTGTCAAACAAACGGTAGCTCTTTGGTGTTGAGATGAGGATTTGTTTGAGCATATTAGTGTTTCTCATATTTTGCGTCATTGGTTCATATTCTCTAAATTTTGTTGGTTCATTTTTTTTATTTCAGTGTTTACTAAATTTTGTGGTTGTTATTTTTATTTTATTTTGGGTTATTTGATTCTGGGTACTTGCATTTTGTCCAACATTAGAGTTTGGTCTAATTTTTGTCCAACTTAGTATTTGGTACTTGGAAATAACGTTGACTAGTTTTGACTGTCACGACTAAACTTTAAATGATTTTAGAAAAATGAAAATACAGCTTTAAATGACTTTATAAAATAAAAATACCGATTTCACAGATGTACCCCTGAGATAAGTTTATGATCCATCGGCTTTAATCTAGATGATTATCCAGTCCCTTCTCTATGTGGTAGATCTGTCTTCCTCTTCCTCTTCATCATATATATATAAGATAATAAAAATCAGAGTAAACAACTCACTAGTGAACGATTAAGATCTTTTGGAACTTCATTACAAGCCCTAGCTTCAAACAAAAAGTAGAAAGAAACTCTCGAATCTTGTTTTATTTTATAAAATTCCTGATTCTGGAAACTTGATAGTTATAATAAAGCAATTCAATCAACTATTAAGATATTTAGACTACATAGAGGAGGCACTGGTTAGTGATTGCGTGGAGGTTGCAACGAATTTGACTAAGACGGAGAAGAAGAATAGAAAAGATTTGCAGAGAAGGGGAGGACGGGAATTAGGATAATGGATGATTATAATGTAAATAGTTATAAACTAAAGGTCATGATAGTAAATTTGTGTACTGATTATGTTTTATATAGTTTTTTTAATTATTTTTTGACAGAAATCAAGATATACCAGAGTCAACACGGGTCAACGTTATTTCTAAGTACCAAACACTAAGTTGTACAAAAGTTAGACCAAACATTAATGTTGGTCAAAATATAAGTACCAAAGACCAAATAACTTTTTTTTTTTTAATTTCAATATACTTAAAATGCATTATTTCTTTTTTATCTTCCAGAGTATCAAGATTTTATTTTACAGAGTTTTTAGTTGGCAACTGAGCGACCAATTGGGCACCAACCTCTTTTGAAAGAATATACTGTAGAGTATACTACAGACTCATTATAGCCAGAGTAAAATTTTGTTCTAGATTGAAGTTTCTAGAATCCAGGAATGACCAAGTTACCATTTTTTTATATGTTTTTTGAATCAATTAAGTGGTTTAAACATACTATACTATTACATGAAAAATAAAAGTCAAATCAGCTAGTTTTTAACTATAAACCTAGCTGATTGTGGATGGTGTTTTTCAATATTGAGGACGCACAGTTACAATCAGCTAGGTATGTGTAGTAAAACAAAGTCATTTAGTGAATTCAAAGTAGAGTTTTGGGTTTTGTAGGGGTAGTAAGTTATTTTCTTTTAAAAATGGCAACTTAGTCATTTCTAGCTTTGTAGCTAGATGAGTATAACTCAAGCCATCCCCAAAAAATGCCGCTAAATATCTCCTAAAGGCTAAAGTATCTTGCTTCGCTTAGCTTTGTGGAAATGGGCTTTAAATTTGAGGGAGAAGGCTTGAACGGGGTTGGGGTGGCAGAAAAAGTTGGATCTTGGTAGGTCAAAGTTGAGCTGAGGAACAGGGTATCAATATTGCATCGGCTGCTTAAATTCTTCATTCATGATTATCACAATCAATATAGGATCTTGCTTCATCAGATGTCCACATGCATTGGAAAGAATAGTTAAGATCTTAATTAATAAAGAAGACAGTGTCGTAGGTCATTCAACGCTTAAAAGTGCCTACATGAATACCAAAAGCTGTAATACTTCTGTACGTGAAACTAACATTATCACTAAACTCATGAATCATCATCTTCACAAACTTTCCTTAACTACCTTCACTCTGTAATACTGTGTCTGCGCTACGTATCTTTGTCCTCTCAATTCCTCATTCTCTCTATATATTAAAGTAGAGTTATTTTGTAAAAGGGTCGGTTGGTTAGGGTATAATTAGGGTCTGGGTCGTAGAAGTTGCGGTTGATGCCTTAGTGTGGTAGACTAACTTTTGATCATCTAATTTTTTACCCTAATAGTCCTTATAAAATAATGAAATGACATATGTCCCGGCACAGTTAAATACTTAAACGGGTATAACCAACGAGGAGCGTACTAGAACTCTGAATCTATCTTCTCGGATCTCTTTAATTAACCAATACCTCTTGTTTTTTTTCTATCAACGTGAATCTAACAATTAACTTCTTAATTAGTTCCTTTTCTTTTAATTCAGAAATTTCACTCACCAACCGGCAACCACAATCAAATCTAGAAGAACTGGAAAAAGAAGGTGATACATTAGGATACAAGCTAACTGGGTTGTTACAAAACTGTAGTCTAAATGCAGTAGCTAGCTGTAAATTAACTTTGGGTTTTGTTTGTCGATAATCATTGTGAAGTTAGGGTTTCTTTCACTGAAATTTATCAAAGCAGCAGCAGATGGGTGTGAGATGGTGGTGGTAAGTAAGAACTAGAAAATAAGACTTTCTACGATACTAATCGGAAGAAGTTACAAGAAAATGGAAAGATAAAAGTTCTCGGGAGTTTGAGATCAAGTAAAAAATGCGGCAACTGAAAACCGATTAGCATCGGTAATGGGTGAAGATGAAATAGGGGAAGAGAGTTAAGTTTTGACGATATTCAAACAGTAAGCATCAGTCAACTAATGGTTCGGGTGTTTAGAAACATATAAAAAGTCCACTAACGGGTTTTTAATGGTCTCCGGTTAGTCTACGACCCTAACGCATCAATTGCATCTTCTGCGACCCAGACCCTAATTACACCTTAAACATCCGACCTTTTTACAAAATATCTCATTAAAGTAGTTAGTTGGAACGGTTCGGCACCAGTACTACTTTGATGCCGGCCCCTTTAATGTTGGACCGACATTCATTTTTTGTAAAATATATTAGTGATTGTCGTTCTAGATTCTTTGATTTTAATTTAGTGTATATACACACACTTAGTAGTAACTATGACATATATGCAAGAAACTTGATAATAGTCTAAGATAAGGATCTGAAATGGTTGCAGTAGGTGGTGCTTATAATCCTAATGGTGTGCTGCAGACGGAAAAAAGAGGTGTTATCTGGGATTGCTTCAACTTGGGGGCAGTCATCGTAGAACATATTGGGCTCTTATTTGCTCCTTTCTACTTCACTTGGAATGCATTTTTGGCTGCCTTGGTATTGTTTTGTCTGACTGGATCAGTAGTACCATAGAAATCTGTGTCACAGAAGTTTTAATCTCCCAAAATCACTCGAATACTTGTTTGCTTATATTGGACTTCATGCTGCACAGGTTAGTTTTACCTTAGTGTGTTGACGTGTGCATCTCGTTCTGTTTATTAATGCGAGTTTTGTTTTGTTTATTGTTGTTGTTGAACTTGCTCATTAGGGAGACCCGATATTTTGGTTGTAGGAGTGAGATATCACACATGTTAGTAAGTATGTGAAGTGAAGACTATATAACTTAAACGAGGGAGATCGCACGCAGCAAGGTTGAGATGATGTAATGGATGATGTCAGCAAAGTCATGAATAAAGTGTGAAGATCTGTGCGAAGTATGGTATGTGCGAGAACGAGTGATTGTACATGAGCGAGTGTATCACATAGAGATTCCGAAAATAAAGGATCTCTTAGCTGTCATCCACTATATAAGATCTTATATAAAGAGGAGAGGTTATTACTTGTGGGGGAGTTCTTTTAGTGAGTATTAGACAAGAAATAGGGAGAGAGAAAGTAAATCTAGGAGCAAGTAAGATTGTTGTAATACTTGTATCCATCTTGTAAACCGACTTCTTGATAATCAATGAAGAGTTTAATGATGATTACCTAATATTGATTATAGTTATAGTGGAATGTGGTTGTGAGGAAAATTGCAACTACATTTTTGGCACCAGAAATAGTTTTGGGTGATAAATCCTGTTAGTAAGTCCATTGAATCTTGGAAAAAGTGAGATCTGAAAATTGTGGAGAAAACTTTTAATTCTTTGAAATTAAAGATGGTGAGAATCGGATCTACTGTTGAGCAAAGAACATCGGCTAGAAGGAGCAATAGAATCGCAGAAAGAAGAAAAATTACAAATCTTGGTCACCAAGAGGAAAGAATAGAAGAAACTCAAGAAAATGAACTCCAACATGAACCTCAACCCGAACAAGAGCGGAATAATGATATTAATTATGATAGAGTGAATATTCATACTTCGCAAACAAGTTCTACTAGAGAAGAAACACAAAGGACTGGAATACCATGAAGGATTGATGGAAATGAAGAAGATATGACAATTGCAGAACTTAGACAAAGATTGATTGCAGAACGAAGAAGAGATGATGAAGAGCGTCCAAATTTGATTCGTCACAATGATGATCTGAGAGAAGAAAATATTAGGTTACATGAACAGAGATCAAGAAGTGCTACAAGGTCAAGATCAAGGTGAAGCAGAATTTCATCAAAACAAAGTCAATCTAATCGTGAAAATGATAGGCAAAGACATTGAATGGAAGTTATTGAAGAAAATTCGCAAGAAAATAACAATTCGCAGGATCAACATGAGAGAAGACGTACAATTCAAGATCGAGGAACTAAACGATATGAACATCCACGTGAGCTTCTTCATCGCACACATCATAATCTTGAAAGAGAGGAAGATGATCCAAGACAAGAGAAGATGATGTTACATGGAAGAGAAATGGTGAGGAATCAGTATGAGCGCAGAGAGGAGATTACACATGCGAGAGATGAAAGAAATAGAGAGACAAAAAGTAAATCTAGGAGCAAGTAAGATTGTTGTAATACTTGTATCCATCTTGTAAACCGACTTAAGTCTTGATAATCAATGAAGAGTTTAATGATGATTACCTAATATTGATTATAGTTATAGTGGAATGTGGTTGTAAGGAAACTTGCAACTACATTGGGTAAGTGTTCATCGGTACCATCATCAGTTTGTGGATACTGATCGAGACCCACATAGTCCAATTGAGGGATTCTAGTTCAGCCATATCACTTGGGTTTTTAATAACACCTATCTTCTGGAAAAGGTTTTACTCCATCATTATTGAGCATTTGAGTTTCTTCTTATTTTATACACCCTACGTTCCACTTTAGAAGATGTTTTTGGAGTTTTCACGCAGATTAAGAAATTGAGAGAGATATGAATATTTTCCATCTATACCTTTGAGAAAAGTCATCAAACATTAATTACTATTATTGCATTTAAAAATAAATTTATAGTTCCAAGACAAAATGTTAGGGTGTTATTGGAAGTTTTGTGGAAAAAAATATGAAAACCTTCAAGTATTGTGGAACAAAAAAATAATCCTAAAACATCATCTAAAATTGAACGGAGGGAGTATTAGATAAGAGTATGGGTACGGTTGTAGCTGTTAACTATCTAACCATGATGTGCAGTGTGGGAAATCAAACAATGTAATGGATTTGAAAAAGCAAGCCTACTACAGGTTTCTTCCGAGAACACACATACTTCATCTTGTTGGACTTGCAGTTCTGTTCTACGTTGTAGGAGGCTTACCACACCTTCTTTGGGGAATGGTAAGCACATAATGCTACTGTTTTCCTGCGGGATTTATCTTTTTCTACAAGAAATTTTCACTCCTAAAATGAAGGTTTAAATTGTGGGCAAAAAGTTGATCTAGCCGTTTTGGGCCATGAGTAGTGGGCATGAGAATATATAGTAGTTCTGTTTATTTCCGGATTAGAAGAAATCTACCGCTGCATATCCTTATGTTTATTAATACCAAGAATCTAAAGTCAGCAAAATTTTGTAAATATAACCGGTGAAATGATAATTTTGTTCAATTTCATCTTACAATGTGAGAATGGCAACGGCGCACCATATTACGTTTATGGTGAATTCAGTTTGCCATACATGGGGGAAAAGGCCATGGAACACCAAAGATTTGTCCAAGAACAACTGGATGGTGGGATTTCTAGCATTTGGAGAAGGTTGGCACAACAACCACCACGCTTTTGAGTACTCTGCTCGGCTAGGGCTTGAATGGTGGCAGCTCGACGTGCCTTGGTACTATATAAAGCTTCTCCAATATCGTATTAGCAACAAATGTTAAAGTTCCTACGGAGACTCAGAAACGAAAATACAATGCATAATGAATCTCAGTACGTGAATCCATAAATATATGGTACAAAAATTTATATATCGACAGTCGAGGAGTTGGATTTAGTCTTCTCTTTGTAGCGCTTTGGCGTTTCTCTTCTCCTTTTTTGTTTATTGATTTTAGTCAAATAAATAAATAATAATAATAAAAAAAAAAGCCTTGAAGAGACTGGTTTTTGTAAGTTACTTCAACTTGTCAGTATGGTTTGCATATTGCAGTAAGTTGCGAGAGCGACGCAATTAATCCTAATATAGTGATCAATCTCTAGTTTCCTTCAAAGAGGGTATAATGTTCTCTTAATTCAAATTATTTGTTGTAATCGTGTAAAATATGACAACGTCATATAAATTACCGGGAATGTATTAATTCTCTTTTTTTTGGCAAGCACCATCTCGAAAGATCAAATATGGCATTTCATATATCACTAGCCAGTTGGTCTTGACTCACTTCAGAGAAATAAGAGAAGTTGAATTGAAACTTATATATGTGTGCCCGAGTCTGATCACGCGAGTTATTTATTTTAGCACCACATAGATTTTGATTTTGACCAACCCAAATTTCTTTCCCACTTCTGCGAGATTTAAATTTTGGTTGTGCAATTTCAAAGGCTCCTTGTTTAATAGAATTGATATAGCAACTTGCCAGCTTCTAAAGTAAGCTAGTGCGTGCATATTTATATTTAGCTAAGAACTAACTTGAAACAAATGATAATAATCAGTAACTGAACTTCTCGGCCCATAATCTCTTTTTAGCTGTAATTCCATCCATCTCCATCTCCACCGTCAATCTTACCTACATTATCAGTACTAAGCTTATGATCTTCACCAAATTTCCATCACTCACTTCAGTCGATCTTGTACTCCATAGTACAGTATCTCTCTCCTCTCAGTTCCTCATCCTCTGTTAAGTCTCTAGCTACTAAATGAATTAATTAGTGGGAATGGCTTGGCACCACTTTGATGATATTCATTGTTGTACCAGCTTGATGATGGTGCACCTTTGATGTGGTTGGAATTACACCTTGGATCCCCAAGTAAAACGAAGATTACCTGTCTAGCTTCTTTAGTTTTACCGTAGCATATTGTTAATGGTGGTTTTTAATTTTGGGTCAAAATCGTAAAACTGTACATATGACATGGCATCACTATGACCATCAGCGCATTTATTGAATCAATCAGCATGCCTACGTAAGAATTACCGGGGTACCTTTTTTTACATGGGTTATGTTCCACGACAGAACCCTTAACACTGACTGATATCATCTATGTCAAACCCTAATTCTCATGCTACCGCGCCAAGGCATGCCAACCATGCCATCCACGTCTCCGCGCCAAGACATGCCAACCATGCCAGCCGCACCATTGTGCCAATGGCATGCCATGCCAGCCACGTCTCCGCACGAAGGCATGCCAACCATGCCAGCCGCACCACTCTGCCAATGGAATACCATGCCAGCCACGTCTCCGCGCCAAGGCATGCCAGCCGCACCACTGTGCCAATGGCATACCATGATACCCATGTCTCCGCGCCAAGGCATCCAACCATGCCAGCCGCACCACTGTGCCAATGACATACCATGTCATCCACGTATCCGCGCCAAGGCATGCCAGCCGCACCACTGTGCCAATGGCATACCATGTCAGCCATATCTTCGTGCCAATGGCATGCCATGCCAGCCGCACCTATGCGCCAAAGAATGCCATGCCACATGTGCCAATGGCATGCCAACCACCTTCCCGCGCCATACCATGCCGGCCTTCCCTATGCGGCTACCAAAACGAAGGCGTGCGATGATCAACGACCACGCTTCCATCTTAGATGCAAATTTTAGCCTTCCAAGGTCGCCAAAGAACGCATGGTAACCTTTGGCCCAAAACCCTAGTTTTGGCCATGCTAAGGCATGCCATGCCACATGTGCCAATGGCATGCCAACCACCTTGTCGCGCCATACCATGTCGGCCTTCCCTATGCGGCTACCAAAATGAAGGCGTGCGATGATCAACGTCCACTCTTCTATCTTAGATGCAAATCTTAGCCGTCCAAGGTCGCCAAACAACGCATGGTAACCTTTGGCCCAAAACCCTAGTTTTGGCCACGCCAAACCTCGCCAAGGCATGCCATGCCACATATGCCAATGGCATGCCAACCACCTTGCCGCGCCATACCATGCCGGCCTTCCCTATGCGGCTACCAAAATGAAGGCGTGCGATGATCAACGACCACCCTTATATCTTAGATGCAAATCTTAGCCGTCCAAGGTCGCAAAACAACGCATGGTAACCTTTGGCCCCAAACCCTAGTTTTGGCCACGCCAAACCACGCCAAGGCATTCCAACCACCTTACCGCGCCATACCATGCCGGCCTTCCCTATGCGGCTACCAAAACGAAGGCGTGCGATGATCAACGACCACCCTTCCATCTTAGATGCAAATCTTAGCCGTCAAAGGTCGCCAACCAACGCATGGAAACCTTTGGACCAACGCCAAAATCCTAATTTTGGCCATGCCAAACCATGCCAAGGCATGCCGGCCACCTTGCCGCGCCATGCCATGCTATCTTTCCCCTTCACGGATGCTAAAACAAAGGTGTGCAACAATCAACGACCACTCTTCCATCTTAGATGCCAATCTTAGCCGTCCAAGGTCACCAGCCAATGCATGGTAACCTTTGGACCAACGCCAAAACCCTAATTCCACGCCAAACCGCACCAAGGCATGCCGGCCATGCCACATGTGCCAATGACATGCCAGCCACCTTGTCGCGCCATACCATGCCGACCTTCCCTATGCGGCTACCAAAACGAAAGCCTGCAACATTCAACGACCACTTTTCATCTAAGATTCAGATCTTATCCGTCCAAGGTTACCAGCTAACGCATGGAAACCTTTAGCCCTAGTTTGGTCGTGCCTAAACAAATCCAAAACCCTAACTTTTGGCCGCGCCTAAACTAGACCATATTAAAGCCATACTGATCATGCTTTCATGCCACTGGCTACCAAACGAAGGGTTACAATAATCAACGTCTACCTTTCCTCTTAAGATACAAAATCTTAGCCGTCGAAGGTCACCACTGAGTCGGCAAGTCTCCCAAGCTCAACTTTCCAGACAACAACAACATGCTACATGTTTTCCACGAAAACGCTCGAGACATCAACACATGTCACAAACTGGGGGATGCTCATTAGGTATTGGTTTGGCAGTTTACAGCGTGCGGCGTACACTACAACTGTTATAAGATAATGTCATAAGGATGAGGCGGTTAGTAAATACAGGGACTAATGGTGAAACGATTTATTTTATGGAACATCAATTCCAGGCGTTACTGGTTACCACCTCCTCCCATTTACTCACTCGTTTCACATTTCTTAATGAGACCAGAGTACGTTTCACTTCGACTGGTATAAATAGGCATTACCTATTTCCACCGAACAACAGGTTCAGGTCAGGAGGATACAACACTCAGAAAATATTTGCTAGCTTTCCATCTGTTAGCTTCCCACTTTCTGATACAAGTCGTGAAACAACTACTCTTCCAGAATCAACTATTCTGGTCTCAACACTCTCTTCGCTTCCCTCCCCAAAACCAACACTTTTCCTTCACTTTGTGACCGAAGCAAGTCTGGAACGGTCATTTCTTGGTTTAGGCCGGATTTGTACAGATTGATCTCTCGAATCTAAAGTACTCCATTGCAGTACATTGTTTAGGGTTTAAACTCGTTTCTCACCCACACACCCGGAATTACTTAAATCAGCAAAAATCGTTTTCACCCTCAAATAATTGGTGACCATAGTGGGAGATCAATCTCTCGGTTCCAATACCAATTCCAGAATACGTTTCTCTAACTCAGGAAGATGGTCGGTTTTAGGGATGAATCCGTGTCCTCAAGTTTCACTCAGGTGAAGGACGATGTTCCCTCCCCCAACGCAACGCCCAACAACACAATCGACGAAGGAATACCAAGGCAGACTGACTTGGCGCGGATTCAGGAGATCCACAACAAGAACATGGGTCTGATGAAAGATGCGATTGACATCATACTGGACTTCCTCATCAACTTAACGGCATAGTTGAACGATTCACTTACCCCAGAAGCTCCAGGATTGGGGACTAACATCCCAAATGATCACTTCCAAGTCAACAATTTCACTACTAATCAGAAACCAGTAGGCCAGGAAGCGGCCTCACTGGTGGAAAATTTATGTGAACTCTTACATATTTCAAAAGATCAACGGATGGAGACGTTCACCGCCATCAATCGAAAAGCGAGCGTCCTTGATTCCTTCACGCTTGGAAACATCAAGAACGCCAAAGATGTTCATCAACAATATCACATTTATCTGCGACGACATGATGGCGGAGGAAGGGCATAACCGGGCATTTACACGTCACGACCCGTATCAAGGACGTAGAATTCAAAAGGGCTCTCATCGACACGGGAGCATCCTCCAACATTGTTACCCTCAGAATGCTCAGAACGGCCAGGGTACGACCGAACGAAGTCGTGTGATAGACACATTTTTGTGTCCGATTTGTCTCGATTCTATATATTGTTAGGGCTCGTTTTTTTACTTATGATTGTGTTTTATTTATTTGTAGGTATTTTTGGCCAATAAACATTTTTGGAAAAAAAATGGCTCGAAAAGTTGTCGGAAAGCACCCGGAGGACATTTGTTATTCGGACTCTCACTTTGGATAAGGGGTAACATAATTATTAAGAGGCATCCCATTTCCAGGCAGTTGCTAATCGCACCCCTACTCTGGATAAGGGGCAACCATCTTCAACATTTCAAAAACCAGGTTTTTGGCGGGAAACTAGGTGCAGTGAAGAACAGCTTTGGCAATCGTGATTTGGAGGAGTTTGAGGTCGATTAAACCTCTGATTTTCATAGGATAGACTCCTTATGGGATTAGGAATCTGATATGGGTGTTTAAATCGATTAGACTGGGCTCAATCGACGGATTTCTCTCACAACAGAAAATAGGGAAAGTCACGTGTGTGACCTGTTTTAGGGAATTTTAGAGAGATTAAAGCGCTGTAAACCTTCCCAAAGATTTGTATCTATCTAAGGAAGAGTTTAGAATAAAAAGGAAATCTCAGAAACGCGTAGAAATTCTAAAACAAGAAATTGCCGCAACTTGGCCGTGAAGAGAAGGAAAGAGATTTTGGAAGATTTGGGAGAGATTTAATCAGTATTTTTGATATAAATAGATGTATCGGGTCATATAGAAGAGGTGTCGAGAGTTTGGGAACCTAAGAAGAGCCAGAGAAGAAGAAATCAGAGCTTTACCAAACTCTGTTTCTGCTGCTGCTGTTGCTGAAGAAGAAGAACGCGAAGAACATTGACGCACAGGAAACAGTCTAGAACAGTGTCATTGTTTAACAGCTGAAGAACATTAAGCTGTGCAGGGCAGTCGTATTCTAGGGTCTTAAAATCAGAGACAAAGCAACAGTTTTTCTGTAACAGTTCCATTGTAACAGCTGTTTTGCAACACCAATACACTGTTGCAAACAGTCTGTGTTATTACTTTTCACTCTTTTAAATATCTTTTGAGCAACAAACACATATTTTGAGATCATGATTAATATGAGGAGCTAAACCCCATCGCTGAGGCGATAGAGGAAGCTATTTTTCCAACAAAAAGTAGTATATTCTATTTTATCTTTTTATTTGCAATAATTATATGATTATTTGCCTTGAACTATTATTGAATATGATTTTTATTTGAGTGATTGTGATCTATTTTGATGGAGTATGCTTAGTTCAGATTGTGAACTGAAATTCATATTTAACTCAAATTTAAACACTAATTAAGAATTCAACTTTCATTTATTCATTCATTGGGTTTAAAATTACACAAAATGATGAAATTCTTAGTTCAGAACAATACATGTCCAAGCTAACTAGTAAGTTCTAACGACATGCTAAACTAATAGACGATGTTCCGACAACGTGTGACAGGCAAGAATCGAAATGTTAAAGCTGCAGAGCTGATGCCAAACCAAAAGAAACATATAAAAAATGTCTTGAGACTACCATGCCTCTCACTATGGTGTAATCTCCAAAGTAACCAGGATATCAAGAAAACCTACGTATCAAAACACAACAATTAAGATTCTTTTAAGGATAGGTAACAGTCATGAACAATACAAGCTGCAAAGATGAACAACTTACTCTCACAGAAGCACATGACAGCTTACTCATCAGTTAAGGAAACAACCTCGCAACCCTTGTTACGACTTTTCATGAAGAATCTCAGTACATCACTGCAGGCCCTAAGCACAGAAACTTCATTAGTGATGCATAAAGAGCATTATGGATCCACAAATAAGACCTCTTCAATAAAAATATAAAAAAGCATTATCATACTCTTCATATTCTTTTTCATATCATAAATTATCACTCACATAACTGTTTTAGTAATCTAATCTGCCTATAACATAGTCAAAGAACAATTGAAAAGACTTTTTCACATATTCAAACTCTTGATGGTTATCAACATGGGAATAGACTTTAGAAATACTGAGCTTAATAGACACAAACACGACATTCAAAGAGGCAATAAGTTAAAGAAAAGGTCTAACAACTTACAAGCCTGAAACTAAGGGTACATAAGTTGTCAAGTAAGGAGCATTCTTGAGGGTAAGATCTTTCATACATTTGCGAATGATATCGTACATGGGTAAGCATATGGAAACACAGTTTAAAAATGCAATTAATATATAATCCACGATGAAATTTACAATATACTTAGCCATGGAGAAAGAAAACCGAACTTACTGTTGGTACAGCTAGCGCTAGGCCCGCATTTGTACCCCTCCACAACCTTGCAATTCCTTCATGCAAAAAATCACCCAATTACAATATGAGCCGGGTGGTGATCCGTTTTATTTCCCCCTCCTCCATGTCGAACATTTCTGCTACAAAATAAAAGGAGAATCAGCTACACCTGAGGAAATAACTGTAGAATAAAATTTATTTAAATAGAAAACTACAGGATGCGACCTTCTTCCAAAGGATCTGATATTTTGATGTTTTTGTTACAACTGACTAGTCTCTGGAAAAATGCTTCGGCAATGCTTTCCTGAGACGTTGATGTAATTCTTCAATCATAAGAAAGAATTAGAAGATAAAGAACAATAAATCACATTAGGTGCTATTTAAAACAGCTTCATAAAAACTATACAACTTATATTGTTATAGAATCAAAAACCTTACAATTATGGAACTGAAGTTTCCTTTTAGTTTAGTTAATAAGAGGTGGGAATTTTTCATTGCATAACAGCTGGAGCTTTGAAAATTCTTCTTCAATGACTTGCATAACATGTGGTGGGAATTTTTCCTTGTTCACTTCAAATCTCTCCCTAAATTTTGTTGTAGGAAAAGAGAAAAAACTTAGGTTGTTAGAACTATACTGAAGTAAACACAAGCACAAAGTAATTAAAAATAAAAAATATAAACACATGGCTCCTGAAAAGTACCATAACTATCCAAAAATCCTGATGATATATGTCATAATTATTTCAGTGGTTGATCCTATAGATCGTCACCTCATACTCTCCAATACTTAAGAACACTTTTATAACTATAGGGTGCACATGGGCAACGAAGATTGGGAAAATTCATATATAAGAAGGTAATACAAATAAAAATCAACGCTATACCTCATGTAACAATCCATCATTACACTAGAAACCTCAAGATATTATTATTAAGACTACTATAACAGGATGGGACATGCAGAAATCAAAACTACCTATATAATCTATAGATCGGATAGTCATGTATGACAGAACAACCATGTTATTTATACTGCACCCAGTCTGTAGGAGATGTTAGGAACTATTAAAATTCTGCAATATAGTATACACGCAGTACACTTTTACAAAAACAATTCATTATAGTTAAATATAATAGTTAAAAAATATAGTTAAATATATATAAAAAAAGAAGCCATGACTACAAAATTCATAGGTGGAAATTCATTAGATGGTTATATTCATATATGACGATTTGTAATATGATATTCAGAAAACAAGAAGATTTCAAAATTTTAATTAAAACGAGCCAACACATGATCCAAAACGAACTAACACATTATACATGTTCTCAAACAACTTAATTCATAGGAAGTAAGTTCATCTACATTAACCATCTTCAAAAACTAACAAACAATAATCTAAAAATTCACAACTGTTTAAATAACCATTCATATGATTCTATCAAAAAATCATTTTGAAAAATCACTTAGAACTAGCAGTATATACACAGAAGATATCACATATTCTTATACCAAGATAAAAAACAAATATCTATATGATTGAATAAGGTATGAGAAGAAATGTTACCCGCAGTAACGAGACATCTGTCGAATTGCATCCTCTTGTGAGCTCTACCTCTAGGCTTTTTCTTCTTATCTTGTTTAGCTACCCTTCTTCTTCTTCTTCTTCTTCTTCTTCTTCTTCTTGTTTTTTCCTTACCTTTGTTGTATTCCATTCCATAAACAAAACCAATTAACATAATTCTAGTAATAATGAAAATTTCAACATAAACATAAACTCAACTGCCACCCAAACTGAAACTACATAAACTCATGATATCAGAAAATCCCCTGTACCCCAACTTGAAGAACAACAAAAAAAAAAACAGAACTGATAATGAGTGTAACTGACCAACTTCTGCTTCATCACCACCACCACACCATCATTAAGAACCAGTTGAAGTAAACCGCAACCCTACTCAAGAAAAATAACACTTCAATTGAAACTATTACCAGGAAAATCTAGAGCTTGAAAATTCACCCTAAACCTAACATTAAAAATTAAATTCTAAAATTGAAGATGATGAAGAGATTGAGCCATATATAATTACCTCAATGAATCGTAAGAAGTATTTCATCATGGACAACAAAGACTACTGATGAAATCGATTATTAGCTTGAGGGTATTGACTTTTATTTCAACTTCCGGATCTGGATCGAGAACAAGAAATCGATGAAATTGATTCTTTGAAGAAGAAGAAGGTGATGGAGGTCGATCGAGAGCAAATGGTTAAACTTACAAGGAAAAAAAATACAAGAGAAAGATGGATAGAGATGAGTTTCGTTGTAAGCTAGTGAAGTAGTGTGAGAAAATAAAGATAATGGAAGATAAGGAGATATCGATGAATACAGATACATCGATAAAAACGAAGATAAGATTGTTATAATCTAGCCGTTCTTTTCAGTCTAGCAGATCGTGACCATAGAAAGTGTGGGGCCTAGGATCGATCATCATATCTACATCGCAGGTCGAGGGTCAATGAACCGATACTTTTATGAGGGAAAAACGGTAAATAATTTTTCCAATTCAGAGACCGCTTATTAAGCTCTCGGAATTTTTCCATGTTTTCACCATATCAGAGACCGCTATATGTGGTCAGCGTACCGACTACTGTTATTCAGGGTCTCGAATGTGGGTCATAGAAACCCCATTTTTCACTAGTGGTAGGGCTGCATGATTGGTAGTTCGCATTGCAAAATATAATCTGGAAAAACCGGAAAAATTGCGAAGTACTAGCATCTCACTTTGAGGATCCTTGAGTTTTTTGATGGCAGAGATTAGTTAAACGGTGTTGTTCACCCTACTCAACATCATATCACTAATAAATTCCAAATCTAAACTCATTGGTCCTCCAAAAGTTTAACACCATTAGTTGGTCTACCAATATCATGAGGGAATACATCTTCCGTAATGCTTTTGAGATCAATAGAAGGCCAAAAGGCTTGTGTTTTCTGCCTTGGCCACCTCAAGTGTATCACCGATAATTGTACCATCATCAAGATACCAAGCGTGAAAATCTAGCTTGCAACGGGAAGCAATAGACTTCATCAGTGGATGAAGAGTCAAATCAGACAACAAGGGGCTGAGGGGATCACCTTGCTGGACTCCGAGGGCAGAGAACAAAATATATTGGTTGTAATATAGTTTATCAGGCTGCATGTAAATTTTTTTTATCCAACGATAAATACCTAAAATATATTGCATTAGAGAAGTCAATGAGCATCATTGACATCTTGTCTGAGTGACCTTTCAACTCCACTAGGCCATTTATGAAATGTAAAGTACTCTCTCCCTCAGCTGGCACACCAAATTGGGAGTCACCTAAATAAGATGTCATGTCTTTGCCGATGGATAAAGCAGCCACCTTAGAGACCAATCTGCGCCAAACAGTACCGACTGCAATATGCCTGCGTCCGCCACCAGGTTTAAGTAACGGTGTTAGGGGCGCACTAGCGATAAACTCTCCTAAAACATCAGGGCATTTTCCCGCCAACCAAAGGTTAACAACCCCTGTAATGGAAGATAGTAAATCATCCGCAACTTCTATAGATGTCCCACCCAACACGTCGACTAAATGTTATGCACGTAAACCATCTCGACCACAGTAACAGGATCACCCTTGACAGTATCACAAGGAACAACAGGTGGAGGTGCAACTGGGTGTTTTTCTAGCAGCTCAGAGTAGGTAGCATTATAGGGAGCATCGCCGTTTGAATATAGTACACGGACTGCAACCGCAAAAGGGCCACAACTTATTTTCTTCAAGAAAGAAGTCATATTAGCTACTTCATGTTTCTTCTTATTTGCTTTCTTAATCATCTTTCGACTAAGCAATTGCAACTATTTGTTTACCAAATCGAAACAACCACTGGTCTCTTTCCAAACCGATAAAGGTACAAATGGGAGGAAGAATGAGCTAATCCAAGAAGACAGACTAAGTGGATTGACGAGAACCTTGTCAAGGCAGTCCTTCAGAGACCTCGAGAGTCTGCACTGATGGGGCATACAAGTGACTGTTGTGAAATGTCTCTGCAACACAAATGAAAGATAATGGAAAACAAAAATGAATGATAATGGTGATGAAACCATGGTGATTCCAGTGAATAAAACTGGCTTCCATTCGCCAGAGAAATCGCCAAGGAGGAGAGAAAATTTTATTTTCTTAATAAATTTAGTTTAGCAAAAAAAAAGTTCACTGCAAAAGCGTAATTTTCCTTAAAAATCCAATTTTTCAAAATGTAAACCGTAAATCACCATCAAGGTAAAAGTACGAGTCACGCTATAACCAGCAGCAACAACATAAAACTTTAGATACTAGTATTCTAAAGTATCTGTGTATATGCAAACCAAACTACAAGCATTTCTAACTCCAATTCATAACATATATAGGGCCTTGAGATAAGTTTGTCAATATATCATGTGTCTATTATGCAGTGCAAACTTGGTTGCGTTTTGATTATGTGCAGTGTTTTTTTGTATGTGCAGGTAGTCTTACAATTTTCAATGGAAAACCCAGCACCTCTTGGTAGGCAACGTGATACCATAAATGTATTATGGCCTCACTTCGATAAGGAAGAGCCACCTTCAAAGTATGTAAAATGTCGTCATTGTGACACAAGACTTGATGCTGATCCTACGAGGAATGGCCCATAAGTTCATAACCAGAGGAATGACACCTCTAGGTATGAACTTATGATGTTTAAATTTTGTTGTTATTAAGAAAAAACTAAACTCCATGCAATATAGTAATCTGTTTAATGTGTATTGAAAGTTGGAATTTTTGAAGTATTTGAAATTAAGTATGAAATTTGACAGGTGCTGGAAAATTTGCCCGTCAGTTTGGTGAAACTGACATAAAATAAGAAATTTTATGTGACTTGTTGCGGTTAACCAAAACCGACTGGTTTGAGACCAAAACCTACTGGTTTAAAACCGAATGAAACCAAATAAACTAAATGGTTTCATTGGTTTTCATTATTGGAAAACCGAGTACTTTGATTTTGGTTCCGGTTTTACCAATAACCGATGAAAACCGAACCATGTGCAACCCTACCCTTGACAGTTCCATGAGAAAATTAACATGACTCTTTATCAACTGCCATAACTTAGTTAAGAGCAAATCCTACGGGATATAGGCCTAAATTTGGCCCATCGCGGGACTAGTAGCAATTCCCAAACCCACCAGCAGCTATTTCAAATTTTAGTTCACTTGAAGTAGTGATAGTATTGGGGTAGTGAAAATCTTATTTTTTATTTATTTTTTTGGTGTCTTTTTTACCATGAAACATTTATCGGATGTTCTAGTCCACTCCACGACTTGAACTTGAATGAATAATGCTAACAAATACTCTATCCCATAATCTTTCCTCCCAGATTTTTTGAGGTTCACAATATATAGGATAAGGATATCATATGTTTTAAAGCCAAGTGGTTTGGAAACTTCTTGTTGACAGTGGGTTGATAGTACTCGAGCTGATCCTACTGATCTTAACTCCTGATGATGATCATGAATATCATGAATTTGCTGCTGCTTCGATTGGTGTAATGGTTCCTTGTCTTGAAAATTTCCCCCGAGTGCTATAGTACTCATCCCTGAAAGTTACTCGACCGATCGCTAGCTAGGTTGGGATTTGAATTTTTCTTGATCATCATCACAATCAATATTTTCACATGCATAGCTTTGATAGGATAGGATATGATAAAGATGTTCACATGCCTTAGAAAAAATATTTTTTTAGATCTTCAATTTAGTAATAAAGGAAACAGTATCGCAAGTCATTCAACGCTAAAACGTGCTACAGGGTCTACGAGTCCGTACGTGGCAGTCACAAACTTTCCATTACTCCTTCCCTCTGTATTACAGAATCTGCACGTATCTCACTCTCTCCTCTCATCACTTCCTCATTCTCTCTGTTATATTAATTGGTTGGCATGGGATGGTATGGGCCGTATGGCATCACTTTAACGGTATTCATTTTTGTACAATGCACCTTGATGACGGTACGTAGTGCACCGGTTTGAAGGTGGGGCACCAAAGTGGATTAATATCTGTCTAGCTTTTTTGATTTTAATGTACTATATATACACGCAGTTGTAGCAACACTATGACATATACGAAAGAAACTTGATAATAGTCTTAAGGATCTAAAATGGTTGCAGTAGATCGTGTTTTTAATCCAAATGGTACTGTGTTGCACTTGAAACAGACTAAGAAAGAGCTGTTTCTTTGGAATAGAAAAGTTCATTTCTGGGATCGTGTGAAGTTGGGGTCACTCATCGTGGAACATATCGGGCTCTTATTTGCTCCTTTCTACTTTACCTGGAATGCATTTTGGGTTGCGTTGATATTGGGTGTGCTAACTTTACCCATAGGGATAAGTCTATCTTACCATAGAAACCTTAGTCACCGTAGTTTTAAACTACCAAAATACCTTGAATACTTGTTTGCTTATTTTGGACTTCATGCCGTACAGGTTAGTTTGGTTAATTTATCCCTTATCATTGTGTGTAGGTGTGAATCTTGTGTTTTATCTATTGTCATATGTTCATCAGGGAGACCCAACGTTTTGGGTAAGCGTTCATCGGTACCACCATCAGTTCACAGATACTGATCGAGACCCACATAGTCCAATCGAGGGGTTTTGGTTCAGCCATATCAATTGGGTTTTTCATCACAACTATCTTTGGGAAAAGGTTTGTTCCATCTTTACTTGAGTTGCATGTGATATTTTAACAAAAAGAGTATACGAATTCAATCATATCATATTTGGTATGAGTTCGAGTTTGATTGACACAACAATAGTTATTTCTATTTTCACGGTATCATAAGACATTATCTCATGGGGTGATCTTCTAATCATCTTTTGCAGTGCGGAAAATCAAACAATGTAATGGATCTAAAAAAGCAAGTCTACTACAGGTTTCTTCGGAGAACACACGCACTTCATCTTCTCGGACTTGCACTTTTGTTGTACGTTGCAGGAGGCTTACCACACCTTATCTGGGGAATGGTAAGCACATTTTGCAAAATTAGTGCTGCATACATGTTATCCTTCGCATGATCTCACACATTTGTGTGGAAATTTCTAATTTATGCTATAATATTTATTTTTCTAACTTAATTTGTTTATTCATATCAAAATCTTTTGAGACTTTAACTTATTTGTTAATTCATATCAAGATCTTTTGAGACTTTAACCTTTGCAATCATCTAAATTTTGTAAACAGAACTAGTGAATTGATATAATATTTTCCTCTTTCGTCTTAGAGTGTGAGACTAGCAGTCAGTCACCATAGCACATTCATGGTGAATTCAGTTTGCCATACATGGGGGAAAACACCATGGAATACCAAAGACTTATCTAAGAACAACTGGATGGTGGGATATATAGCATTCGGAGAAGGTTGGCACAACAACCATCACGCCTTTCAGTACTCTGCTCGGTTAGGGCTTGAATGGTGGCAGCTCGACATTCCTTGGTACTTCATAAAGCTTCTCGAGTATCTTGGATTAGCAACAAATGTTAAAGTTCCTACGGAGACTCAGAAAAGAAAATACTCCTCAACAAACCCATAATTAATACAAAATCTATATATGGATACTTCAGGACTTAGTGAGTGCTACTTCTCCCCAGGATGGTTTGCAGGTTTGCTTATTGCAATAAGGTATGCGTGAGATTCAATTAGTATTAATACAGTGATTAAAACCTAGTTTCCTTCAAAGTGTGTGTGTAATGTTCTGTTGATTTAAATTACTGGTTGTAATCATGTTTATTTAATACCAAAAACAACTGGGCACTTGAATATGTAGGCGTGTCTTACTTAGGAACAATGGTGTCTATTTGGATACTCTCAATGTGTGTGACCACCCAGATTCCAGAAGGTTTTGAATCATGATCGCAGTATCTACTATTTAGATTTTCATTCCGACTAACCCAAATTTCTTTCACATGGTTTGTTTCATAAGAGTTTTCCGTATATCTTGGACTGCTCCTTACACTGTTTTATTTCAATTAGTTTTTGGAATAAGAATGTGCTTTATGGGAGATGTATAAAGATGTCTGGAACTAGGTTCATTATGCTGAGGTTTGGCAGTTATGGAAGGAAAAGAATAATAGGGTCTTCCGAGCACGTCATAAAGGAGTGGATGTACTTATTATATCTGTCAAACAAACGGTAGCTCTTTGGTGTTGAGATGAGGATTTGTTTGAGCATATTAGTGTTTCTCATATTTTGCGTCATTGGTTCATATTCTCTAAATTTTGTTGGTTCATTTTTTTTATTTCAGTGTTTACTAAACTTTGTGGTTGTTATTTTTATTTTGGGTTATTTGATTCTTGGTACTTTCATTTTATCCAACATTAGAGTTTGGTCTAATTTTTGTCCAACTTAGTATTTGGTACTTGGAAATAACGTTGACTAGTTTTGACTGTCACGACTAAACTTTAAATGATTTTAGAAAAATGAAATTACAGCTTTAAATGACTTTATAAAATAAAAATACCGATTTCACAGATGTACCCCTGAGATAAGTTTATGATCCATCGGCTTTAATCTAGATGATTATCCAGTCCCTTCTCTATGTGGTAGATCTGTCTTCCTCTTCCTCTTCATCATATATATATAAGATAATAAAAATAAGAGTAAACAACTCACTAGTGAACGATTAAGATCTTTTGGAACTTCATTACAAGCCCTAGCTTCAAACAAAAAGTAGAAAGAAACTCTCGAATCTTGTTTTATTTTATAAAATTCCTGATTCTGGAAACTTGATAGTTATAATAAAGCAATTCAATCAACTATTAAGATATTTAGCTACATAGAGGAGGCACTGGTTAGTGATTGCGTGGAGGTTGCAACGAATTTGACTGAGACGGAGAAGAAGAATAGAAAAGATTTGCAGAGAAGGGGAGGACGGGAATTAGGATAATGGATGATTATAATGTAAATAGTTATAAACTAAAGGTCATGATAGTAAATTTGTTTACTGATTATGTTTTATATAGTTTTTTTAATTAATTTTTGACAGAAGTCAAGATATACCAGAGTCAACACGGGTGAACGTTATTTCTAAGTACCAAACACTAAGTTGACAAAAGTTAGACCAAACATTAATGTTGGTCAAAATATAAGTACCAAAGACCAAATAACTTTTTTTTTTTAATTTCAATATACTTAAATGCATTATTTCTTTTTTATCTTCCAGAGTATCAAGATTTTATTTTACAGAGTTTTTAGTTGGCAACTGAGCGACCAATTGGGCACCAACCTCTTTTGAAAGAATATACTGTAGAGTATACTACAGACTCATTATAGCCAGAGTAAAATTTTGTTCTAGATTGAAGTTTCTAGAATCCAGGAATGACCAAGTTACCATTTTTTTTATATGTTTTTTGAATCAATTAAGTGGTTTAAACATACTATACTATTACATGAAAAATAAAAGTCAAATCAGCTAGTTTTTAACTATAAACCTAGCTGATTGTGGATGGTGTTTTTCAATATTGAGGACGCACAGTTACAATCAGCTAGGTATGTGTAGTAAAACAAAGTCATTTAGTGAATTCAAAGTAGAGTTTTGGGTTTTGTAGGGGTAGTAAGTTATTTTCTTTTAAAAATGGCAACTTAGTCATTTCTAGCTTTGTAGCTAGATGAGTATAACTCAAGCCATCCCCAAAAAATGCCGCTAAATATCTCCTAAAGGCTAAAGTATCTTGCTTCGCTTAGCTTTGTGGAAATGGGCTTTAAATTTGAGGGAGAAGGCTTGAACGGGGTTGGGGTGGCAGAAAAAGTTGGATTTTGGTAGGTCAAAGTTGAGCTGAGGAACAGGGTATCAATATTGCATCGGCTGCTTAAATTCTTCATTCATGATTATCACAATCAATATAGGATCTTGCTTCATCAGATGTCCACATGCATTGGAAAGAATAGTTAAGATCTTAATTAATAAAGAAGACAGTGTCGTAGGTCATTCAACGCTTAAAAGTGCCTACATGAATACCAAAAGCTGTAATACTTCTGTACGTGAAACTAACATTATCACTAAACTCATGAATCATCATCTTCACAAACTTTCCTTAACTACCTTCACTCTGTAATACTGTTTCTGCACTACGTATCTTTGTCCTCTCAATTCCTCATTCTCTCTATATATTAAAGTAGTTAGTTGGAACGGTTCGGCACCAGTACTACTTTGATGCCGGACCCTTTAATGTTGGACCGACATTCATTTTTTGTAAAATATATTAGTGATTGTCGTTCTAGATTTTTTGATTTTAATTTAGTGTATATAGACACTTAGTAGTAACTATGACATATATGCAAGAAACTTGATAATTGTCTAAGATAAGGATCTAAAATGGTTGCAGTAGGTGGTGCTTATAATCCTAATGGTGTGCTGCAGACGAAAAAAAGAGGTGTTATCTGGGATTGCTTCAACTTGGGGGCAGTCATCGTAGAACATATTGGGCTCTTATTTGCTCCTTTCTACTTCACTTGGAATGCATTTTTGGCTGCCTTGGTATTGTTTTGTCTGACTGGATCAGTAGTACCATAGAAATCTGTGTCACAGAAGTTTTAATCTCCCAAAATCACTCGAATACTTGTTTGCTTATATTGGACTTCATGCTGCACAGGTTAGTTTTACCTTAGTGTGTTGACGTGTGCATCTCGTTCTGTTTATTAATGCGAGTTTTGTTTTGTTTATTGTTGTTGTTGAACTTGCTCATTAGGGAGACCCGATATTTTGGTTGTAGGAGTGAGATATCACACATGTTAGTAAGTATGTGAAGTGAAGACTATATAACTTAAACGAGGGAGATCGCACGCAGCAAGGTTGAGATGATGTAA
The DNA here is from genome assembly GCF_003573695.1 of Papaver somniferum. Lineage (NCBI taxonomy): Eukaryota > Viridiplantae > Streptophyta > Magnoliopsida > Ranunculales > Papaveraceae > Papaver > Papaver somniferum. Next base: position 55,543 of record NW_020620492.1, on the reverse strand, counting down.
TGGATGATGTCAGCAAAGTCATGAATAAAGTGTGAAGATCTGTGCGAAGTATGGTATGTGCGAGAACGAGTGATTGTACATGAGCGAGTGTATCACATAGAGATTCCGAAAATAAAGGATCTCTTAGTTGTCATCCACTATGTAATATGTTATATAAAGAGGAGAGGTTATTACTTGTGAGGGAGTTCTTTTAGTGAGTATTAGACAAGAAATAGGGAGAGAGAAAGTAAATCTAGGAGCAAGTAAGATTGTTGTAATACTTGTATTCATCTTGTAAACCGACTTAAGTCTTGATAATCAATGAAGAGTTTAATGATGATTACCTAATATTGATTATAGTTATAGTGGAATGTGGTTGTGAGGAAAATTGCAACTACATTTCCTGTTAGTAATAAGTTCATTGAATCTTGGAAAAAGTGAGATCTGAAAATTGTGGAGAAAACTTTTAATTCTTTGAAACTAAAGATAGTGAGAATCGGATCTACTGTTGAGCAAGGAACATCGGCTAGAAGGAGCAATAGAATCGCAGAAAGAAGAAAAATTACAAATCTTGGTCACCAAGAGGAAAGAATATAAGAAACTCAAGAAAATGAACTCAAGAAAACTCAACATGACTTTTATCCTGAAGAAGATCCAAAATCGGATATCATTGAGCTAACCGCTAACAGTTCTCCCTTTTGGTTTTCTTGTTTTCAGTGAGTAGAAAAATTCCACATCACCAGATTTAACAATGAAGAAGAGGAATATACAAGATGATGTTTGGTATGAAATCTTACTTCGTCTTCCTCTTAATTCAATTTTCAAATTCAGGTGTGTATCTAAGGTATGGTTTTCATTTCTGTCAAACTCTAATTTCATTAATGGCTGGTATGAACTCAACAAACTATCACTCCCATGGGCATTATTAGTTCATTATACTAATTCTTCGCAAAACCATTTGAAAACAATGTTTACATATCTTGAATCACATTCACAATTTGTATCTCATCATCAGAATGACCTCTCTTTTGGATTTCTAAAATCAAATTTCCAAAACCCTAGAGACTCAAAATTGAACCTATTAGGATTAATCAATGGTTTGTTTCTTTGTGGAACACACTTATTTCACGGTTTTCACCAGAATCACCAGATTACTTATTATGTGTGAAATCCACTCACCCAGAAATGGGTTCCACTTCACCACCACCACCACCACCAGGAGGATTCGGTATGACTGCAGTGACTGGTTTCATATGTGATGATAAATGTTTCTTACCATCACTTGTTTCTGCCAGTTATAACATTATTCGAATACCCAAGTTTGGAGTAGCAGCTAAAGAGTTTGAAGTTGAATTTTTTTTCTTCTGATGTGGGTGAATGGTATATCGTGGATGTTGCGTGTCCTCACCATGTTACCTGGGATTACAACATTTGTGACAATCTTGTTGCCTGTAATGGTTTTTTGTATTGGTTTCAGAAGAGCACCAGCAAAATTTTAGTTGTTTCTGGAACCGGTGGCAATGAATGTAGGTTGATTGATATGCCTGATCAATCAATGGATGGTCGTCACAAGTTTGGAGGTTTATGTATCGGGGAGTCGGAAGGGTCGATCTGTTATGCTAGCCTCCAGGAAACTGAGATGAGTCTGAGTGTTTGGGTGCGTGATAGTGATGGAGATTCGAATATGTTGCACAAGGATGTCACGTTACATGATATGTTAGCCGATTTAGAAGTACCGGTGATAGGTTGCTTTGACTGCAAAAATTCGGGTTTTAGGTTTCAATCCATTTGACAAAAAGTGGTTATACTTGGTAACAAGGAGTATAATTGGGCCTTCAACACAAAAACCAGGCGACGGGAACGGTTGTGTTGTCCATCTTGGTTAGATCACATTTTCTGTTAAGCCAAGGCTCAGCATTTTCTGTTAAGCCAAGGCTTACCGTGATTTCTCCATAATTTCTCCAGTTTGTAGGAGAGACAAAAATCTTGGATGTTCAAATTGAGATAGAAAACGAAGGAGACTGTTCCCGTTGCAAGTTGTTCACGCTGTACCTATTTACTTAATCAGTCTGAAATTATTATTATGCTTTCCTATTTACTTAATCAATCTGAACTTATTTATATGCTTCCAACTGTAACTCTCTTGAGATTGAAACGTGTCATGAATACTCTTTTTTATTGTTAGTTGAAACTGTGTTATCGGTTACAAGTTCAACTGTGTTCATCATTGCTAGTTTACAGAGTTGCCGAAGATTGAAAAGATTGATCGATTCCAACTTCCATGATGTTTTAAAAAGTGATACTAGAATTTCAGAGAAACAAACCTCGGCCAGGGTCTCTGACAGTGGTGAATATCCTGGTGCATCTGCACGCCATTCTGTGCGTCAAGGAAATCCCAGGGTATCTGACAGCGTAAGGGCAGGGTCTGCGATTATCACGGGTACATCTGCACGCTAACCTATATTTTTTGCAGCTGGGAAATCCTCCCACAGTTTCCCCAGGCAAAAACAAAGCCATTGAGGAAGTAAGCGTAAGGGCAGGGTCTCTGACAGTGGTGTGGCGGATATCACAGGTGCATCTGCACGCCAACCTTCTCCGCCTCAGGGAAATCCTCTCACAGTTTCCCCGGAAAGAGATAATGCCGTGGAAGAAGTAAAGGCAAGGAATAATGGTGCATCTGCACTGTATTACGCACTTCAGGGAAATCCTCCCTCTGTTTCCCAAGCACAGACAAAGCAATTGAAGAAGTAAGGTCTCAAAACACTGGTCTGCTTAAACACAGGTCTCCTGCCCTCATCTGTGGGAGGATTCTGTAAAATTCATTGCCATGGATGTCCCCTTTTCAGGCCAGCCAATTCAGTGTATTTGTTTATAAAAAGGTTCTGGTATTGGTGATAATCAGTACAAATTAAAATCTGGTGATTGAATTAAACTCGAGAGAAGTTTATTTAGAAAATAATTTTTTTTCCATTAAAGCTTAACAAAATACCATAAATTCTACAAACTCAATACTAAAAATAGAAAACTGAACTTAAAATACTTGTTCTATGAAAACAAGTGCCGAGCCGGAAACAAATTAGGGCAAAAATATTCTTAGTTTTTCCCCTCTTTCATCCAATCAACAAAACCATCCATGATCGATGGATAGGATCCACTGTTTTCATCATAGTTTGTCATGTCTGGATAGCTTACCTCGTTGCAAAACTGGTAAAACGCCTCCCACTGGTCCTTGTTGATTGCCTTATAATCAGTCTGACACTTAAGGTACTCAACAAGTTTAGCAACTTGTGCAGGGAACTTGGAACCTAAGACCATATCCAGCAACTCGCACACGCTCTCCGTCTCTAAAATCCTTTGCATGTCCTCAGTCAAGCAGTACTTGAACGCAAACGAATACAGATCCAGAAACTCCTGACTGAATCCCTCTTTCTTGATATCAGTTTGCAATTTCGTCAGTGCTCTTGATAGATTCTGCATAGTACCAGCTCTCAATGAATCGAAGCCGTTTCGCCATTCAGCCCGTGTAAAGTATCCCATCCTTGAAGCTGACATCTTCCATGCAAGCATTAGTATGCGAACATCAGTATGTGCGATTCCTAGATCCGCACAAAGCCTCTCGATTCCGACCGGCTCGATTGTTCTTGTGGCCTTGTTTGCATATATATTGAAAAGTTGCTCAGGTGATTTCTCATCATCGTGGATGACAATAACCGGAGCTGGAGGAACTTTTGGTTGAGTTTTCCTTGATTTTCTCACCAACATTCTCTTCCAAAACCAACAACAAATATGATTAGCCATGATCTTTTAGGGTTAAACTCAACAACTTTGTTCTTGACCTAAAGAAAGTGGTTTATGTTAATGACTTGTGGTCAGGCCTATATTTATAGGTTTTTTGTGCACGGGAAATTTTAATTGGGTTGGGATTCAATTTCCTAACTTAGTCGGGCTAATATTTGATAATTTCCTAATCCATCGTGGATGAAACCTGTTTTGAGGCATACTGATTTTTTTTGAGGCATACCAAATGGTGACAAAATAGGGTCACTAGATAAAAAAGACCATCACCCCTTATCCATCCATTTTTAATAATGGCAAGTATACCCTTATTTAATTAATTCTAATAATAATAATTAAATTTTAATGATTATGATTAATTAATAATGTTAATTCATTGATTAAGTTAAGTTGGTAATGTTTATATTAGTAGAGAAATCAAAATTTTGAGAGGACGAAGAAGAAAAAAGGAAAACTAGGTTTTTGAGATTATTGTGATTCAAAATGGATGATTCCAAATGACGAAGGAATATCTTTTTTTTTTCTAGTTCTATTCTTCAAAAAATTGAATGTTTACAAACTTTTTCAGAGTTCAACATTAGGTTCGACTGCTATTTTGGAAGAAGAACTTGGCGCGAAGAACAGTTCGGCTCCTAGTCTACAGGCGAACCTTGGGGTCTTGTAAATATATGTGTGGTTCGGCTGATTCGTACTACTATAAATTTCAGCTGAAGCTCCTGGTTTAATGAAAATGGCGAGTTTCAGAGAAATGTTCGGCTAACTTATGTTCAGCCGAACCTTGTAATGCGACTTCCAAAAAAAACTTAGGTTATCAGAAGGTTCGGCTGAACACATAGCGAAGTCGAATCAGCCGAGCTTCAATGAATTCAATAACTTAGCCAAGTCAAAGGTTCAGCCGAAAACCTAGCAAAGTCGAATTTGCCGAACATAATGTTTCCCTGAACTATATCTTATGTTCGGCTTATAATTGATATTCCCAGATCAACCGAACTGATCTTCTGAAAAACAAAAAACGAAGAACAAAGCTAGGTTCGGCTCTAATTTCTCAGCCGAACCCCCTTATGAAAACACTAATTTCATCTAAGAAATCCTATTTTATCAATCAAACGATGTAAAAACAATGAAAAACAAGATGGGTTTGTAGGAAATATCTTCTAATATAATTGGAGAGTAATTGAAATTTGGATTTCGCCTTCCAACGTCACTCAATTGGATTAGCTCTTTACTTTTGTTGAGAACTTGCTTGATTTGTATGGTTAATCGGCGACGAAAAGAAATTTCAACGTTTATGCAGGAAATAGTTCGGCTGCGGGAGATGAGAAGAAGAAAGATTGAAAATGATTTTGATTAGTTTTAGTTTAGGTTTTTAATTTAGTTGAAGAGTAACCTAGTAATTTCATCACGGCTAGGACACCCCTTATAAACATACCTTAGATGGTATCATCATTTAGTATGCCTAAAAAAAATCAGTATGCCTCAAAATAGGTTTCTTATAGATTACAGGTTCTTGTTATAGGCCAGAGTATCCAGGCCCGCCTGTTAAAGCACTGGATTGATCCAGGGGACAGATTAAGACATTAACGTGTTGCAGACACATTATATTCTCTAGCCGTTCTTTATGTTTTTTCTCTTCCCTTTTGTCCCCCGCAACATCGAAGAAACTGATTTAGTAAAGATTGAATCAAATTCATCAAACTAATTCTGATTTACCGATTCTATTTTTGGTTGTGAAATCGATTTAGTTATTTTGATACTATTAACGGTTTTTGATCAATTCCATACTAATCTTGTTGCTTTTTACTGTTGAATGCAATCGAAACAAACATGAACTGCGCTGCTGGTGTTAATAAAGGAGCAAAAATCAACTTCACATGTACTAATCACTTGTTCATGTTAATTAAGAAACACCAATTTTGTTAGTAACAAAAATCAATTTCTGCTATTAACTGTGATGTATTTGTGATGATGTTGACAATGTGCTACGGTGATGCATTTTCTGAACATATTCATTGGTGCATGGATTGTTGTCAGTTTTTGTGAATTGGTTGAGCTAATTCAGGGGATTGGTATGAAGTTATTGTTGTTGCACTAATAGAGTTAGGTAAAAGAAACACAATCTACAGACTGTTGAGGAGTCTTTTTTGTTGTTAGAGCATAATTTTGGGAGATGAGAGTTTGTCAGACTAAGAGGTGTTAGGAACTCAACTCAAGATGCTGGTCGTGATGGTTCAACTTTTTCTTGCATGTATTCGTTGAGGGATCTCGACGTAGGTGGGAATATAGATGGGTGTGTCAACTAGGTTCTTGTTTTTCCTCCTTTGCTTATATTTGTCATTGTGCTGAATCTAAGTTTAGGCTTAAACTGCATTTAGATGCCATGCTATGATCTTGATACTCACTCTTACACAAATAAGATAACTATCTACATCAGTAGTTCAGTACTGCGTAACTATATTTGGGATCAAAACCTCAATTAATTCTATTGAGTTATGTATATGTTACTTTGGACAGGGTTTCAAGGTTACCAAGAAAATCTTATGGAGGCCATCTTCTTGCTGGATTGCTGTTTCCACAAATAGGCAACCTGGTGTTGGGATTTTCATGCCTAATAAACAAGGCCGCGGTGAGCTTTTAGCTCATATTGCTGATATGTAAAAGAATTTGATCTGTCAATTTGTTTTGTTGTGGATTAGGCTATTTACCAAGGCAACAAACATAATAAAATAGTAAAGATGACTAGTTCGAAGAATAGAACATTTACATTATTTGATCTGGGTTATTTGTTGTTAGGTTTCGGGACTTGATTTGTCAGTATACCTTTTAAAACAACTTTGACGACAGTATAGCAAAGAGTTCCTATGATGGAGGAGGTAGTACTGTGTATTTGATCAAAAAGTATTAGAATTATATAGGTCAACAGGTTAACTTTGGATTCAAAAAGCCCAGTAGTTAAAGTGTGTACTTTATCTGTCGAGTTAGTATTCGTTGCCTGTAGTGCACCACACTTATGAGTTTGACTAATCCTGTCTTAGAGCATGGTTATCCATTGTGCAAGATTTATATACTTTGGGGTACTTGAACGTTCTTGGGGTACAAACTATAAAGAAGCCCCCGGATGTTGGCCAATTGCAGATGAACTGAGTGATTTCATTTTGTGATATAACAGTTCACCGGTGGAGATAAATCTGGTCGTAGCCTACCGATGGAAAACCTTGAATTGTTTGGATGCATTACAACAATATTTGCAACTCCTCAGTATTAATAATCTTTTGTTTTCAGGTCTGGTGAATTGAGATGTCTTCGGTTTGTGTGATAGTGGATATAGATGATCATCGAACTTGTGTCTTCGATATCAATATATAACTACTTTAAGAACCTTCGAAAGTTCGGTTCAAAAGAAAACAAGAAACTACATCTTCAGAAGTTTCTGTAAATGCGCAAGTTCTATTATTCAGAATGCATAACCTTAAAAAAAAATATATAAATCATTAACATATTTAAACAAATTCCAAAAGATTTAGTATCACGGAGATTACGCCAAAAAAATGAAAGACAACATAGAGATTCCAAAGAGAAAAATAGAAATGCATGTTAATAGGATAAATCCCTTGCCAATCGAAAATACATAAAATTGTCGGGATTCTGTCTTTGTTGTGGGTGGAAAAGGATCAAAAATGGAATAAGGAATACTTGTTTCCCAAAAAAATTGAGTTCAAGAGTTATGCTCTAAACGATGAAACCTAAAATGAGTTCGAGTCTTGAGGGACACTTACATGATTACTTAAAAAGTCAATTTAGAATTAGTAATTTACAATTAGTAAAAAAATAAATTACAATTAGTAATTTAAGTTGCTCTTAAATGTCCAACAAAGATACAAATTTCTATCGTTAGAACATCTTATATTTGTAACTTTCTACATAGAATATTATCAAACAAATATGGTATATTAGTTTGATTCCTAACAATAATCTTATTTTTCTTCACAATAATAAGAATATGAAGCACTAGAGTCAAAATACGACTCTTTAATGTAATTTTTTAGGTCTCTAATCTCAAAACTCAAGTATCGGGTCTTATATTTCGGAATGACAAATTAACACACATATTTTGAAACCACCACATGTCGTCTCAAACCAAAAATCTAAATGGGAAATTTCAGAATGAGTTTAGAAGATAAGTTCCGTATCTACATATTGCATGTTACACTAATTAAAAATGTCTATAAAAATGTTATGAAAACGAATTCAATTAAGAATAAATTTGCGATCGACGGAAATTTTCAGTAGTGTTATGTAGTTTTTTAAAATAACTTAAAAATATTGTTTAGTGTTCAAAAGTTCTATTGTTTAACACGGATATTCGCGATGCCTAATATCTCTAGTAAAAATATTTGTGCCAAATTCAATTTAATATAACTGATATTTAGTAAACACTACACATGTTAAAAATACTTGTTTTCATCAACAATATTTTTCTATATTAAATATTTGTGAAGAAAAATATTAGTTAAATTACAATCCTAGCTAGTCCATCAAGATCAGACAGAAAATTCAACTCTAAGTATCAATCAACCTAAAATTCCACATATTATATTATATCGTTAAAGTTAATGATTCAATAAAACGAAACAAAAAATGATTCTTACATTGTGTTTTAGCAATCGATTTTATTTTGATCTCTTAGCAAGAGCAAGAAACGTCTTAAAATTATTGGAACAATTGTAGAATTATGCGCAAGATTGTAATCTCTTTCACTAACACTTTAACACGGTGAGGAATATTGTGATACTAATACACTTCATTCTTTCTCATACACTTTTATAAAAAATAATTAGTCCTCGCATATTGTTTTCTTTCAAAAAGAGAAAAGGAACTTATTTTCCTTTTTAGACATAAAAAAGTAAGAACACTCTACTCACTCATTATTTTTATTTTTTTCCTAAAAAAAATCAGATTCTATATTAAAAAATCTTAACACATTTATTCAGATGTTATTATGTGTAATTAACACCATTGAAACCAGAATATGAAACAATCAAAATAATTATATGCAGGATTACTTTCTTTTTAAGAAAAACTTAATTGAAATAAAAAACATATTGATTGAGGTAGATATATGTTTTGAAATATACATTCCAACAAAAAACACATCTTATCTCAAGTACACTATCTAAGCATCAAAGAAAGCAACTTTTGATAGACGTTGAATTGCATTATGCAACTTATTCTCATCCATGCCTGACCTTGTTAGAATAATCGAACACTCGACCTCTTTTGTGAGGTGATTCATTCTAAAACTTATATACACAAAAATCTCAAGAAATGTCTGCTAGAATTTTTGGTTCTAAATTTACCTAGAGAAGGGGATTTAGTATATGAAAATCCTAAGTTTTAATACTGTAGAAAATGTTATTTGCGATCCAGACATGTCGGATGCATCTTTTTGGCGGAACATTTTCACAATGTTTGTCTCAGAAATGGAGAACCTTGGAAACCGGATGCATCAAAGGTCAATGTTTGTTCTTTTTTAAGCAAATAATTTTGTTTTTTGTAGTTAAAATTGGCTTTGTAATATCCAAAAATCGATGTTTGTTTTTTCTTTTAAGCAATTTTGTTGTTGGCAGTAAAGACTGGTTTTGTAATTTCCTAAAAATTCTCCTTGACCTTAACGGGGAGGTCATATCCTGCCCGACGTTGCACCTGGGACCCCCCAGCGTGCAACAAAGAGTGCATTTTAATATTGAGAAAATGAGTTTAATGTAAGGATTTTAAGGTTACTCGGTGCATTTTAAAACGTGTTAACAAATTTCAAGTGCGCACTGATAAATCCCGAGTTAGGATGCAAATTTTTAAATCAAAGGTAGATTATATTGCACTTGTGGTTGAAATTTGTATTAAGTGGCGAAATCACAAAAGAAAATTTCTTCAAGAAATCTTGAGATCCATTTTTTACCTTCATTACTTGCTCTTTGTTTGTAAAGTATAGAGGAGAAGCATAAGTGATCCTCTATTGCCTTACAACTCAGTTACTTACTATGAGAATGTAAGATTATTGAAATAAATGAAAAGATACCAAAAAAATTTAATGCCAGGTTAAAAAAGTTTAGTTACACTGGAAATTTTAGGGTTGGTATTTAAATTCTTGGTTCACAAGATCATTTTTTGACGTAGTAATACATTTATGCTTGGAGTTAAATCTGAATTTGATGAAAAAATCGAGTCATGGTGTAAATTTTGATTGCGAATAAGAACTTTGAGTATATATGCATAATGAGCACTTAAACGATGGGGATGATGAAGTACTCAACTTCTCAATCAAAAGAAATTTGGACAAATTAGAGTGAAATTTATGCAAATTCTAGTGAGATTGTAGGATATTATACAAACAAAAAAAAAGATACGGAGCAAATTTCAAGACGAGCTAACAAGTTTTTGTCACAAAAGAAAATTTGGGATGTAGAATTTTGTGTCACAAGATAATTTTTTTACAAGCAGAGTTGACAAGTTTTTTCCTCACTAGAAAATTGGAGTTTGGATGTATTGAGATTTAGATTCTTGGCTTACAAGATAAAATTTTGGTCCAATAATACATTTATTCTTTAATTTAATTTGAACTTGATGGAAATTTCGAGTCACTAAAAATTTTTGATTATAGATAATAACAGTATTTTGTGTACATGCATGCTTCACTCAAATTCACATCTTCTTCGTTCTCTTGACGGCTTAAGTGAAATTGAATTCAAGTCTTTCAAAGTAATCATATCGATAAAAAAATCGAGTCACAAAGTATGACAAATATATAAGAATATAGTTTGTGTGCATATATATACACACACACACGTAATGACTACTTTCACAATGGGAGGCGGATGAAAAACTCAACTAATCAATCAAAAAAAATTCGGACAAATTAGAGTGAGATATGAGGAAATTTTATTCATATATATTTTTTTTTTGTTTCTATATTGTATGACCACTTTTATGGTTGGAAGCCAATGAAGAACTTAGTTTTTGGGCACTTACAAAGCCAAGGACGAGAGGATGGACCTATATTTAGATTGCATGAGAAAGAAGGTAAACGAACTCGACCAGTTCTCCATTGGGAAACAACCGCGACTGGAAAATAGGCATGCTGGCGCTTTACCATATCTGTCTTCCGTAGTCGAAATTGATACTACTCGGTTCGTTGTAGTTGATTTCCAAGAGTCACCTAGCATCTTCGACGACCATTTTATTCTGGCCCTCGAACACACTATTGGGGGCGAGAAGGTGACTACACAATTGCTAGAAGATACCTGCAACATTGACAGTAATATGGATGTTGATAATACAATGATAGACGATTCATGTGATCCTGTTGTGAACACTTCATACTGGTGGCAGGTTCGACTCCTACAGACGTTATTTTTGCAAAAAATAAATAAATAAAACAACACCATATATGGTTTGACCGAAGTCTGAAGCGTAGACCAATGTTGACCTGTCCGATTTATTGGTCAGACGATTCATACATGCGCTTCGAATCGAATCATGAATTTCTGACTCGACTCATACGATTCAACTCTTGAATCGTACGAGTTTACAAACCATGCCATGGTCGTTTGTTGAGTGGGGTCTAGATATCGTCGGACCACTTCCCTAATCTCTCACCAAATGGGTCGAAGCAGTGGCATTGGTTCATGTTACCAGACATGATGTGAAAAGGTTCATTTGGTATAATATCGTCTGCAGATTTAGAATCCCAAAAGAGTTAGTATTGGACAATGGAAAGAAGTTCGATTCTAGAGTGATTAAAGAATTCTGTATGAACTTGAGTATTCGCCACAATTTCTCAGCTCCTTATTATGCTCAGAGCAACGTGCATGCGGAAGCGACCAATCGTGTTATTATAGACAATCTCAAGAAAAGGCTAGAGAAGGCGAAGGGAAAATGGACAGAAGAGTTCCCATGAGTCATATGGTCCTACTGAACGACCCAAAACTGGATTTTCCCCGTTGACACACGCTTATGGGACTGACGCAGTCATACCCACCGAGGTACATCTCAAGACAACCAAAACTCGTTTTGTCAAATCTGGAAAGAACGAAAGCATACTGGCTTTGGATATAGAGATGCTGGAAGAACATCCACAATGGAAAAAGCCCTGCAACAGTTGGTTCATTACCGGCAGGAAATCAAGATGAGCTATGATCGTAAAGTCAAGAAATGATCATTAAAACCAGGGGAATATGTCTTGAAGAAAAACCGAGCAGCCACAATGGAACGAAATGACCCTAGTAAACCAGAGTTTCGTTTAACCTGCATGTATGGGTATAAAAACTATAATAAAAAAAAAGACCAATTGGATTTTATACATAGGATTAGTTGAGCAAACACTAATCCTTGGATTTTTCTATGAGATATAAATTTCCATCTTCTTGATAATAACTATGTTGCTTCATCCTCTTCTGATGGCTTAGTTAATGGCATTATTAATGACTGTGGCTTAGAAGACATTTGCTATATAGAAAAACACTATACTTGGACCAATAACAATTTAGATATAGGGTCAAAGAAATCAAGAATAGACATGGCCCAAGGTAATATAAATTGGCATATACATTTTCCTAACTCTAAGATCATGCAATTGACAGAAGTAGGTAGTGATCATAGTTCAATAATGCTTGTTACTGATTCCACAGTTCCAAACAGCTGGAAACCTTTTAAATTCTTCTTAACTTGGTTAAATGATGAACATTGTTCTATTGTTATTGCTAATGATTGGAAATCTAGTGTATATGGTTCTCCTGCATTTTAGTTAACCCAAAGACTTCACATTACAAGGAATAAACTTTCTATTTGAAATGAGGAACACTTTGGAGATATTAACCAAAATGTGGATAATCTACAAAAAGAACTAAAGATTCTGCAAGAAAGTCCTCAAGATTCCAATGTACAAGATAGCATCATCAGCATCAACAATGAATTGAACAAATGGCACAAAGTTCAAAGTGACTTCTACCCACAAAAATCTAGAGATAGTTTCATGAAAGAGATGTACTACAACAAAAAATATTATCATAGAAAAGAAAATAAAAGATGAACTATAAATAATATTGATTTCATTCAAGAGCACGATGGAAACTGGCTTCAAACAAGAGATCAGATTTTTGTTCATCTTTCTCGGAATTTTTAACAGATCAGTTCAACATCTAATCTTATTCTTGAAGAATGTCTGTATAACATACTGGCAAAAGAAATCAACGAAGCTGACAACAACTGTCTTACAATTATTCCTTATTCACAAAAAATCTTTGATGCTCTAAAAAGTGTGGAAAATTGGAGTGCACCAAGACCAGAAGGTTTTCAAGATGGATTCTACAAAAGCCAATGAAATATAGTTGGAAATAATGTCCGTTTGATGGTTGATAGAATTTTTGAATCTAAGCATATTTAAAAAATACATAAATCAACAAGACATATATTTCTCTCATTCTAAAAAAAGAAAATATCCATCTGTACAACAGACTATAGACCTATAAGTTTGTGCAATACTTCATACAAGATTATATCAAATATCATAGTGAATAGAATGAAGCCACTGATGTCCAAGATTGTTTCACCTTTTCAAGTTGCTTATGTAATAGGTAGAATTATTCAGGATAACACAATCATTTCACCAGAAATTATTCATTCTATGAAGAAAAAGAGAGGTCAAATAGGATGGTCGGTAATCAAGCTTGACATATCAAAGGTATTTGACATGCTATAGTGGTCTTTTTTATTGAAATTTCTTTAGTATTTTTAGTTTTCGTGAATATTTCTGCAATTTAGCTCACCAATGCATCAGTACTACATCTTTATCAGTAATGCTCAATGGAAGTTTGTGTGAACAATTTACTCCTACAAGAGGAATCAGACAAGGATATCCCCTTTCTCCCTACCATTTTCATATTAGCTATGAAATTTCTTTCTAGGCATCTCACTGCTCCTCAAGAAAACAAATTAATTTCAAGTATTAAAGTGGCTGCAATTTCTCCATCCATTAATCATTTTCTTTTTGCATATGTTTTAGAGCATTGCTTGGTCGAACTCGCAAGCGTTTCTATATCAAGCTTGTTTTTCAAGTTTAGTTTCTAAAATTATAAGTCTTGATTTCTAGTCTACTTATAGTTAAGTCTCGGATTATGATAGATTGTGTAGTTGAGCTTTTGACTTCATGACGTTCATCGATTGAAGACGAATATATACTAAGGAGATCTTATGGAACTTCATCAACAAAAGGTATGTGAAGACTTGAACTCAGCTATCACTCAGAAAGTATATTTCAGATCTATCTCCTTCTTGAGACAAAAGTCGTATAACTATATAGTTTTTAGTTTATACACTTTTGAGATTTCGAGATGAGTTTAACTCGCTTACATATTTCTTGAAATATGTGTTGGTAAGTTTTTGCTTTAAATTAAGTTTATCTTATGTTCTTGACGAAAGTCAAAAGATGATCAAGTGAAAATCACCTTGTAACATCTTATATGATTTGTGTGAGACAGTCATTTGATGTAGACTAAGAATGTTTCGTATTGATCGTTCGATCGCTTGACAATTGCTTTGAAGCTAATAGTTTATGTGAGACAGCTATTCCCATATTCCGAGAATGTTTCAATGATTGAAATAGGATTTTAGAACAATTAACCTGGATATAGCATAGTATGCGTACTTGGATATGTGTTGTCCAATACCGGAACCATGGTATGCATACTCGTGTGCGTACTGTTTGGTTTAGTGAAAGTCCGGTAACCATGGTATGCATACCCGTATGCTTACTGGTTGGTTAATGAAAGCCTGTGAACTTAGTATGCATATCAGTATGAGTACTGGCGTGAGTTTCAAGTTCCATAATTTCAACTGAGTTTGGATGTATGCGTACCTGTTCGCATACTGACGAACCCAAACTTAGTCTGACCACTTAGGTATGCGTACCCGTTTGCGTTCCTGAGTAGGTTAAAGTTCTAAAATCGGTTTTTTCATGAAATAATACATTTATATATAATAAGTAATGCAATATTTTTCAAATAATGGATATAATTTTCATGAATTAATCGATTTTGCTTCGATTGTGTCTTCTATACTTATACGAGAATATAAATAATTGAACAACTCAATAACTAGTTTCATTTGAGTCATTTGTACTAGTTGTGATTGAGATGAAAAAGGTTGATAATAAAGTATTCATATGGCTAACTCTGGTTAACTATTATTAAACCAACCATGTGTACATGTTTAGGTACGGTTACCCATATCTAAGTAAAAGCACATTTCATTTATTTACAACAAGCTAAGTTCTATGTAACGGTTGAAAGATATTAGATTGAATCTAATCAGGTTTTCATCTAACAGTGAATATTGAATGCTTCGTTACCAAGGTAACTTAGATTGTAGATCCTGATTTTAAGACTATGTAAAAGAGAAGTCTAGCACTGGGAAACCTAATCCCGACAGCTCCTGTGTGATAGTAGTTGCGACTTGATAGGCTTTGAAAAGGTCCTAAAAATTATCCCCGGCCAAAAACTTGGTGGGCCCGGAAAAGGGTATAAAAATTATCCCCGGACAAAAACTTGGTGGGCCCGGAGATATGTATAAAATTAAGCGCAATAAAAACGGGGGCCTACAGTAATACCGCAAGTGCACGGTCGTCAGTTGTAGCTCGTGCAAGTACGGGTCGATCCACAGAGATCGGGTGTGTTTTGTAGTGTTTCTAGCTATTTTAGGTTCTAGTTGCTTATTGGGCTATGAAGCCTTTTGGCTTAAATTGGGCTTTGAGTACTAATGGGTTTGATAACAATAAAATGAACTGAGCTTGGGCTCAGTTGGTCTTTGAAGTGTAAATGGGCTTTGATTGAAGTTGGCTTTGGCTTTAGCCTATCAGTACACTAGGCTTTGGCTTTAAACTTAGGCTTGGGCTGAACTGGGCCTTTTCTTGTTCTGAACCTATTTCTGGGCCTTAATGAACTAAACCTTGGGCTTTGTACCTTTGGAATTGCACTGGGCCTTGGGCTTTAAACCTTTGGTTTCAATGAACTGAATTGGGCTCAGCTTTTGAAGTGAGCTTTGGGCTCAGTTGGCTTTAGCCTTATTCCTAAGAATGAACTGTGAGCTTTGGGGAGGAAGCAGCAGCAGCAGCACAAGTGCTGCACAGCAGCTGCACAAGCAGTGCAAGTAGTAGCAGCAGGGCAAGTGCAAAAGAGACAGCTGCAGAGCAAAAGCAACAGCAACAGCAGCTGCAGCAGCAGTGTAGCAGACAGCTGCAAGGGAAGTAAACAGGGCAAAACAAGGCAATGAACAAAATTAAACAAAACAATGACTAAACAGCAAAGAAAGATGATAAAACAAACCAAGGCCTAAGGCCAAGGGCAGGGATGTGGAGAAGCTAACAGAGCAAGGCTAAGGCATTCTTCTAGAGTGGGAAGAGAACTAGCTTGCTCATTGTCACTAGTGAGCACTAGTTTCTCCCAATGCTCAATCAAATCAGTGCAACCTAAGCATACAAAAAGAATGGCAAGATAATCAGCTTGCTATGAGCACTGATTTCTTCCATTACTCAATCAGTTCAATGCTTCAAAGGTAACTAGCCTAGCATACCATCACTTCATGATAATGAATTGAAACACAGTGAGCATTTAAACTAACAAAGGCACATTAAACAGAGTAAACACTTAACAGGATTAACATTAACAGGAACATAACAGGAATAACTTAGGATGGCAAAACAGGAACAACACATATAAACAACACACATTAACAGAACATGAGCAGTGCATGAAACAACACAAAATTGAAGAGAAAAACAACATTAACAGAACATAGCAAACATGAACATAAATGAAATTGAACTTGAAAATTAAAAACATTAACAGGACATGAAAGTCCTGGATGCTGGCTATTCCAAGCATACCCTCTCACACACACCCACAGTCCCAATTTATACCCAATTACAAGTTAGGGTTCTTCCCAAAAAATCCCTAAAATCAAACAGAAATTAGGTAAATTGTTTCTACCTAATTTGTCAGTACAAATCAGACCCATATCTTCTAATACTCTCCCTAACAGAAAATTAGGGTTCTTTAATAAATTCCCCCAAATCAGAAAATTTAGGGTTTGGTAATTCTTACCCATAGTGATGTGATTACACGCTACTGACTTCGACCCACGCCTCTAATTGTTCTCCTAATGTTATCCACGCCTCCAATTGCAACTTTATTTCACCTAATTTGTCAATTTCACCTCTAGGGTTCCTGACATGGGAGAGGCGTGAAATTGAGTGATTAGGAGGACATAGAGTTGGTGAAAGGGGAAGTAATGATGTGGGTTAGGGTTTTTGAGTGATTTGAGAGCTCGTATTGAGCTGGTGGTGGTGGCAGATGGAGTGGGTGGCGGAGCAGGTGGTGGTCATGGGGTTTGCAGTGAAGAAGAGGGGAGGAAGAAGAAGGAGCCCGATAGAAAATAGGTTAGGGTTTGTTTGGTTTTTGGGTATAGGTATTAGGTTTTTAGAGTGTTGAGCGGCTTCATCAAATTTTGATGTTCTGTGACTCTGAGCTGCGGGATGCGGAGATGGTTGGTAGATCTAACGGTGAGATGAGAGATGAATCGATGCAACCGTTGGATTTTGAAACACAACGAAGTCAACGGTGTTAGATGATGTTAGGTACTGTAGTGTTAAGCGGAAGTATCGAGATTTGATGCGCAGGCAAAGAAGCGACCGTAGGATCTAAATGTGATCTAATCTGAAGGCTTGGAATTTAAGCGCTGTGGTGTTTGGCATAGACTTCAGATTTTGATGCTCTATGAAGGAGCGACCGTAGGATGATGAGTTGGATCCAATCTGACGGCTGAGAATGGAGGCGGTTTTGGTTATAGAAAATGGGTTTGGGTAAGGGTTTTGGGCCTTGGGTATGCCAAGTCCATATCTTCTTTAAGAGCAATTCTTCCTTCTTGAGCCCATTTCTAGTCTTTTGGGCTTATGCGCACCATTCTTCGCGGCTTCCTTGCGTAATTTCTTCCGGCTTTTCACTACTCTTCAGCTCTTTTCTGCTCCGCAAGTCATCCAGACATTATTTATTACCTAAAAATGCAAAATTAAGTAAGAAAAATATTTATTCTTGAAAACAATGAAAATACAGAATATGGGATAAAATGTAGAATTAATGCACAAAAGATGAGTTAAAATGCCAACAAAAAGGGATAAATATATACGATATTAGGCACTCATCACGACTAGAGTCGATTCTCCTTTAACCTTAGGTTTTTCTCAAAATCTTGTAGGTTAACGACTTAAAGACTTCATTGGTATTGTGAATCCAGACCCAACTATTTTCTCTGTAGTTGCATGTTCTGATATTTCTTTATCCTATCTTGTTTGAGTACTATCTTATCTAAGATTTTCTCGAGATTTAATCTCCGATAGGTAAGATAAAAAGTAGTCACAGACATCTTCGTCTCGTCGTTTGCGATTCTGCAACATCTTGTTTCGCTACCATACGATTAAGATTGTTGTGAGGTGATTGATAACTCTAGGCTGTTCTTCGGGAATATAAGACCGGATTATCAATTGGTTCCTGTTCACCTTGATTATTATCAAAAGACGGAACAAAACTCGCTGCTATTTCTTTGGGAGACAGATTTATCTATTCCTATAGACTTTTCTGTGTGAGATGAATTTGTTTATTAAACTTCGACTTTGTGTCGTAGCAACTCTTGGTTGTGGGTGATATCAGCTAATGGAATCATGTGCGCAGAGTCCTGTTGGGATTAAGAGGCGTAAGGAACGCAATTGTACCTTGATCAGTGTGAGATTGATTAGGGATCAACTACATTCCAGTCTGAAGTTAATTTGCAATACGCTAGAGTCTGTAGCGTACACTAACAAAATTTCTAGTGTCTGTTATTTCTTTTCCGCGTTATATTTGTTTATATAATTGAAATATCACAGGTTGTGCGTAAGTTTAATCAATTAGATAATCCAACCTTTGATTGTTGATATTTCGTATTTGGTACCGTTCAAGTTGTTTCTCATACTAATTAGGCTCACAGATTTCTATCTGTTCTATTGCAGATTTACTTGAAAAACCGAGATATAACTCTTGGATATATTTCCATTGATTGAGACTGACTGTCTAGTTGATTCTCTTGGAATTATATTGGAGTTAGTCCATACAGATTTCTTGAACGAATTATTGGATGTGGTTGTTGTACCCCCGGTTTTTACAAGATGACTGCTTGATTTTTACTCAGGTTAATCCTTCTTTAGTCAACAATCTTTTGGATCTACTTCATAGTTTCAGTTCACAATCAGATAAGGTTACCAACTTTGATAAATCTCAAATCATTTTAGCAAAATGACTAAGCCTGAAGTGGTTGAAGCTGTCACAAATATTCTTGGTGTCAAGACAATGAATTCTAAGGAGATATATTTTGGTTCACTTCTCATTGTTCATCACTCTAAACAAGAAACTTTCAAAAGTATCAAAGAATGTTTTGAATCAAAATTCTCCACTTAGTCTTCTATCAGTCTTTCTCAAGATGGTAGAGGGACCATGATCAAGCATGTTTTTAATGCTATTCCAGTGTATCAAACGGTACCTTTAAGTTACCTAATAATCTCATAACTCATCTCACCACAATAAAAAGAAAATTCTTTTGGTGTCACAAATGTAACAGGGGTTCAAACCCAATTGCTTGGCATAATGTATGCACATCTAAAGACATAGGTGGCCTTGCCTACAGATATTTAGAAAAGCTCAACTTAGATATTCTCACTAAGTTAGGTTGGAGGATATATGATGAATCAAGTCATCTCATGGTTCAAATTTTGAGCAGCAAGTACTTCAAAACTAAGGACATTATTCATCAAAATAGAGAAGCAAAAAACTGCTCTCAGCAACATTACTTCATGGAGATCAACAATGGTGGAGATACAAAAATCTGGTTAGAAAAATGGATCCCAGGTACCATCCTCCCATTCCTCAAAATGAAATTCAGATTTTATGGAGAAGTTGTTGAGATCATGGTGCCAAATACAAGTCAGTGGAATATAACCCTAGTGGATCAGTTATTTGATTCTGATACTTCAAGAAGAATACAATCTCTCTTCATTAACAAAACAAAGAAGGATGTCATGATCTGGATGCCTGCTAAAGATGGCAAGTTTTCAGTCAAAAATACATACAAATTTCTTACCATGTCAGATAGAGAAGTTCAAGTAAATGGAGTGGCAGTCAATAACACAGTTTGGAGAAAATTTTAGAGATGCAACACAGCACATAGGATCAAGTTATTTTCCTGGAAGTGTATCAGGGAACTAAACTCTACCAAGCATAGTCTAGAAAAATATAATGTGGACATGCATGCATACTCATTGCGATATATGTGGTCATTATAATGAAACTATGGAACACATTATTTTTGACTGTAGGCATGCAAGGAAAGTCTGGAAAGAGATCAACATTAATATTGATTCAGTTAGACAACATAGTCAATTAGTTTCGTAGTAGGTTTTAAGTTGGTTCTCTAACAACTCAACTATTAGAGAACAACTGTTATACACCTTCATGATAGGAGCTTGGATGATTCATGCGATGTTGTCTTTCAGGGAATATCTCTAAACCCTAAAACTTCAATGCATAATATACAATATTATTTATCTCTACATCTGCATGAATCTTCTCATAATTTAAATGTTGATGCATCTTTTGATCTAGACAGTAACCAACTTGGTACCGGTCTTGTTTTGCGAGATAATGTCGGAAACTGCAGTGGAGTCAAAGGGAGTTACACAAATGGAGCATTAAGTGTAGAGGCAAGAGAATGTATGGTAGTACGAGAGGCTCTATATTGGACAAAGGAAAATTAGCCGAACAATAATCATATTGAAGCCGACGCAGAGCTTGTCATACAATCTATTACTGGAAGCACTTTGCTAGTTCAATGGGAGAATACAAACATGATAAAGGAAATTAAACACTTTATCTATAGCTTTAATAGTTGTGTTTTTACTTTTGTTGGTAGAAAAGACTATCAAGTAGCAGATTCTATAGCTAAATCAGTCAGAAAGTCAACTTTAAGTATTGAAGCATCTGAGTCATTCAATCCTGTGCTTTGTAGTCTTCTAGCAAAAGATATGCAAAACAATATCAGCTAAATCTCACTAAAATTCTTTCTGATAAAAAAAAAAAAACTTTAATATTTTTGAATAAATAAGGACCAAACGGAACTCCCCTTTTGTTGGTGGACCAAACTAACTTGGGACCACCTAAAAAAAGACCAAACAGTTATTTCCCCTACGGTGAAAGAGAACCCAATGCTGAATTTGCAGCATGGTTAACAGATATATACAAAGAGTATCACAGAGTTTACATCAAGAAAAAGAATCCAAAGAGCAGAAAACAGAGATGCATTTAAACAGAAAAATCCCCCAAAATACATAGAATTGCCGGGATTGTATCATTTAGCCAAGGGTGGAGGAGGATCAAAAGTGGATTGGCGACTTGCTTCCCCATAAGGCTTGAGGGATGCTGAAAATGCACTAGAGTTCACTACAAGAAAAACTGGATTAAGCAACCAGGCAGTTTTGGTTGCAAAAGCACATATTGAGTCGCACTAACCCTTAGAGCGACTTAATTTGGCTCTCGCTCTTGACTCGCAAAAGGTGGGATCTCTATAGGTCTAGAGCATCTAGGCACTCGCTCTAAGAATGTTTCAACTACCATCAGCGATTAACTAATATGCTTGCTGTCAGTTTATTCCAATTATCGTTGATCAAGTCGCTCTAAATATGCTTCAACTGCCATGAGCGGCCAACCAGTATCATTGCTCTAAATTTATTTCAACCATCTTAGCGAGTAACATGTTACGTTGACAAAGGTTTAGAGCAACTTAACTGACTAATAATAAGTTGCTCAAGGGTATTGGATATACAAGATTTTAGTCGGTACAAACTTTCAACTTGTCTGATTTGTCTGAAATTAATTGCTCATTACACAAAATGTTCCTGTTCGTTTAAAGGCTTCCGACCAATTTTGACTCGGCTGAATAAAAAATGAAATCATAATTAACACAAAAATCAAATACAAAACAAACTAAATGAAAAATTAATTTAATTTACTATCATTAAATTCAATTTACAGCATCAATTGTTAATCAGGAAAACTACAATCTCATTTTACAAAAATTAAATAAAAATACAATCTCATTTCTTTAAAAAAACAAATTACAACCTCTTCAACATACTTTAATTTTAACACCATCGATACAGCTACTTAAAGCTTTGAAGGCTACATCACGCTTCTTCTGAAACTCACTCAGATTCATACTGTTGCGACCTGATACCGTATTTTCTAGATCTGGTTTTGATGTCAAAGTTTAGGCTGCAAAAGTAGAAGGATACCCAAATTAGTTGACATTAACACTGCTTGTAATCTCTCATCTGTAGTTGTGGCTGCAACCTCCACCATCACCTTGTTATTCCATATGCTGCTTCACCATCTCACCCTTGACTGTAATATGCTACCTCCAAGACCATCAACATCAGCACCTAGTAACTGCTCAGCCATTCATAACATCAAACCCCCATCAAATTCTGAATCAAAACATCAAAAACAAGTACAAGGATTAAGGAAGAAAGAGTGAAAAATCAAAATACCCCAAATTGAATCCAGTAAATTCAATCAAAAATCCCCAAAATCCAACATATACAGACAAAGATTAACAAAATCAAAGTTTGAAAACCACACAATCCAACCAAATCGAATCCAGATCTTGGGAAAAAATAAGAAAAAACAAAAAAATGAATTGCAGGTCGTAATTGAAATAAAAAACCAAACCCTGAGTAGTAAAAAGGATATGTCGATCATAACTCTAAGGATTGTAGGAAAAATTGAAAGAATAAAGGAACCCTACCCATAAGTAAACCAATTCCTTCCGATTCACTTCTCCGCTGAGTAACTCCACAAAATCCTCACTAATTCATTCCGATTCACTTCTTCTCTGATTTAAATCTAAACCCATTTAATTCACGACATCAAAGTTAAAATCATAACCCCACATCGAACCAGCAACTGGTAGCAGCACAATTCATGTCTACTCTGAGTCTGTGTTCTTCCCGACCAAGACCTAACCTAACCTAGGGGAACCATAGAAGGTAAATGGTTTGATTTTATGTAAAAGAATTAGGGTTTTTGAAGAGATTTGGTGAATCAGGTGAGGAGAGGGAGAGGAGATGGCGATGATGAGTAAAGATGGGTTGAGTGAATTAGATTTTCTCAAGTAATGTCGTCGTTCGAAGAAGAGCAGAGAAGATGAAGATAGAGCAAAACAGATAGAGTTCGAGTGGTTGGGAGGGTTTGGTCGGTGAATGAAAATGATGGACGGAGTTCGTTGGATCCAACCATACGGATTGAGAGAAGAATCTGACAGTTGAGATTGTATTTGTGATGCTCATACGGATTGAGAAGCATTTGTGTTTCTTTTGTGTTAATACGAACTCATGTTTTCGGTTTAATTATCAACCTTTAACATGAAAAAAAATCCAAAAAAAATATAAATAAATTTAGAACATTGTTTCCGACATTCTGATATAAAAAAATCCAAAAAATGTATAAGAATGAATCGGGAAAATGAAAAATGAAATCGATAATTGGTGTGTTTCTTTGTGCTTTCTCTTTGTGCTCCGGGTTTGAATTTCGACTAGTCATGAAGTAGCTTTAGTTCACACTGGTAAACTCAGGTTATAAGATTACTAGAGATGGACCACGAAATTCATGATGGTTCAGACTTCAAACTTAGCTGGATACATCATCAAAATCGATAAATATGAAGGTCAGTGTTGATTCGAACTCCAAATGTGGTATAACAACATACAAACCATGATCCAAGAACCTATGGGAGGTTTTCTGACTTCAAACTTAGCATGATACACCATCGAAATCGATAAATATGAAGTTTAGTGTTGATTCGAACTCCAAATATGGTATAACAACATACAAACTATGAGCCAAGAACCTCCGGGAGGGTTTATGACTTCAAACTTAGCATGATACACCATAGAAATCGATAAATATGAAGTTCAGTTTTGATTCGAACTTCAAATATGGTATAACAACATACAAACTATGAGCCAAGAAGCTCTGGGAGGGTTCCGACTTCAAACTTAGCATGATACATCATCTAAATCGATAAATATGAAGCTCAGTGTTGATTCGAACTTCAAATGTGGTATAACGGAATACAAACTGTGAACCAAGAAGCTTCGGCAAGGTTCTGGCATATTGTATGCATACGATCGTAACCTGGCCGTGAGTGGACTACTATAAGTGCATCTACTTCGTACGAACGATGAATTCATCCATTTACAGGTAAGATTCCTTCGGAATATACCATGAAACGTTAAACAAACCATGTTATGGCATATTGTACGCATACCTTGTCTCCGAGATCGTAACCTGGCCGTGAGTGGACTACTATAAGTGATCTACTTCGTACGAACGCTGAATTCATCCATTTACAGATAAGATTCCTTCGGAATATACCCTGAAACGTTAAACAAACCATGTTCTGGCATATTGTATGCATACCTTGGCTCCGAGATCGTAACCTGGCCGTGAGTGGACTACTATAAGTCCATCTACTTCGTACGAACGATGAACTCATCCATTTACAGGTAAGATTCCTTCGGAATATACCCTGAAACGATAAACAAATCATGTTCTGGCATATTGTACGCATACCTTGGCTCCGAGATCGTAACCTTATCGTGAGTGGACTACTATAAGTGCATCTACTTCGTACGAACGATGAATTCATCCATTTACAGATAAGATTCCTTCGGAATATACCCTGAAACGTTAAACAAACCATGTTCTGGCATATTGTACGCATACCTTGGCTCCGAGATCGTAACCTGGCCGTGAGTGGACTATTATAAGTCCATCTACTTCGTACGAACGATGAATTCATCCATTTACAGATAAGATTCCTTCTGAATATATTTCCTGAGTTTAAACAAGACAAGCTTTAAAATTTGGAGTTTCAGTATAGATATAAAATTTGTAAAATCTGACAATGATTAGCGCAGAATCAAGAATCACATGGACCACCACCCCATCCAATGATCACAAATTTGTTCCGAGAATCTTTTTGTCCAATATCGACATGCTTCACTTTCTTTCGGATTCCGTCGGTTATTACAATTTTCTATCATTTCACCCGTTATCTATCAATCTTATCCAATATCGCTCGACTTCACTATATATTTTCTGGGATGGGTTTATATGGTTACCTATCGACTCAAGCCAAATTTCCATCGATTTCACTTACTTTTGTTTGTTATCTGTCATTATTACCTAATATCGATCGACCTTATTCATTTTCTCTCGAATTCCATCGATTTTCTTCAGTTATCTATCATTTCATCGAATGTCCATCGTCCTTAAACAATTTCACATGTTATATAACAAATACAGCTTGACCCCATTAGATTTTTCATGGATTCCATGATACATATCGATTTAAACGGATTTTTCATTTGTAATTTGTCATCTTACCTTATGTCGGTCAGCATTACTCAATTTCTCCCGGATTTCATTGGTTTCTCCGGATATCATCAATGTAACCTAGTATCCGATGATATCAATCATTATCATCCGTATTTTACTACCCGATATCCGTTTTTTACTAAGATCCACACATACTTAGGAATGGATCTATATGATTTTAGCCCGACCAATAGGAAAACCAAAGATTGTGTAATGAATTAGAGATGGATCTGTATGGTTTAAACATATCCAATGAGAACCAAAGACTCAAATCAATTTGAAAGGGATCCGTATGATTTTAACGTGGCCAATGGGAATCCAAAGACTCTAATCATGCGGATTACCAACTTGTCCGATAGAGGCAAAACTGCCGG
The DNA here is from genome assembly GCF_003573695.1 of Papaver somniferum. Classification (NCBI taxonomy): domain Eukaryota; kingdom Viridiplantae; phylum Streptophyta; class Magnoliopsida; order Ranunculales; family Papaveraceae; genus Papaver; species Papaver somniferum. The sequence continues at coordinate 29,832 of NW_020620492.1, read as the reverse complement.
AAAATATTCCGGGGGAATTTGATTTAGCGGGAATGTCGGCAAATATTCCGGGGGAATTTACCTTCCCATATTCTCAAAAGTATACCAACTAAATGATCCTTGGAAATATTTGCAAGTACGCATCCCGGACTTCAACTGCCTTCGCTAGTACGCATACGCATACGGGTATGCATCCCGGACTTCAACTGACTTCGACCGAGCAATGCTCTAATAGGTTTGTCTTAAGATATTTGTGATGTTTTAGATGCTCGAATTGGAGGCAACGGTGGTTGTTAATGAATGGAAGTTGGTGGCTCGATGTTGTGTTCAATATTGATTGTATATGGGGTTGTATCTTGCAGTGCAGATTGATTCTGAAGTTATTGAGACCATGAAGAATAATCAATGGCTCTATTAGCATACATTTGAACGAAATTAGAGGGATTTAACTCAATCGAATTGTTTGTTTTTTTTTTCAAAACCCAAAATGAAATTAGATTTCAATTGTTGTTTTGGATTGATTAGGATTTAGTTTTGACGGAAATTGAAAATGAGTTTCGATTAACGATTTTTGTATTTGTTAATAAAGTGATTATGATTTTGCATTTGAATTTGTGTTAGAATAATTAAATTTTCTGTAAGAGTTAATTTAGTTTTTCCATCTTTTTGACATCCCATATCCTTTTTTTTTGTGTTGGTTGAAATAATTCATAGGCCCCAATTAAGTGGCCCCAATTTAACCAGGATAAAAAAGGTCATACTATAAGTGAAAAGAAAAGAAGAAAAAGAAAATCTCGTAATAGTGCATTTGCAAAAATAAAAATACAATGAAAATGGCCTAGAGATATTTTTCTCCCGAATCTTATGTTTCTTTTTTTTTATATTAAAGTGAATATGTATGGTGCCAATAGAAAAATAAGGTTTTAAATCGGATGAATATAGTGCAAGCACAGAAGTTCACACAGATTACTTCATTATCAAACGGTGCAAATATTGACGCGTCAATTTTAATTTTATGTTTGAAGCTAATCTGTGTGGTATACAATTGGCCAATAGAAAACCAAAACTTTTGATCGGACCAATATATTGCAAAAACGAGAGTTCACACGAATTGCTGGCTTATCCAACGCTGGAAAAATTGCCTCGTCAATTTTCATTTAGTGAAAAAAATTGGGCAAAAATGTTAGGCGGCAATTTTGGCGGAACAATTTAAATTAGGCGGCAAAGTTCAACTTGGTTTGAATTAAAGCTTCCTTCTCGTGGAAAAATTCCCACCACTTGTGTATAGATCCAAGAAAAACTTGGTAGTGGTCTAGTTGACTGCTTATCCTTCACGTGTGTGATTAAGGCTGCACAGGTACCGGTTCGGACCGGGTTTTTGTTGGAACCGGTACCTGTACACGGAGTTGACCGTTTCCTCAATTTGAGTATCTGTATCTGTACATGGACTTGTACCTGGACTTGTACCTGTACCGGTAAGACCGGTCCGGTTCCAGACGGTACCGGGTATTTACCTGAATATTGAAACACACGGGCTAACAATAAACTAACTTAACATATAAAGTTCAACATTACAACTGAAGTTCAAAATAACAAAGGTACATGTACCTGTACCTGTACCAGGACCAGTACCTGTACTTGTACCTGGAGTTGAAGATGAGACTAAACATAAAAGGGACGGGTAGGATGTAATATCTTAAAAGATATCAATGACTCTAATTTATCGGGTTTTTCGGTTCGGGACAGACCGGGAATAGCCCAGAACCAGTACCTGTATCGGTCTATATCGGGTATCAACATTCAGAACCGGTACATGTACCGGCTACTCCGGGTCTGGGTCGGTACAAGTCCGGGTTTTTCGGGTCCAGACCGGGTCTTGTGCAGCCTTATGTGTGATTGGAAAGATTGTTTTCTGAACATGGGGACCAAATGGTACAAAGTAACAACTAACAGTGTTTCAATGGGATGATCCTTGTATCTTGGAAACTTTACTCACCAAAAAACTAATTCTTTTTATCACATAACTAATTTGAACCTATTGATGATGGTTCCGAAAATGAATGCTAAATTTTCAAAGGGATGATATCCTTGTATCCTCGAAATAAATCTTAATTCCCCAACATACTGATTCTTTTTATTACATAACTAAATTTAGAATAGCTAAAACAAAAAGCTTAGCAAAAAAACACAAGATTTAAGATCTGACTTTTCTTTGAAACTGTGGTGTTGAGATACAATTGTACCTACCAAATGTTTTGAATTGCTGGCCGACTGTGCTTCAAAGCAAATAGCGACTCAAGCATTTTTGTCGTTGCCGTGGATGGCTTGAAAAAGTGATGTACCAACCCAACACCTTTATTGGTCGCTACGGAATAGTGGAAATAAATTTTAAGCAGGCAAACTGTATAGTGGTTGCAAACATTGTTGCTTGACCATTAGAGCGACCAAAGTTTTGGGAGCTTGCTAAGATTTTGGTCGCTTAATCCATGTTTTCTTGTAGTGGTTATTCTCTAATCAAGCGGCCGAAAGGGGAGTTTAGGTATAGGGGAATATCTTCGCCATTTCAGGATAAGAGGTGTTTCCTGACAATGTAAGTATGGAAGGTGTAGAGTAATGCAGCTAGCAACGCAGCCAAAACAGATAAGATCGTCAACTTGCCAAAATCCTGAGAGATGCATTATCAATGAGAAAACAACTTATTGTTAGTACATTGCAATAATGCATATTGGTATAATCTTGAGAGTTTAAGCTGGCCTTGAGAAACTCAATTGGGAATGCGGATGCTGATATACCTTTGGGTTAGAGATGATTATACCCATAACATAAGACAAGAGATTCACCGAGGACTGCAGTGAGTTTTGTACTCCTCCAACGATCCGTTTCAGGAACTTCATCCTACCAAAAGATTGACAATGTAAAGCGACTTTGAAAAAAATGAAGTACATAGATGAGAACTCCATCAAATTTAGCCAAACAGGGAAGCATGGAAGCCTCATTGCAATAAGCTAAACTACCTGCACTTGTTGCGTAACGGACAAATCAAACATATATAACCCAATTTGCCATGTGGCACCTCCAGCCATCAGCATCCACGCGGAGACATTGCTGTTTTGAATCCATACAGAAGCAAAGCATAGTAGCAGAAAGCTCCACTACAATCACAAGTTTATGTTTAGAGATTTGGACCTGCAGATTCTCATTGACTACTAACCAGTAACATGGATACCTGAATCCAGATAGCCCACAATCCTGTTCGCAGAGTGGAAATACGTGCGTGTAAGAATGGGTACAAAAGAGTTGCAGCAATCCCAACTATACCGCTGATTCTGCGCACTATGCCAACAATATAAGCAGGAATTCCCTTCCACACCAATGTATCTGTCATTAACGGACCAAAGCTGCAAACAATGCAAATCATAAAATGTTCAAATTTTCTCAAAGGACTCAAGATCTTGAAGCAGAAGCTTAAACTAGAAAATGAAGAACCGCACCCAGACTGAATTTTGTTACCTGAGGATATTATAATAAAGTAAGCATACACAGCTCTTCCTGGTAGTAGTACATCTTGTTGCAAGTACACAATCCAAGCATCAAGAAAAGTTGCTTTCGATAGACGTTCTATGTTCTGCCTCCAACTGAATACTTTAAATGGCGAAGTACTTCCTAAGTGAGAAACCAAGACCTTGGTGTCAGTTGACATAGATGGACTTCTTTCAATTTGGTCCCTTTGATTAGATCTAGCTTTTCTCTTTTCATCTGGAGGCAACACATGCACTTGTATGCCCCATCAAAAAATGCCCCCATTAGAAATTTATCCGTGCATAGGATGGGATACTATGGGAGAGAACACCATAGCTTAATTTCTTCAAACTTCTCGTAAATTTTTGGGTCAAGCGGAAAATGGAAAACTATAGATGCATATATATATATTATTATTATTGATGATGAAGTATTATCAACTGAAATGTTGCCTCTCTCTTTTTTTTTTTCTTGATTTAAGCAAATTAAAAAGGTAGAGTATTGCAAAGATTCCATCAAGAAAAAAATATAGATGCATGTTAACAAAAAATAATCCCTGCCAACTGATGGAATTTTTAATATAACTATCGTCATCAGAAACTAATTAACAACATTTACATATAAAGTAAATCTAAACTAAAATAATTTGTAATAATTTTTTTAAGATCTTAGATCAAAGCTTATACACTTACCGGATATAAATTGACTAGCTTTCCCAAGTTTATGTTTATTGAGCAGCATATAAACGTAAGTTTTAAGGATTCTTATTATGACCAAGAAATGACTCCCTTTTTTAATTTGTTTCTTCCATTTCTCATTAGCAATAAACCTTGTCGATAAGCACCTAAATTCTCCCGGATGATCAATAATAATCATAAAATTAGATTGTTCAACTTCCTGAATGGAAATAGTTATTGATTGTTTCCTTGAAAAGTGACAAAGAATGCCTAAAGAACACAAAGGTTTTATTATATCTTTTCTATCAAAAACTTCAAAACAACAGAGGTTTTGCCCTCTGCAACCAACTCGAAAACATAACCAACACATTAAAACGCCAACGCTAAATTTGCAGCATGGTTAACAGATTTACACAAAAGGTAGAGAGTACCACCAAAGAGTTTCCATCAAGAAAAAGAAAGAGCAAAAACGGAGATATATTCTAACAGAAATATCCCCTGCTAATTGAAATGCATAGAATTTCCTGGTAGACGAGGATTTGCTTCCCAGTAAGGCTTGAGGGATGCTGAAAATCATCCAACCAAAGAGATCGAAAAACTGCTAGCGGGATATAAGACCGATGACTGAAAGGAGAAATTAGATGTAGAAGGAATTTGCAGGACAAGAATGTGGTGCAGCCCCAAATCTCTTGGATTGTTTTTGCCATTTCAAGATAAGAGGTGTTTCCTGACACGATAAGTATGGAAGCTGTAGAGTAATGCAGCTAGCGTCGCAGCCAAAACCGATAAGATCGTCAAATTCCCAAAGTCCTGAGATAAATATCGTTATCAATAAGAGAAGAACTTGATGTTAGTATTTGCAGTCACATCTTGGTACAATCTTGAGATTTTAAGCTGGATTTGAAAAACTAAACTGGGAATGCTTAATTGTAAAACAGTATACCTGTGGGTTTGAGATGATTATACCCATAACATATGACAAGAGATTCACCGAGGACTGCAGTGAGTTCTGTACTCCTCCAACGATGCAACGATCCGATTCAGGAACTTCATCCTACCCAAATATTGACAATGTAAATGTAAAGCGACATTGAAAATAAAAAAGTACATAAAAGAGAACTCTTATCAATTTAGGCAGACTGAAGCATGGAAGCTTCATTACATTAAGCTGAACTACCTGCACTTGTTGGGTGACGGACAAATCAAACATATACAACCCAATTTGCGATGTGGCACCTCCAGCCATTAGCATCCATGCGGAGATATTGCTGTTTTTAATCCATACAGAAGCGAAGCATAGTAGCAGAAAGCTCCACTACAATCACAAGTTTATGTTTTAGACATTCGGACCAAATTCTCATTGAGTCATTAACAACTAGTAATATGGATACCTGAATCCAGATAGCCCATAATCCTGTTCTCAGAGTGGAAATACGTGCGTGTAGGAGTGGGTACAAAAGAGTGGCACCAATCCCAACTACAGCGCTGATTCCGCGCACTATGCCAACAATATAAGCAGGTATTCCCTTCCACACCAAAGTTGCTGTCATTAACGGGCCAAAGCTGCAAATAGAATAAGTCATAAATGCTCATAGACTCAAGATCTTGAAGCTTAAACAAAAGAGAAAAGAACCGCACCGGACCAGATTTTGTTACCTAAGGATATTATAATAAAGTAAGCATACAGCTAATCCTGGTAGTAGTACGTCTTGTTGCAAGTACACAATCCAAGCATCAAGGAAAGTTGCTTTGGACAGACGTTCTATGTTTTGTCTCCAACTGTATACCTTAAATGGCGAAGTACTTCCTAAGTGAGAAACCAAGACCTTTGTGTCTGTTGACATAGATGGACTTCTTTCTACTTGGTCCTTTTGTTCAAATCTTGCTTTTCTCTTTTCATCGCTTTCGCTTAGAGCTGGAATTCCATCATACACAGAATTTAAAAGCCAGTACTGTAACCAAACGGATGTAACGTTCCATATTGCTAAAGCCACTGCAGATGCCTCAACTGATATAAAACTGATTATGAAACCAGAGGCAACGGGGGCAAACAGTTTGCAGCTTAAATCGATACGTCTAATAACTGAATTCATGTTTGATAATACTTTGGGAGGTTCGCCTTTTGCGATGACTATGACCCTGTTGTATCAGTATATTTTCAGTAACGGAGACGAAGAGGTCAAATGTAGAAAAATCAAATGAAAAATATTCTTATATGAAGCTAATATTTACCATTCTTTCTCAACCAAGATAGTTCCGGCAAGAGTGGCAAGAATACCGATTGCCCCGGAGACATTTGTCAACACGATAAGCGAAACACACACTGCTAAACCCGTATGCACCAAGCTAGAGTGGACCAATAACCAAGTCACTGTGACTCCAGCCACAACAAAGGATACACTTTGAGTTAGCATCCACCAGCGTAGAACCTGAAATTAAACCGATTCTCTCAAAACATATACAATGTCAATTCTGCTGCAGTAAAACTTGTAAGATTAATTGCCGGATTATCCATGGAAATTGCAAATGATACAAAATATGAACTAAACCTGCACATATGTAAGCTTATCCACCAATTGCCCAACGATGGGACCAAATAATGCAATAGATGCAGCTTCCACAACACCATATACAGCAGTAAGTATTAAAGAATCCGGCCAAACGCTCATCATGTATAAACCAACCGAGAATTCCCACATCCTGTAAAAAAAATTAAAAAAAAAAACGATTAGCTAGAAATTACAAACAACTAGCGCATATCAATCTAATGAACAATGAGTTGCAAAATAGATGTTATTCGACTTTTGCCAAGATTCAATATCATCCATATACCTTGCACACCATCTTGCAAGAAAATGGCCAGCGTATAAACGTAAGATTAGAGAATTCTTATAGGCTATTTGGTGTGAGTAATCATGACCAAGAAGTGACTCCGTTACTTCATTTGCTTCTCCCATTTCTCACTAGCTAATGACTACTGCTATTACTCCTTAGGTTTTCTGTAAGACACTCTGGTGGCGTTAATGATATAAATGGCCTACACATACGACTATGTTAATTGACCTGAGTTCGAACATCATCAGCACCTATTCTCCAGAACGATCGAAACAAAAACCATATAAGTAGATTGTTATCCTCCCTTAACAGGAACTAACATAGCAGGGCCTCCATTATGTATAACTTTAATAGTAAAAAAGCAATTATATAAGAACATTCTTTAGATGAAAGTGACAGTTTATAATTGTTTTTGGAATGAGAAAACATCATGTAGGGCAAATGTCATTACAAGACAACTAAAAGAGATGAAATCCTAACATATGGATAGAGTCAAGCTCTTACATCTAATCTATAATACTGTTAGGCTTGGAGTTTTATGTAAAGAAAGAATGTTTACTTGTATCCTAGCTAAAAGAATGTATTTGGAATGCTTCTTAGCTCATGATTTGAAATTCTGAATCAGTTTGAGAACACTATATTTTCTTGATTCAGTCAGCTTGTTGTATTTGTTAATGATATTAGTGTCGACATGTGATGACACTACACCGTCACGCACAGTAACAAGAGTCCAGCTGCCAAAGGAATGCTTAGTAGGATACAAGGCAACAACATTATAAAAAGATCAATAATAATTTTCTGCTCGAAATAAGTCAACTTAAAATATAATCCTCAGGGTAGAAGGGATCAGCCAAGGAGAATGCAACTTCGACCAAACTTGGATGGAATTGGGTCTGATGCAGTTTGTGATTGTAATGTTCTGTTATTGATGTTGGAACAAAACACTTCAGCTCCATACCGGTGTCTCTAAATCACGCCTAATTGCATTCGAACTAAACGTTGCATTGCTACAGAAACCTAAACTCATCAATTCTACCTGGCAGAGATTGTGCCAGTTCATTGTATGAGGTCGCGTATCATACAATTTGGATTCGTTTATGTAAGCAGAGATTTATTGTTTCCTGTTATTTTTGTATGTAAATTCTGCACAGTGAATTTGATCCGGGAGAACTTATCTGAACTTCAGAAACTGATGGTGCTGAACCCTTTAACTTGTTGTAGCAAGTAAGAGATGGTCCAGAGTATTCTTGGATACAGGAAATTTGTAAGAGAAGAAAGTACTGGAGTGCTAACTTGGATCAACAAACGGAATTCAGTGAGCTCGCCTTGTCCACTTTCACCATTACGCTAACTTTCTAAAGTGGAAGAGGTGTTTCCTGACACGGTAAACATGGAAGGTGTAGAGTAATGCAGCTAGCATCGTAGATAAAACCGATAAGATTGTCAACTTCCCAAAATTCTGTTAAATACATTATCAAAAGAGAAGAAATCAATGTTAGCATTCTGCAATTATAATCTAGTAGAATCTTTGAGATTTTAAGCCGGCTTTGAAGAACTCAACTTGGAAGAAGGCTTAATATATAGCAACATACCTCTGGGTTTGAGATGATTATACCCGAAACATATGACAAGAGATGCAGTATAGACTGCAGAGAATTTTGTACTCCTCCAACGATGCAACGATCCGAGTCAGGAACTTGATCCTACTCATAGATTGACAATGTAAAGTGACTTTAGAAAAACCCATTATCTAACATATATGAAATTCACCGTTTCATGTATAAACTGTCTCTTACAGAAGTACATAGTAAAGTAGAGAAGGGAAGCTCCATTACAATAGGTTAAATTCTTAAAGAACAACATTCAAAGTAAAAGAAAGAACTAGATATAAAATTTGAGGGTGAGTTTTACCTGCATTTGTTGCATGACAGACAAATCAAACATCCATAAACCAAGTCGTGATGCAGAAACTCCACCCATTAGCATCCACGCTGAGATATTGTTGTTTTGAATCCATACAGAAGCAGCGCATAGTACCAGAAAGCTCCACTATAATCACAAGTTTATGTTTAGAGATTTGGACCAGATTCTCATTGATTAGTTAGTATTCTGACAAATTTAATCTGGGAATTCTTTTTACAAAAAAGTAGTCCCAATTTATGACTAAACATCCGTGTATTGACTCTATCCAGATCACTTTCAATGGTACCAATCTGCCTGAAATTTCATGCTTGAATATGGTACATTGTGACCTCATATTCATTGGCAGTTCTTGCTGGTTTGTCTTACTAGAAAAACAGAAACGCAAATGTTCAGAAGGCATCGAAGTAACAAGAATACCTGAGTCCATATAGACCATAATCCTGTTCGCAGAGTTGAAATACGTGAATGTAAGATTGGGTACAAAAGAGTTGCAGCAATACCAACTGTAGCACTGATTCCACGCACAATGCCAATAACATAAGCCGGTATGCCCTTCCACTCCAGAGTAGCTGTCATTAACATACCAAAGCTGCAAATTGAAACCAGTCATAAATGTTCACATTTCAAGGACTCGAGATCTAGAGAACAAAGAACAACGCCAGAATTTTGTTTACTAATGAGGGCCTGGTTATGGGCAAGTGTTACCTGAGCACGCTAAAATAAAGTAAGGATAGAGCTACTCCAGGTAACACTACATCTTGTTGCAAGTACACTATCCAAGCATCAAAAAAAGCTACTTTCGATAGACGTTTTATTACTTTCTGTTTCCAACTATGTTCTTCCAGTGCCGAACTACTTCCTTTGTAAGAAAGCAAAATCTCAGTATCCGTTGAAACAGATGAACTTATTTCTATCGGGTTCTTTTGCTCAAACCTTGCTTTTCTCTTTCCATCGTTTTCGCTTAGAGCTGGAATTCCATCATAGACTGACTTTAGAAGCCAGTACTGTAACCAAACAGATATGACGTTCCATAGAGCTAAAGCCACAGCAGATGCCTCAAGCGATATAAAACTGATAATGACACCAGAAGCGACAGGGGCAAACAGTTTGCAGCTTAAATCGATACGTCTAATAACTGAATTCATGTTCGTTAATACTTCTGGAGGTTCGCCATTAGCAATCACTATCACCCTGTAGTATCATTATAACTTCAATAACTGAGAATTCAAAGCAATCAAATGAAAATTATTCTAGTATCAAGCTAATTACCATTCTCTCTCAACCAAGATAGTTCCCGCAAGAGTGGAAAGAGTACCGATTGCCCCGGAGGCATTTGTCAACACAACAAGTGAAATAAAGAGTGCAAACCCTGAAATTCTCAATCCAGAGTGGATTAATAACCAAGTCACTGTGACTCCAGCCACTATAAAGGATAGATTTTGGGTTAACAACCACAACCGTAGGACCTGAAATTAAACAGATTCTCTTAGACATATTTAAGGTCAATTCGAGTGCAGTAAAACTTTTCGATTGATCGTATAAACAGGAACTGGAAATGAAAACACAATATGACCTACACCTGTACATATGTAAGCCTATTCACCAATTTTCCAATGATGGGACCAAATAATGCAGTAGATGAAGCTTCCACAACTCCATAAACAGCAGTAAGCAGCAAAGAATCCGGCCAGATGTTGATCATGTATAAACCGACTGAGAATTCCCACATCCTGCAAACAACAAAAGGATTAGCTCGATCGCAAATACCAAACTAATGAACCAATAGCCGCAAATCAGAATCATTCATGTACCTTGCACCCCATCTTGCAAGAAAATGGCCGAGGTATAAACGCAGGATTAGAGAAGATGGAGGATTTCTATGGACTAATTGGGGTGAGGAATCATGACCAAGAAGGGACTCCCTTACTTCAATTGTTTCTCTCATTCCCACTACTTGATATCTGCTAATGCTAAGGTTGGATTTCCTGAAAGACACTCTGGTGGAGTTAGTGGGATAAAGTCAATGGGGATTGATTAGTAGGAACCGGCTGAGAGAAAAAAGAGAAAGAAACGAAAAAAAATGAAAACAAAAAGAATGGTTTCGGCCAGGCTCGAAATGGGGAGACCTCCTCCGTGTTAGGACTTAGGAAGGCGTGATAACCAAATACACCACGAAAAAGTTTGTCTTTTTCAGACTAGATACTTTATTAATATCCAAGCACTTGTGACAGCACGTTTTGACCAGTCAAACGGAAGTAAACCAGGCATAACAATTGTGACGGCATATTTTCCTGGTGACAACCATTTCCGTCGGTATTGCCAATTTGCTGTCACAAAAGAACTAAGCGGAAGCGACGGCACAATTGGTGTCACACTTGACTAGCTATTGTGACGGAAGTTTCAAAAGGTCCGTCACGTTTGCCTATCATTTTTGCAGTGACTACGTCATATTTTATGTATATTTTACAAAAGAGTCATTATTCTAGTTAGTTTTTGTCATTTTATGCTGGCTTATTTTTATAACAACACATATAATACCTACATATTTGAAAAAATATATTTCAATATCGTTGTTATAATGTCGTTACTTATATAAGACTAGAACATTAATTTACATTATCAAATTTTATAATTGATGGGCTATTTCTATTTATTGAATAAACTTGTTAATTTAATTTGAAATAATTTTAAATGATATGTTGTCTATTTAGATTCTCATGATAATGTCCGACTTAATGTATACCATTAAGTGATTTCAAATTGTTTATAGCACGTGTGCCAGCACGGCACGTTTATTCATGTGTTGTGTCCGTGGATTGTGTTGTGCTTAGCTTTTCACTAATAAAGCACAGGACGGCACATCACGTCTAAATCGTTGGCACATCACAGCACGACACATGGCACGTGAAGCACGCGACTTCGTGTGCCGGGCTATGCCGGGCCAGCACGTTTTACACCGCTATACGACTCATTATTTGGGAATCTAGAGTTGGGTTCTTATGCCTTTCTCCAATTTTTGGGTTTTAATTGTATGATAATTTTGAATCGGTTTAATTTTCTTATTAGAAATAATAGTATGCCTTTCGATTTTGAAGACGCATGTAATAGGCTAGATCTATATTATTGATAATTTAGTAGTTATTATTTTGCAAGGCCTTTTAATTTGTTAAGTTATCATTTGTATCTGGCTTCGGCTCCATTTATGGAATTACTACTCTTAGGGAATCGGTTTGAGATTTTGTTTAATTTTTCATTTGCTACGGTATTTTTTAAAGTATTGACTAGGTTCCTTTCGATGAACTGAGAGCTTCTCATATTTGCTAAAGAACCATATTATACAATTCAAGGTACACACCATTTATGAACTGAATTCCATTGGGTTCAATACCTTTTATTTTGTGTAAATTTTATTTTTATAGTTTTATTTATTCTTAATGACGAGATAATAGTGGTTATTATATTTAAACCTCATGACTCCAGTTTTTGGGATGATATTCTATAAGGTTGCTAATAGGGGTGCCAGATTACTCAAGAAGATACCAAGATACATATAGGATAAAAATAAAAATCCTTTGTTCTATATAGATTTTGGTATTTCCTCAATAATCCAGCACCCCAATAGTAATGTTGATATTCTAGTGTCCCCACAGGTTCCTCATTAAAAAAATGTGGTATTCAGTAACAGGTTGGGTTTGGACCGGTTAGCTGAATCCGGTTTGTTTGTTGAGATGAATATGAATATGAAAGCCAGACGCAGAAGCAATAACGTATTATTTGGATTTGGGGGATCTTCGCTGGTTGTTTTACTGGTAAGAAGCCTCTACTCTATCTATCTCGGTTGGCATTTTTATTTGGTTTTATCTTAGAGTGAATTGATTTTTATGATAAAATTGGTTTTTTCTTATGACTTGGGGGTGCTGAAGGAGATCTGTAGAGGTGAAATACCTGCCGCTATTCGAGTCTTATGGTAAAACAACCACCAAAAGTAGGTGCCCACTCTATGGCGTTAGAATCTTGTGAAATACTCCATCCGCCCGAAATTAATTGAACTATTTGTAGTTTGCACATTTTTTAAGGTAAGGAGGAAAGGGAGGTTTGTTTAAGTATTTTTTACAATTATGCCCCTATGGATAATATAACTAATAAAACTTAAAAATCATTTATCTCCTAAACTATACAACGGTTTTTCGTAAATTTTATATCATTGAAAAGCATTTTAAAACAAATATGTGACGAATATAAACATGACTATCAAATTACACATACTTCTTATATTAACAATAATTAATTAAAAGGGTAGTTTTAGAAATAGCCCCTTGAAAACTAAATAGCTCGATTATTTATGAGACAAAATTGAAAGCCAAATAGCTCAATTAATTTGGGACGTAGGGAGTAGATGAATTTTTTCCCTCCATGGCGATTGGAGAATCTAGTAAACAACCACAAACAAAATATGATACCCTCTTTACTACGACTACTATAGACTATTCCTCCTCCGAAGAATATCTAAGAGAAGGTGAGGCAACCCCAATAGAACAGACCACAGTGAGTAATAATAATAACTCAACCTTTTTTTTTTCGAATTTCTTTTGATGCAATTATAAATAAACAGATGAGGAACACGTATATGACAGTAAATATGTTTGCAGGATGAGGCTCTGGACCATACAAATCCCTCTGTCCTCAGTAGTATGGTGTCTGCATGGTTTGATGATTGGCCCGTTTCAGACGAAAAACGTGTAGAATTGATGGAATCATGTAAAGAGTCAGATGCCGGAAGACTTGAACTTTCACTTGGATTCATGTGTATGCTTACTTCAATAAAAAAAAACTCTACGGAGGATATGGAGGAGCTAGGGGAGCCAATCATTGCTTCATCTCAGTTCTCAGAATATGTTCTTTTTACTATCAAGTATTCAAGGGAATAAATGCTGGTGTAACACTTGCTGAAGAACGTGGTCGTTCTCATCTCCATGTCTGATGTAATTCGACTAAACTTATTACGGTTATTTAGATTTGTGCCGTAGCAAATGCAAAGACCCATCTAATGACCAAGCTGGGTTGCGATATGCTTCAGGCAAAGCATCTTGTCATGAAACTTAGGCAGAAGAAACCAATAGATCTTCATACTAATCTGGGTGTAGTTGTACATTATATGGCAAAACTGGAAAAAAAGAAGGGACTTGAAGCTCAGAACAAGGAAGGAAGGTATGCCACCGATGAAGATGGTTCAGGCGAGACTGGACATGTGATTCAACCAGCTGGTCTTCCTCTAAGGCTGAAACATATTATTTGGGGAGAAGGTTGTTGGTAATCTTGTGTATAAACCGCAATAAAACAAACAGATAAGAAGAGATATGCAAACCCAATTAGACAAAACCAAAGTTGAGGCAAGGATTATATCCTCTAGCCTTAAGATAGATTCACCCCGTATTAGTGTTTAATGATTATCGATGTCTATCTCTCAGAATACAACGACTATCTTCTCGATGTAGTAGTATTCTAAACTTCGAGAAACAGCGAACCAAAAACTTAAAATGATGAACTCTCTCTTTGACACAAACCTAAAGATGATTTTTAAAATATAGCAGAATAATTACTAGTATTCTAAAAAAAAAATCTAACCTAATTGTGCAGGGTATTTATAGGTGTCAATAATACCTCTTTGTTATGTCACGCATGATGATTATATGAAGAGGACTCTATTGGGTGGTTCAGTTACTCACTCACATTGCTGCTAGCTGTAACAACTGGGATGCTGTATTGGATGTAATGTAATTTACTTCTTTCTTTCTTTTTTTAATGTTTCTGCTACAACTGGTAGGTTCTTGTAAATTCTCTTTGCTCTAATAAAGTTCTCTCCTTCAATCAAAAAAATATTCGACTGCAATTAATAGAATAATTGCTGCTCTATACATGGGAATTGGAGATCTATTACTATTATAAAAAGGGAACTCTCCTTAGCACTGTTCATGAACAGTAAATGAAGATGCACATTTTGAAAATCTGACTTTCCCCTTATTTGTGTAACTTTCTCAAAAATATCCTCTAAATTAAATGAGGCTAAAATGTTAAAAATATAAAATGAAATCTAAAGGAAGAAAGAAAATGGGTGGGTACCATAAACAGGTAAAAAATATTTGGACACAATCACAAGGGACAGGCTCGTGCATAAAAAAAACTGCTAAAATTTCGGTTTCCTAAATTTCCCTTATATCATGCCACGTGGGTACTGTTATTCATAAAAGTCAGGGAATATTAGTAATTTGATTAATGAAATTCCGTAGAGATTTGTATTACCAAGTGGTGAATCCCATGCTAGTTTGAGACGGTGGTTTAAGGTTTGACTTTTTGGTCAATTTGTATTGGTGCGAACTTGTTCTTAAAGTTTAGGAATTAACTTAAGAGCCAAGTTAGGAAAAATAGCTTGTTCCTAAAGCTAAGGTTTCGTAAGTGTAAAGTTTGTGTCCTCTATATATAGGACTAGAATTGTAGGTTTGTTGAACACTAACTTAGAAGAGTGGTAAATCCTTATGCTTAGGATTTTGGTCTCTTTGTTGGGAGGATCGAGAGCTACCGTGAAGGTCAATATCCGTGTGGGAGAAAAACTTGTAGAGAGAGGATTTTGGTGTTCTAGTATTTAGGATTTGGGGCTTTGTCCTAAGCCTAGGTTCTAGTAATTCCATGTTTCTCCTTTGTTACTAGCAGGGGTGAAGACGGTGTAGAAGAGAAGACATGAGGCTGGTTTGAGGAATTGTTGGAGAATTGATTTCTATGTTTTCTTCGATGGTGTTCTCGGGTATGTCTTGTTAACTCTTTGGGTCTTGTCTTGGGTTGCAGAAAGAGCATGTAATGGTATTTGATTATAATGGAGTTTTTTCTGGTGGTGTTGGCCGTGGATGTAGCATGTAAAGGTGAACCACGTATATCATGTGTTGTGGTTGTGTGCTTCTTTATCTTCTGTCACTTTTATTATTTTTCTCGTGTTTGGTTCAACTCACCAATTGCCCTTTGTGATCCCAACAATCGGTATCAAAGCAAGGATGGGATGGTGTGATTGAACCTGAAATTGAATGATGGTTTATTGTGCGGGTGGAGAAATTTGTTTTGAAGATAATGTTTCAACCGGTGTTTACACAAAGATGCATTTGTGATGTGATTTACAAATCAAAGAGGTTCAACTTGGTAGAATCTTATGTTCTTCGTATAGTTTTATGATGTAGTATGGGATGCAAAATAAGGTCGAATGAGGTGGTATTCATATATACTTCTTGAAGAGTGTTAGTAATCATACACTATAAGAATGAGTTACAAAGTTTAAAGAAAGGATGGGTCTGTGAGGTCTCATGTAGGAGCAAGTCCAGTAACGCTTCGAAGTTATGCACAAGATGTTATAGATTTATGCTCTTAAGTCTATGTTAAAGTATTCTTGATGGCTTGCACGTAATAAAGAATGTTCCCGATCTCGGAAGCATGTACCACCA
This sequence comes from Papaver somniferum, assembly GCF_003573695.1. Lineage (NCBI taxonomy): Eukaryota > Viridiplantae > Streptophyta > Magnoliopsida > Ranunculales > Papaveraceae > Papaver > Papaver somniferum. The sequence continues at coordinate 13,415 of NW_020620492.1, read as the reverse complement.
TAATATGGGCATTCACACGGTATATATTTTAAGCGAGTATGTTGGATGTGATGGTGGTAAAGAGTATGTCTGATTGGTGATGGCTTTCAGAATCGCTTAAAGGATTAAGCATGTTAATCATAGTGAAAATGTCTGATGAATTTTTTCAGATACACGGTAATCATGACGTTTGCTGGAGTATGATATTGGAGCTAATTCTTCCTTTCTGGGTTAGATTTCAATATGTTGTTAGCTTACTAGTTAGGTGGAGCTGGCGGTGATTCTTCTGGATGGTTCTCTTGGTGATCAATGGTGGAGTCTGTGCAAGGATTCATTGATAGCGATTGAAGATTTTCATGGTGTTTGTGAAACGTGGCCAGATTCACAGGTGTGCTTCATGAAGATGATGGTTTGAAGACTTTTATCAACGTCATGGCATTTTGGTCGAAGAGATGGTTCTATGAAAATGGAAGTTCGGTGTGAGCTTCAAAGGTAATTCTACGGTTATATAGAGATGGCGAAACACTTTGGTGGAAGATGGAGGTGATTTCCTATGATCGTCTCATGCTTGAAAGTATGATCCGAGGTGCAGATTGTTAGTTTGAGACGGTGGTTTAAGGTTTGACCTTTTGGTCGATTTGTATTGGTGCAAACTTGTTCCTAAAGTTTAGGAATTAACTTAAGAGCCAAGTTAGGAAAAATAGCTTGTTCCTAAATCTAAGGTTTCTTAAGGGTAAAGTTTGTGTCTTCTATATATAGGACTAGAATTGTAGGTTTATTGAAATCCAACCTAGAAAAGTGGTAAATTCTTGTGATTAGGATTTTGGTCTCTTTGTTGGGAGGATCGACAGCTACCGTGAAGGTCAATATCCGTGTGGGAGAAAAACTTGTAGAGAGAGGATTTTGGTGTTCTAGTATTTAGGGTTTGGGGCTTTTCCCTAAACCTAGGTTCTAGCAATTCCATGTTTCTTCTCTGTTACTAGCAGGGGTGAAGACAGTGTAGAAGAGAAGACATGAGGCTGGTTTGAGGAATGCTTAGAGAATTGATTTCTATGGTTTCTTCGATGGTGTTCTCAGGTATGTCTTGTTAACTCTTTGTGTCTTGTCTTGGGTTGCGGAAAGAACATGTAATGATCTTTGATTATAATGGAATTTTTTCTAGTGGTGTTGGCCGTGGATGTAGCCTGTAAAGGTGAACCACGTATATCATGTGTTGTGGTTGTGTGCTTCTTTATCTTCTGTCACTTTTATTATTTTTCTCATGTTTGGTTCAAATCACCAATTACCCTTTGTGATCCTGTGTTCCGCTGCGCTCGAGGGGTGCCAATTTTCCCAACATCCCAGTCCCTGTGATAACAGAAAAAAAGCTGATGGCCTTCATTTCCAGCTAGCACGTGCATATGCATGTGCGGAGCAATCTTGTATAACACAATATGAAGTGATGAACCAGACCTGTACATATGTAAGCTTATTCACCAATTTCCCAATGATGGGACCAAACAATGTCGTAGAAGAAATTTCCACAACACCATATACTGCGGTAAGCAGTTAAGAATCCGGCAAAATGTTGATCATGTATAAACCGACTGAGAATTCCCACATCCTACAAACAACAAAAGGATTAGAACGCGCGGCATATCAAACTTATAAACCAATAAGTTGCAAATTGGAGACCGGTTGACTTTTGTCAGGATTCAGGATCATTCATGCACCCCATCTTGCTAGGGGGTGGCCCAGGTAAAACGCAAGATTTTTTTTCTCTAAGGTTGGTTTTCCAATTAGTTTTATGGAAGACACTCTGGTGGAGTTAACGAGATAAATTCAATAGGTATTGATTAGTAGGAACCGGTTGAGAAAAAAAAGAAAGAATGGTTTCATCCAGAGATTCGAATCCAACTGTGGGCTTTCTGCGTGTGAGGCAGATGTGATAAGTGAAAACTATAGGGAGACCCATTCTCCCAGACTTTTCTACTATGAAACCGACGCTCAGAAAAACACAGGCGCGCACCCATTTTCTGTAAGAAAATTATTCTCAAACACATAATTTCTGAAATTATGTTTCGGTCTTTTTTTTTCTTCTTCTTCTTCTCAGATTCGTATCTCCCTACAGCTTTCTTTCCTATCTATCGACGTAGTCCAAAATCTCGATTGAGATTAGAAATTGCAGCAACCAAGTTGGTCCGTTTGTCAACTGGATTGGGTGTGTTCAAGGGTTCGTTTGTGATTCGAATCATATACAGTTGAGGTAATGTCTGAGAGGAAGAAGTTAGGGTCTGATCTGTTGATGTAATTGATTATGAATGAAGTTTTAGAAGATCAGATAAGGAATTTGGTGAAGTTGCAAAACTGAAATCAACAAAGAAAAGGGGATCTGGGACTGATTGATTAAATGGTTTTTGGTGGTTGTGTTCGAAGAATCGGGAGCTCGAGATGATGTAGAAGTTTGGGTTGTATTTTAACTCAAGAGAGCCAGGAAAGAAGAATTTCTTACATCCCCTCTTTTCTCTGTCCAAGAGATGTTGTTGATGTGGTTGATTGTGATAGTAAATGTTGATGAATGAGTCTAGTTTATAATTCCTGGAAGAAGTGGAGTTATTGGGCTTTGTTGAATGTGAAATTGCAGGAATTGGAGAGCTGAAGGAGATGGTTTCTCAACATACAACAACACCATCAGGTAGCGTATATCAACTGTTCGACAGAAAAGCTGAACCACCATCTTATTACCACCTAGTTCGCAGCTGTTACAATGGTTGCTGCTATGGGCATTGTTGATTATATGGGTCGTGTAAGAAGAGGAGAATAAACAAATGCTGCTGCAGATGTTTGTGTGGGTGTTGTGTGTTGTTGCCGTGGGTTTGAAACCAGCAAGATATCGAAGGATACATGTTGTCTATGGTGAGGGTTTGGTACAGTTCTGGCCGCGAGAAAAGGGTGCAGAGTGATTCGCAAATTTGGTTAGTGCTGTGGAAGATTTGGTCAAGGCTAAACAACAAGAACATAACCAGCTGCAGCTGCTTGACCGCACCGTTTCCTTGCTAGTTTGTTGTGCGTTTGTGGGATGATTACAAGGGTTGTTTGCAGCGGATGTGGCGATAATTAGAATCCAGTAGGGTGAGCTAACTTGGGTACCAATTTGTTTCAGCATCGGATAGAGTTTGGGTCCTTGAAAATATCTAAGAAAGAGTGTAGCTGCCGTCAGTTTTATGAGATGAATGGCTGCAGATTGGTGGTGTTTAGTGTTTGTATCGATCAAGGATTGTTGGAGGCGGTTTATGGTGCGACATTACAGGGTTTAGCACATCAGGTTTTGACAGAAGAAGCATTATCAACGCCAGCTTGGTTTGCTGCCAGGATTTGACTTGAATCTATGATGTTTTATTCTGCGTCTGCAACAATGGATATGAGGGTGTGCTTGTTGTCCGAGATTGAAGAGTCTGATTTTTGTCGAGATATAGATGGGGAGTTGTGAAGTTGGTGGCTAGTTATGCATGACACGTTGTTATGACTACATAACATGTCAAGATCAGGTTTGGTTTTTAGTCTGTTGGGTGTTGTTTTAAGTTGTTATGCAGCTATGAAAATGGATGCATAACCTGTTATGCATCTACAAAATTTGTGGCATAACTTGTTATGCAGTCCAAAAAACGGTTGCATAACACGTTATGCATCAACTTTTTCGTCACTATTGAAACCAACAAAAACAAAGACTGCACAACTTGTCATGCACCTACGATAATATCTGCATAACATGTTATGCAGTCGTGAAAATTGATGCATAAACTGTTATGCATCCGAAAATATGGCTGCATAATGCATTATGCATCGAGAAATTTGTTGCACAATCTTTTATGCATCGAGAAAATAGATGCATAACCTGTTATGCATCCGAAAATATGTTTGCATAATGCATTATGGATCAATTTTTTATATACGCACTAAAATCAACCAAAACAATGGCTACATAACTTGTTATAGATGCATAATTTGTTATGCAGTCGAGAAAATGGTTGCATAATTCGTTATGCGTCTGCAGAATGTGTTATGCATCTTTTTTGGTGGTTGCATAATGGTTATGTAGTCAGTTTTCAAAATTTTGCCTAAAATGATGATCACCTCCGATTTTTTCGTGAAAAACAAAAATTTAATATTGTTGTTTGTATTCGTTGCGTAGCTCTCTTAAAAAGATTTCCAACGATATAAAATTTGTAAAATTCCAAGGCGCGGATTTTTAGATATGTTATATCCAAGTTGCGTTGCCAATTATACCCCTGATACATAACCCGTCATGCGGATGCATAATCCGTCATGCATACATTTTTAATAATTTCATATAATTATGGGTGTCACGATACCTAAAATTATTTGTGGATCTGAGAATGAGAATATTTTTTTTTTGGGTCTTCCCCTAATTTCCCCATGTGATAACCAACTACACCACGGAACTCTTTTTTGTCTTATTTCAACTAACGGAGAAATAGTGAATGGTCTTATCAATACCCAAATTACCTGGTTTTCATATTTAACCACAAATTAGTCCAGCTTACATTTCTTTTGAAGCATCTATCCAACTTACTTGTGTATGGGTAAGTATCCTCTAATATAAACCGTCCATATAATCAAAAACCTTAATCACAAGCAAGCATCATAGCAGATGGGGCGGCGCCTTTGCCACCGGGTTGGCCGAATGTTTTTAAACTTAATTAACGGACACATTTAATTATGCTGTCACTAAGAAGGCACTGGGGGTTATGTAATATACTGTTCTTTTCTAATTACATAATTAATTAATTCTTTGAAATATTCGATATGTTCCTGGAAATTCTTGTTCTTGTTTGGACATTTGTATCTATACACATCAGGATCCGTATTCACCGATCTCTGTGTTCCGAGTCGTATGAGTTGTCAATTAGTGTCCTTTTTTTTAGCTACCACAAGACACACGACTAAAATGCATGAATGACTGGTCTTATGTCGACCTATGGTTACAACCGATGGCCCAAGTGGCCACAGTGTTTTACTTCCCAACTTAATGAATGGAGGACTCTTTCTTACGTCAAGGACTAATAAGGACATGCAACTCAATCATACGGTGAGACGTGCCAAAGGGTTGTCTTATTGGTTACTTAATCTGTTGAAAATGATTCTCATGAATTGGTTACTTAAGTCAAACTCTCTAGCTGTGAAAATATCCCACCAATCTTTCAATCCCCATCCATTCTTAATTTCAAAGTATTCATTCATTCCGTTCTTGTCTTTCTATTTTATAAATTTCTCCCATTCCTAATTTCAAAGTATTCATTCATTCCGTTCTTATCTTTCTATTTTATAAATTTCTCCAAATTCTTGTTTGATTTTCACAAAAGAGGATGGGAAATGCTATAAGGTATTTAGCTCATGAAGCAATTCATCATCATCATTCACATGGTGCTTCATCCACAGATACTACTGCTGGTGTTTCAGCTCTAGCTCATGATCTAAATCAGTTTGAGCTCACATCTGAGGTACAATTCAGAAGCTATATAGCTGCAATTTAGATATGATCAGTACTTCAGTAGTTAGCTCTTTGTTTTTGGTAATTATAATTTTAATTAACATCTAATTTAGTTTTTTTATTTTGGTTTTAATAGGTTCCTGAAGGACTTAGTCAGCATGTTGTATCATCAAAGAAAGCTCAAGCTAATTGGTACAAGTTCAATCCTATTGTGTTATTATTGAATTTCAGTCGTCTACTGGGTTAAGTTGTATCAAGAATTTAGGATTTGATCTAAATAAACTTAAACTTAATTACATTTGTAGTTTGAATTTATTGTTGTTGAAATGTTGAAGGTACACCAAACTACTGCAGACATGGCAAGAAGCAAAACCAGCGCCGGAAACACCGGAACAAGTATCTGCACTTGTCATTCAGACCTTGAAGCATCACAAAAAGGATGATGTAGAGGTATGATATACATTGATGTCTATAGACATTATGCTATTGTGAAGCCTTTAGATGAATAAAAATGCTAAAGGCCGGGTTGTTTTTGGTGTAGGGATTGTTGAAGTTTTACGGACTTCCGCTTCAAGATAATCCGCAGGTTGAAAGTCCTGATCCTGTCGTGGTAAATCCTACTTCACTACCTGAAGGAGTGAAGTTTGAATTACATACACTTCCGGTGAGATCATATTCCTTAAAATTTAATTCCTGATCCCTCTTTTGATTTAATTTTTCACAATGTTAACATATGTTTACTAGGTGGATGCAAAAGCTATTCCTGATGGGGATACCATAACCGTCTATGTTAGCGCTGCAGACCCTAGAGAAGCACCAAGTGTGCCCAAGGCTGTAAGAGTTGCAGCATCACAACGAGCGAAAGCACGTGCGTCCAAGGATTACCCAAAGGCAGATGCACTTCATAAGACCATTATCGAAGCTGGTTATAGGTCTTGCTCCTTCCAACTTAATGTGTTTCCTCGGCTATAACTATCACTGCAATTTGCTCTTATTTATGGGTTTCTTGTTATGCGTAGAGTACTACCTGGTTCCAACGATGAGGATATCCTTGCAAAAAAGTATCGCGTTAGATTGAGGTAAACACAGTATGACCTTACTTGATTACTACTTAGAATTGAGGGTGTCCATATTGATATCGTTCTAACGTCTGTGGAGCGTTTTTATTAAATCATAAAACAGTGGAATTGATTGCCCAGAGAGTAAAATGCCGTTTGGACAAGAAGCCAAGCAAGAACTTATTAAGCTGGTTCAAGGCAAATGTTTGATAATTCACGTGTATACTGAGGATCGTTACGGTCGAGTTGTAGGAGACATTCATTGCAATGGAAAATTTGTACAGGTAACAACATATACATCACATACTAGCGGTTCTCTTGGTTAGATTCATGGGACCGAACATCTTCGATTTTCCTTTCCAAATGTCATTCTTGTTTCTGATTTTTCATATATTACCTTCCCATCCTACAGGAAGTGATGCTCAAGAAAGGGTGTGCATGGCATTATGCAGCGTATGACAAGCGCCCTGAACTCATAAAGGTTAGTAGATGAATTCTCCTAGATCCAAAATATTCGATTTATCTCCAAACCAACCATATCTAATTGTACTCATATTGCAAATGACTGTTGCTGGAATTAGTGGGAGAATGCGGCTAGAGCTAAACAGGTTGGATTATGGGCGTCGCCGAACCCAGAAAAGCCATGGGAATGGAGAAAAAACAAACGCGACGGAAATTGCTAACTTGTAGTACTTTATAATATGGGAAGTCCAATCTGGAATTGCAAACGTATATTGCCATTGTTGTAAAACTAGGTTACCGGTTCCAGACTGTAGAGTGTTCTGTTTCCAGTGAGAGGCTCGGGGAACTGGAACACAATGCGTCATTGAGACTTCATATTATCAACATATAAGTTGGCTGTCTCATTTGGGTGATTACACAAACTTATAATTCTAAACTGAAAAATAAATATGAATTTGTTGTTTAGCACTACTAATATCCCAAAAAGTAGTGAACCGTTGTTTAGACTTCATAAAAACTAGTGTCTTACCCGTGCGTTGCACGGGGCTAAGTTAGTTGTGGTGTAATTGGTGCTGAAAAATGAAGAGACGGGTCTCTCCCAGAGTGTCTACTTGCAGATCAGATGGTTGTATCTGCGAAAATGTAGAGGTCGTAGAATGTTTGATACTTTATAAATTTTTACATTTTTAATCGTATCAAACAGAATATTTTTGCTTGTGACAATTTCTTTTTTCCACAGGACGATATCTAACAGAATTAATTGAAATGACCCTGCCAACACTTATCATCATCGCAAAACTTCTAAAACACCATAATGAGCTGCCTCAGTAGGAAGGCTTCAGCCTTTCAAGAACGTCTGCAGCTGAAACCATACTTCCCAATTGGAATTGGCATGATATTAATCTCAAAACATTGATTTGTCCCTTGCAGCAATGTGTTTCCCCACCATGTCCTTCAAAACCATGTGCCTAAATTGGATGTCTTACTGCAAGTATCCGTAAAATGAGTTCTTTGATTTTATAAGTTCTAACGAAAACATTTATTCCCAGTTCATTTCCTGAACTTCCCGGATGCATCATTGAACTAAGATGGGTGTGTCACTATCCACGTAATATCCATCCAAATGTCTTTGCATATATAGTATACGTCTCGCATCCTTGTACTAACACGTTGTGGCTGCTAAATCAACTTTCCTTGGCAACTACTGCCAACTTTAATGTCGACATACACCTGAGCAGTTAGGGTTAGTGGCAGTAGCAGGTGTTATTTATACTTCTGCACAATTTTTGCTCTTTCGAGTCCTGGTATGTGGTAAGAAAAAATTTCCTTTTCAGGGACCAAAAAAAAAAATTAGCTTACAATGATTAAATGTCAATAATCAGTCTTGGTTATATATGTGTATGTGTAATTGTGCACAGCAGAAGACTACCAAAGTTTCGCGACAGACCTGCAACAGATATGGTACCCAACACAAACAAACCAAAGTATAATAATAATCAAAACTTCATTGCATTAAACTTCGAATGCCTTAGATTAAAGTGTAAACAAAAGATATATATTAACATTATGGCTATCCAACTTACTTTTGGATGAAAGAATGTAATTCTAAGAGGAATCTTAATTCATGTTCTTCATTGAAGCAACCATAAAAGTTTAAAATCTGTCTTCAGTACGTACATCTAATAGCCAACAACTGCATTGGAACAATGAAATTTATAATTATGACTATTGAATTGTGAAGATAATTGTGAAGATTCAGAAAGGAAAGAATTGCTAGTTAATAGTTTACAAACTTATAGCCGCACATTTTTTATAAATTAATATAATATACTCCTACAGGTGTATACCCCTCTACACAGTGTCACAGTCTCCGGAAATCAGCTACCTTCATGTTAGCATTACAGTTGTGCTAAATGAATTAGTTCTCCTACATACTTTACCATGCAAACGTATTGGAAGGACAACCTAATATTGTAAAACTGATGCAGCTGATTATCCTTTCATGTTGATTTCCATCTATGGGAATCGAACCCATAACTCAAGGCAGATTGCCACGCGCTCTACCAGTTGAGCTAAGACGGAACGTGCTGGTATAAGGAGTTATGTACATTACATAAATTTTTAAAACACCTGCCATAAAAGACTGATTTAAAATTATGAGTAGATTTCCTGATCCAATTTATCAAAATTCATGTTTATTTGGTATTACCAAACTGACTAACCACTACTATAATAAGAAAATATGGTGCTAACACTGTAGTCGTTTGTTTAATATAAGCATATGAATACGTACCCATACTACCTCTAAAATTTGCAGACAGAAAATTCCATGCTTATGAAAATTAGGCAGCAATGCGAACCTATATGCCACGTTTTTTTTCTTTTAACGCTTAATTTTTATTCTTTTTAATAGCACGAACCATGAGCTACATAACATTCCAATTATTCCCAGATATGCAGTAATCCATACCAAACTACAGAACTTTAAAATGAGACAAAGCATAGCACCTTTTTCATTAATGAAAATGTACATATATAAGAGCGAAAATGGTTTGATGTGTGCAGAGAGTGCTTACCAAGTCCAGGTACCTCATAATCATTAACAATTTTAAAGGTTTTTATATGTGTTTCTTACAAAGTTGGTGTCCTCTGATGATCATCTGCAAGCAAGAAAAACATGACGAACAGCATGTCAAAGTTCGCAATCGCACACTTTCTGCAGCTCACATTCGAAATAGCAAGTCAGGGAAAATTTTAAGGTACAACCTTATTCACCAATAGTATCAAGATCGAAATCAAATTAAGCCTTCAACGACTACAAAAATATCAGTTTGCTCCACTACTTTTTACTACAAAGATGCTAACGACATTGAATATCTGCTTTATTAGGTTAGTACCAAACTTTTACTTGACCTACAACTACAAAGTTGCAAAAGAGGAGCAGTTCAAAGGAACCAAAACTAAAAAATGTGAGCATGAACACTTCTTTAATAAAGGTAGTTAAAAAGAAAACACAAAATAAACAAATATTCATCCTATGCTCCAGATATCGGTTGCAAAAGTTAATATGCGTCCTATGCCCCAAATAATGATAGCAAAAGTTAATATGTATCCCAAATAATAACAAAAAATCCCAATTAACAATATAATTGATATGGTGTTCTATGTCTACATCTTGTACTATTAAAAGCTCCAGGGTTATATTTATAAGTATGATATGGACTAAACTAATCCATTTAACTATAATGTTTCTCTCAATCTCTCACAGTATCACTCTCTAGGCCTCCTAAACGTGTTAAAGCAATCAACATGGATCAATTGATATGTATATTTCCATCGCTATTTAAGAACTCAGGTATCTATTCCAGGACACACGGAATAATGAATTATATGTACCCATTTATGTTGTTCAATAATCTCACCTGCTTCCATGTAGCCATAGCTTCAGAAAAATAAAACTCGTATGATCACTTTTCAAGTTTACTTACACCGACATGTCTTTTTGTATGTACACCCTCTTCAAAGTATTCATGGAGGAAATCTATCAATTTTTGTTGCCTTAAGTTCTTTACGCCTGCAATTTGATCCATTAAAAGTAGATTTGTTTAGTATTCTAGCATATGAATCAAATCGACGTGTTACGGAAAAATCATTTCTTTTTTTCAAAATGCAATTTTTGGAACTTGGAAAAATGTGCAGCAAAACATTAAAAGATATGAATGCAAGCTTGGTTTTCGGGCTCACCAAGATTGCATCATGCAAATGCAGTAGCAGAGCAATAAGATTGGATTGTTTAAACCATATGTTCGATTATGGGTCCGTTGATTTAAACTATAGCCTCAGATGATGATAGATGTGTACAATAAGCAAGAAAATAATATTATCACCCTCATGGTTGTTTAAACCAATAATTATCAAGATATGTCGTATAATATTTCATTTTGTAATCTAACTATTTGATATAATCTTTCCTTAACTCTTTGAGGTACCATATAAATATAGCCATAAATATATCAGGTCTACTGCACTTTTAGGTTGTGTATACACTTAGTGTGGCATTTAAGAAATTAAAACAATGTCACATATTCAGTATTGCACGATGTAGGAATTTCCATCTAGAACCGCCATAGTATCCTATAAATGCATCAATTCTACTGCACTTGTAGGTCGTGTATATTAGTATGGCATTTAGAAATTAGAGCAGTTTTAATGTGTCACCTATTGAATATTGCACGATGTTGGGAAGGAAGTCCACCAAGCACCACTGCCCAAAAAAAAAACACCAGAAACATCATTTGATGCCATTAGACTCCACAGCTAAAGCAAAATTTAATTTACATAGTTACATCTGCCAACAAATCATCGCAAAAACAACCATGGTCATTTATCATAACTATAAAAACACTATATTAGCAATAGATGTTACATACCTGTAAGTTATTTGCAAACAACCATCTTTGTTTTCAATACAATACTTGCAACCCGGACTTCATCTCTACTTTTTTTTTCTTTTCTTTTCTTTTCTCGGATAGTTTTATTAACATGATGTCTTCTTGCCCTCCTTCTCTCTTTAGGTCCTGGTAGTCGTTCCCTACTAACTCAGAATAAAAAATTGAACTATTAAGAAACCTTCCTCCTCCCCTAGTTGCAGAGATTTAACCTAAAACCAAAAAATCCAATAATTAAGCAACCAAATCACAAACCTAAAAAAAAAGTCCATAAAGATGAACTGGCAACCCAAACCAAAATAGTAAACCTAAGAACATAATATTGTTCTTACCCGATATCGATAAAAAATAGCTAACCTTCTGCTTTCTCTTTGTTTGTCATAGTATTGTTTTTACCATGTTTTTCAGAGAATCAGGAAAGAAGAGAAGAGAATTAGGGCTGTCGGAGCTTTGAGATTTGATGACGGTGGAGGCGGGGCAATGAGATAACAAATATTAGGTGAGTAATCTTCACACCTTATGTTTTATGTGCACGAAAAATTTGTAATAATAGACTGTTGACCCTCGATTTTTATTGGCTCGGGGCCAGAAACTCTAGAATTCAAGCTTTTGGCCTAATTTTTAATGTGAGGCTAGCAATTTTTACTCAAATTATATATAAAATGATCATCATAGAGATCAAGAGACTACTTTCCAATGGGGATCACTACATTCTTGGTTTAGTTTCATTTCATTTATGATTCAATTGAAAATCGGAAATCTGTTCTGTTTTGGGCTGATATAGACAGATTTTTATAAATGCATTGGACTGGGCTTTTCAGTCGATTTTTTCTTGTCCATTGGGTGGCCGGACACAGCCGTGTAATTAAATGTTGACTTCCCAACTAATATTCCTCCTACACGCGTTCCAGGAAACTCCAATCATTTGAATAGTGAGACCAGCTGCTCAACCTTTTTCTTCACACTATCCCTCAAAAATGAACCCTGTCTTACGTTAAGTATTTATGAGACATGAAATCCAATCAGGTCCCAACACGTGTCTTAACTTTCCGTTACTTCTCTCTGCAAATTCACAAAAAGAAAAAGAGATTCCCAGGAAGGAGACAATTGAGGTTAGATCTCTCTAGATAGATTTCCTACCTAACCATCAAATCACATTTCTTTTAGGTTTCAGTTATATTTTACTTTCTTTTGGAGATCATTTCCTCATTTTTGGTTTCATTTTAACAAAAATTCCAAGAGATTATGGGGAATACTCTTAAGGTTTTTATATAGAAATTGTTGTGAACCAACAACTCAAGAGTTAAATCAATATCAATATGGTGGTGTTCCTCCCACTACTATTAGTGGTGGTGTTTCAGCTCTAGCTCATGATTTAAATCAGTATCAGATCACTTCTCAGGTAAACATTTAGAAGCTTACTAATTTAGTTTTTCTTGATTTATATAGTGGCTTAGAACAACGGGTAGCTTTTGTATTGCATAATTAACTAACTTTTTTTTTTTTTGGATATGCAGGTTCCTGTAGGACTTAGTGAGCTGGTTGTATCATCAAGGAAAGCTCAAGCTAAATGGTACTTATTAACCACTTCTTATTTTGTTTGTTAGATCTCTATTTTTTTTTATTTTATGTTTTGCTCAAAGTGGGTTTCATCATGAGTTGCAGAGACTCCTAAAACACAAACTGGCATTTTATTTTATTTTTGACAAAGGGCCGCAAATTCATTAAGAAAAGGATTCCAGTTAAGAAACGAAGAAACAATTACATAGATGTGTGAGTCACAGCATCCCAGTTACAAATTAGTGTTGAGAGACTAAACCCTGAGAATATGTCTGTGTTTATAGTCCAGCTATATAACAACGACTTTACCTTTACAATTTAGTTGTTTAATATTTCTCTCCAAATACTCCACCAAATAGCAAAAGGTAGATAACCCCAAAGGCGCCTGAGTCTGTTTTTGCCTTTCCTGTTCTTCCT